>NC_073730.1:26898280-27213994 GCF_023634155.1 Falco peregrinus | reverse complement strand
ATAGCATTTCAATATCTTAATATTCACAGCTGAAAATGAAGGTTTTTACTCTGTTTCAAAAGTTGGTGCACAATGTTTAGGTTAAACCAAGCTTGTTATTAGAGTTTCTTTAAGGTTTTAGTTCTTAGAAAGCACAGTGTAATGAAATAAAGATATGTCCACTGACAGAATCTAACATAAATAAAGGCTGTTTATAGCTTTAACATGTAATTAATAAAAGCTATTTCTCTTGAAGCCACCAAAAATGTGGATTAAAGTTTAGAAAACCTTCTGGTAAGTGAAGCTGAGATACTTTATAGCAGATGCACAAGTGGTGTATATATTCACAGAGAACATTTACAAGTATCATTAATATGTTCTGCCTGACGGCATGAGCCACATGCACGAGAAGTTAATGGTCACTAATGCCTCAATAAAAGCTATTTATTGGAATATCTTTTTAAAAATTCACCTTTAAGTACAGATATTTGATATTGAGTTCTACTTTCAAAATGCAGTTCTGTACTCACTTCTTACGTTGGTACCCAAACATTTTTGCTTGGGGTGGGGGGAATTATAAATAATTTAAAATATCACAAAACTGACACTTAGTAACACAATACAATTATTATAGTAAAACTTTAATAAAATTGACCTAAAGTATATTTTTAAATTTAATATAGTATTCTTTTACGGTACTAGTGTGAAATGAGCCTGAAACCTCTGAAGTTACTGAGCAGTGCTTTTTTTTTTTTTTTTTTTTTAAACTCCACTTTCTGCAAAACTCTGCTGGGTGTCTTCTGTCTTATTTTAACAACTGTGGTTTTGAAATTATATTCAATTAGTATTTTTTATATTTTTTTAATATATAAACAAAATATAATTCAATATATAAAACTGGAAAATGGTGAAACAATTTCTTGTAAATTTTTGTGGCATATCTCAATGTGGTTGTGTAGGCCAGGCTTAGAAAATCCTGCAAACTAATAACAATTGCTGCATCTTTGACATTATTTGACTTCTACTCTCTTCCTCCTGTTTCATGTTATATTTTTTTGAATGTAAGATACAAACTTCAGAAAACAGTGCCTTGAAAACCAGTACATTATATTAAAGACATGAAAACTCAGAGGTATTCAGAATTCATGTATCCAATTGCACAATAACAATAAGCTAACTGAAGCTTTTAATTGTGAAGGAGGAAACTATTTTTATTCAGTAAAGACTTTTATAAGAAATAAAGGAAGGGGGGAAAAAGACATCTATTTCAAATGATGGTACCACTCTTGGATTGCACAATAGGGCTGAATCTCTGTCAGTGCTCCCCAGTCAAATAGCTAATAGCTGCCTAGGACATGTATACAGATGAAAACAATTCCCTTGGGTGGATAAAATGAAAGTCAACTGAGGTAGAAGGAGGGCTTTAAAAGTAAGTAATGAGACCTTGGCAGATTTTGAAGACATTAGGGTAATTATGCTTGGGTTTTTGTGGTGCATAGAGTGTAAGAAGGCTGATTGAAGGAATTTGGTGAGCTCAGCCAAGGTGGTTATAATGTTTTGTTGTCTTCTGCTCAGAGTCCCATGCCAAGATAGAAATATAATGCTTAACTAGTGTTTATTATCACATTTTACAGGAGGAGAGATAAAGGCAGAGGATAATAGATTTTTTTTTTCAAGGTCATTGTAGGGATCAGCTTTGGAACAAACTCAGAATTTTTTCATTCTCTTTGCTTCTCAGTTCAGTGATCTGAAAGCAATAAAAATCTACTACCAAGTTTACTACATCATGCTGTTACATTATTAGCTTAAAACTTCATCCAATACATAGCCTGGTGGTAAGCGGGTATAACTTGGGTTTGGGTATTTCCTTATTTGAATTTTTTCAGAGATTTATTTTTTTAAACTCCTAGAGAAAGCTTGAAAGTTTTCAGGCCTTCAGAGTGCAGAAAATTGATTGCTTTGTTTGAGAAGTGTATTACTACTCCTAGCAGAATTTACCGCACCTTTTTGGTTAGAAAGACATACTTGTATTCACTTATTCTAATCTGAGATCTACAATTTGTCTCTCACAATACTTGCATAGAAGTTATCTGCTGCTGTGGATTACTGGAAAATATCATCCTTCTATCACCTCAGAATACTTGCATGACTTGAGTTTTAAAGCTGCCTAAAAATATACCCAGATGCTCCAAACAAAGCCACAGAAAGGCTTCATGTAAGCTCCAGAACAATTAATCTCGGCAGTCCCTTCTAAATAAACCATGTGCTGGGTCAGTAAAGCCCACAAGAGACAGCCTCTTTAGATTCACTGTTTGCACAGTTTTCTGCTATAGACCTTCTGCACGCGTTTGGAAGCTTGTCTCAGTTCTAACTGCACAGAAAACCTGCACATAATGACAGATTTAGCTTTCAGAAGTTGTCCAACTAAGTTTGAACCACTGAAATGAAAGTTCATAACACAAAGGTTGACATACCCTTTGTTGAAATGATGCCCCTATAATGTGGCATATTAAATATTTAACATAGTTTGCAGCAGATGAAAAGCAATTTTGTTTAATTTTTCCTAAATATTAATGCTATCATGCACCTTAATCCTTTCATTATAATAAAAATTTGCTCAAGCTCATTCTTATTAAACATTTTCTAATTTATAAGGATATGGATGTTTTGCTTCTGATCCTAATAAGTAATAAGGCAAAATGCCATTGTAAAGAAAAAGGGTGAGAACTGGGAGGGAGTCTTCACTCATATATAGGGAAGAATTACAGGCTAGAAAAATAAGGTTTTTTGGTTTTTGTTTTTTGTTTTTTTACCCAAGGACACCAAAGACAATGCCTATCTCCCAAGTAACCCAGCTCAAAGGTTTGGGTCAGTTGTCAAGGAATGAAATTAAATATCTGCAAAACACTCAGTGAAATGACCTGGAAAATAATTTATAAAGAGGTTGCCATTCATTTTTGAGTGAGGACTGTTCCATCTGTATCTGTGAACTACGGGGGGTGGGGGAATTAAAAACCCCCTAAACCACCAAAAAAACCCCAAGCCTGGATTGGAATTGGTCCCAAATCGACTTTTCTCTGTGTCCTGGAACAAAAATGTAGCTGGCAATTCTTTATAATGCTTATTAAAGATGTGTTCCTCCAAACACTTACTGTTAGTAGGGTTACTGGAGACAGTAAGCCCTTAATACAATAGCACAGGTTTCCCATAACCCATCCAGCTATACCCAGAGACAGCAGCAATGTATGCTACACATAATAATATGAAAAATGAAAAAGAAACAACTTTAAGGCAATATTGTTTAGAATATGAATGTATTTAGGCAGTGTTATACTTGGTCCATGTATATTGATGTGGTTCCACTAACTGCAGTAAAACTACAGCTGGTAGTGGTGGTGGATGTGGTTCATTTTTGTACTGGAACTAATGTTTCTGGTTTATTTTAAAAATTACTTTTTTCCTTCTTTCTGTCATTTAATTCACACACACACAAAACTAAATTCACACGTTTGCTTCAAAACTGTATTTTTATTATGAAGCTTTTCTATCCATGTAGAATGACTGTTTTCAATTTCCAATGTCCACAGACCTTCAGTTGCAGAGAAAAAATATTGCTAATTTGCTTGTATACAAAAAACTTTTTCACTTGTGGTAGATGCAGTTTTTAAAAACAAAATTGTTTTTTTTTAATATTAAGCTGATTAAAACAGTCTTTGCATAATTCTTAGGCCTTCTGAATCCCATGTTGATTATCTGAGCCAATAACTCTTACGTGGAATAATTATATAGGTATTTCTATTGAGAAAGCAAAGAATGAACCTGCAATATAAAAACCTGAGTACAGTAGCTCTGGGGATTGTGAATACAATAGGTCAGTACTTGTTTTCATGTCAGTGTAAATCTGGAGAAACCTTTGGATTTAGCTGGAGTTATTTTAGATTTACATCACTGTAAAATAGGCTACTTACGTCTATTTCATTATATTATAGGATATTGTGGTCCCAATCCAGTGAAGCACTTGCTTAATCTTGAAAATATGTGTAGTTTACTGAAGTAAAGTTAGGCAGAAATTCAAGTGCCTTGCTGGATTTAGGTTTCTCCTCCTAAATGCCAGCGATGCACAGATAGTCATCAACTGTATATCACACTTGCTTCTAATCCAAGTAACTGTATCCGAAATATCCCCTGTCTAGATGAGATTGGCACCTATGTGAAGAGCAGCTGGCTGAGGCCAGTCTAAAGACAGGCAGAGATGGGATTCTAGGTAAAGTCAAACACTTAAAGAATGGGAAAGCATTTCATTTTAGAAAATGCTTCTGGATGGTGTGCTGCTTCTGGAAAATCCTGATAGCATGCAAGAAAACCTAAATTCACTTTCTTCCTTCACTGTACAGCTAGAAGACTGTAATCTCTTCTCAAGTTGCATACCTGCAGAGGAATGTTAGTACACTTGCAGCTTCTCTTTGGCTGTACCAGCTACTGAAGATACTATTGTTTTCCTTCCCTTGTGCCTTCAGAAAATACAGGGAAATTCTAAGATTAATCTTACAGGCCAAACAGCACTGATATTAGTCTTAAAAGTTGCCATGTTATCATCTTGGCCTGGGATAATAAACTGAGATCGTATTTTGCAATTGTCAAAGTGACAGTTCTCAAAGCCTGCGGTCCGTAGGTAGCGAAGCTCAAGCTGATAGGAGACACTCAGAAGAGTGAGGGATCTTACTGTCCTCCATAATGAAATGGACAACTTCTGTCAGCAACTGTGATGAAAACCAATAAAATCTAAGAGGGGAGAAAGAGCAGAAGGTAAAAAGATTCGTAATGGTAGGAGAAAATACCCTAACAAATCATCAGTCTTAACAGAAGCATGGTGCAAACCAGAACACCTGCCTCTCTGAAACTGCATATTCATTCTATAAGATCCATAGCTTTCTCTTGTGATGGATCACTGTATTCTGTCTGAAATCAAGAGAAATATTGTCTTTTTCCTAGTTCTTGATAAAAGAACAACAGCTATGTCCTTCATCTAAGTGGAAAATGCAAAGAACAACTTGCAGTGTGTATAGATGAGGTCACTGGTGTCAGAGAAACTAAGGAATTCCTCAGTCATGCCTGTGAATTTGGAATAATTTATTTAAAAACTGATTTAATAAGACAACCCCAGAATTCCCATGCTGGGTTTCTTTCTTACTGTAAGTATTTGAAGTAAAAATTCTTGGCAATAAGATACATTAGCCTGAATAGTCTTACAAGGGAAGTCATAGATGTCTTCTGCTTAGAGGATTTGGTGAAGCACTGAAGAGTGGGATGTAAGGAGGAATCCTATGAGGACAATGAGATAGACTCCCACAGCTTTAATCTATGTCCACATGTAATTTCTCTCCAGCTATTTAAGTTTACACTGATATGACTATAGGAGGTTTTCATCCTAGTCTGGAACTTATGTGCAGCAAAACATATACCTTGAAAGATGTGGTTAAGGACTTCAGGAAGATTATTTACTCAGGCAATGTGTAGAATGTGACCTTAAGTACTCTGCTAGATCAGTGATAAAGATGTGTACTTTTTGTCTGTAAGTGTAGGAGATGATTAGCCATGATTACTAGCTTACTGTTTAGTCAAAAGAATATTTTAGTCAAACTCAAGTGAAAACCGCAAATGGTCATGCGGGTTATGTCTGAAGTCTTCTGCCATTTCATATCAAAGCTCAGTCTACATCTAGCTGAAATTAATGGATGTTTTAGCTGACACTTCAATGAGTGTAAAATTCCCCAAATAAGGGCTGCAATATAAATTCTGTTGCTATTGTAGTTCTTATAGTATTTTAGAATATATCTAAACAAGAAAGAAGGGAAGTAGCGTTCTGTGTAACCCACAGTAAAGACAGACAAGTGAACAGAAATACAACTTATTATATAGAATAATGAAACTGAAGGTTTGAGTCTAAAAGTGAAATTAAGATTTTTTTTAATTGCTTAACTAAATAATTGTGGTATATTCTTTTTGGCATTAGTAGATGAACCTCCATATAAGAGATTGAATCTGGTAAATCTTGGTGGTTTCCCAATTGTCAGAATGTACCTGGCAAGTGTACAGGAGAAAAAAGGTAGTAAAGGGGAAGAAATAAGTTGACATTACTGTTATATGCCCACATGTGAAGTTGGCTTAAAGTAGATATGGAAACATGTATCTCCATATCATTAGAGAAAGGTGATTTTTAATGTTTTTAAAATAAAAAAGGTTCTTTACGTTCATGAAGATTTACAAATGTATGGCTACTCTGGATGTAATGGGAACATTAATTTCACAAACCTTTCAATGGTATCGTAGAACATCTCTTATACGCATGCCTTTGTTCACAATCATAAAGTTTAAAGGAATTTTTTTGAGCCTGTAAAGATCTCTTGAGTTGTAGAAAAATAGGTAGTTACAAAACCCACAGCTCTGTATGTGAAAAATATTGAATTTCTATTTTAAGTATTACTTGGCATGTCAAAAACTTTGCACTGGTAATTGCATTGTCAATCATGTAGTGTCCCATTGCTAAAGAAATGATAGGTTAAAATCTAGCAATTCTTTTTTTTTTTTTAATGGGTACAAAATTGAGTTTTATAATGAGAAAATAATACAAATGATTCCCTTCAAGAATTAAGCAATGTATATTGCACAACAAAATTACCATAAGCAACAGTTAAATCCTGAATTGGACTATAAATATCTGCATTTTCCAGCTTCCTACAGTCTTTTCTTTAAACACTTTGAGCTACGCTAATGCCCACTGCGTATAACTTGAAACCTGCAGAAGGATTATAGTTGATACAAGCGGATGCTCTGTTGATGATCTCAGTTTGCAAGCTGTTTAATGTTAAAAGTTCTACTGAAACTGTCAGTAGAAAGTCTATGAATAATTTCAAAGACCCTCCCAAGCTTATCTGTTCTCTTGCTTCCAGCATGCTGCTTCTAGTAATGAAACTAGCAGATTTGTGGTTGCTGCTTGGCTAGTGGAAAAGTGACTTAGAAGCAGTTTCACCACAGCTGTGTCAGATTGAGAGATGCTTCTCTTTTTCACTGCTGGAACAATTACCACTCATTTCTAGTAGTAGCGTCATTAGTCATTTAGTCAATTAGTCATATTTCACCCATATACACTGAATACTTTTCCCCAGCACTGACTGGTGAGTGTGGCATGCTCCCCAAATTTTGATCTCATTGAAGTCATTCAACTCTTCTTCCTGGAGTCTAGTTGACTTGTATGGCTGCTATGTCCTGCAGGGTATGTTTGGGTGTGCTTTTATGTATGTATGAATATGTGTGGTGTTTTAAAAAAATCTGCTGATTCTTTGGAGCATGTAAAAGACTCATTCAACAGTTAAGTCTGTTTGTTGAATCTCTTTAGTACAAGAAGCGTACATGGAATTGGACTTTCTGCTTTATCCAAACATCGTTTGGTTGGATGGTTTATTCTCTATTTCGAATTGAAACGCATTTCCTTGCAGGAAGATTCTGTGACGGTCAGCCCAGACTTTTAACATTGTCTTATAGAAGCTTTGAAATACCAGTTGATCTCTGAAGACATTTGCCAGTATCTTGTAACACACTTCATGCTTTTAATAATCTGGTCTCATCTAAGCTTGAAATAAGTGATAGATTTGTTCCAGTCTTGATGAGAGTCTAGCAAGAGAGAAGAGTGTGGTGATTAAGATTCAGTACTTCCCATAACCACTCATTACTTATCTGATGTTCAGATCTGTTTTTTGTAGTGGTTTTGGTTGGGGTTTTCCCCCCTTCTAAAAAAAGGAATGCTATCTAGCAAAATATATTATTCTAAAGAGTTTTTTGTGAAATTCTCTTAGCTTGTTGGAAAGTCTCTCAGTCAATGAAAGATGACTTGAAAAAGGAAAAAAGTTGAAAGCATGAATGGGCAAATATTTTAGCAAGGTTTTGGGAGGTTTAGGTAATATTTCAATAACAAAGAAACAAAAAGAAAAATCTGCAATTCTCAGTGTGCAAAATTCCCATTGGCTTGAAGGAGTTAGGTCTGCAAGTATAAAATAAGCATTTTAAATAACCTTAGTAGGAGCAATACTTGCTATTGAAGGTGGACTGTTAACTAAGTGGGTGGTGCAGTAAAAGGTGATCTACTGTTGTAGAGTCATTACTTCTGGTACTTACTATGGTACCATGGCAACATCAGAATTAGACACAGAAAATGGGGCAAGCAGCCTGGTAGAACATGATGAAGAGTACACAAACAATGTGTTACAGGAAATCTACAGAAGAAATTAACAAGCAAATACAGTACGGTTCTGGGGAGAAAGTGAGAACATTGTAGAGCTCTTCTGAGAACAACTTGAATATGGGATTTGTCAGTAGGAAATCCAGAAACTATTGAAGAAATAATATATTATCTAGGTTGGTAAGAAGAGTGGGAATATTAAACTCTGCTACTGCAGAGGGGTAAGTAACGCTTCTAGGCTGGGAAGAGTTAAAGACTAGTTAGCTTTTGGAATCCATGAAAGCTGTAATTTCTTCTAGATATAGACAAATAATAATTGACTATTGCTCTGCCAGTGTGTTATATCAACAGTGCCCTAATTTTTTTTTTCACTTACGTTTGTGTGTGTAAAAGAAGAGTGTAAGCTTTGTGTTAGAATTGTTTAGGGTAATCAGCTGTCCAGATTTACTCTGCGGTCCTAACAAGATAGAAGCAGGTGCCTTGGTTCTGACAGACTGCAGTTATGAGGGATAAAACTACACTACAGGGAATATATGATTCCAAATCAAAACCATCTGATGATTATGGTGTCTAAGAATTCAGCAGTCACAGATTATAAATCTATCATGGGAAATGAGATGAATGCAAAATCTTAGACATGATTGCATATGAGACCCTAAATAAAGTAGATCACAGCAGACTTATATTTTCATTTTTGACTGCTTTTGTTTCTCACAGGAGGTGTTTATATGCCTTGTTTCAAAGGGTTTGTGTACACATTGCAAATTTACTACAATAGTGTTGTTGATTTTTGTTCCCCAGCTGTTATGAGTAGCATGGGTATCTTTGTACCACCTGTGCAGCAAGAGGTCCTTACTTCAGCTGATTACAGATTACAGGTTTGGATGTTATCAAATTAACCTTATGAACTGCTTTGGTTATTCTCAAATCAACCTTATGACCTGCATGTCAAAATTGTTGCAGCTGAATGTGTATGAGCATGTGAGGATTAAGGTGTTGGGAATGCTATCCTAGAATTTAATCTCAAAAACAGCCTGGAAGACATTGCTTATGAAATTGATTGATCCCTCTGGTGTGAGGGAATGATAAGGTTGTGAGACACAGAGCATAAAAAAAAAAATATTTTGTGCATGACAAATGCATTAAACTTAATGCCCACTTTTACACTGTGATAATTGTATTGCTGATACAATAGTGTTCCCAGTGCAGGCCTGCATTTTGTTCTACAGTCGATAATCTCATTATCAATCATTGCATTCTTTACCTCAGTCTTCTCTGACAAGTTGTCCTGAACTTCTAGGACCCTTAGAGACAGGGTTCAAGGAGAGCTGCCAGCACTGGGCAAAGATTAATATCGGGATTTGTTGATGGGACATGACCTATTCAGGGCCATGGGAGCAGACAGGCAGCATCAGAGAGCTGGCTGATGTCCTGTAGAAGCCATTGTCTATCACCTTTGAAAGATCATGAGAATGGAGGGAGATTCATGATAACTGGAGAAAGACAAATGTACCCATATGAAAAAAATGGCCAAGACATCTACATGGGGAAGCACAGGCCAGGCGACTTCACTTTGAACCCTGAGAAAGTTCATGGAGCAGGTTGTCTTGGAAGATATTTCTGGGCATGTGAAGAGGAAGGTGCTTGGATGCTTAACCAACTTGACTGCTTTCTGTGAGAAAGGGATTTGTGGATGATGGGGAAAGGGGTTATTTACTTCAACTTCTACAAGGCTCTTGATACATTCTTTCAGGATATTTTTGTAAGTGAAGATGCTTTGGTCTGAGTGCATGGGCAATTAGACAATCTTCAGATATCAACTCAGGTATATGAATGTAGAACAGAAAGTCCCAAAATATCTAAGGGAATTCAGTTAATAGTCTCCAGAGAATGATTCAAAATTCTTCAGAATGTTTCCAAGTGATAAAGTCAGCTGCTCTTTGCAAGGCTGCAAAGCATAAACAGCACTTGAATTTTATTTATTAGAAAGGCCATACAATCTCATTTTTACACATAGTATTCAAGACGACAGAAGATAATTAAGGGTATGCATTAAAACTAAAGTAATTGTGTTTAATAGTAACATTAAAACACCTACTTATTGTCCCTCTTTATTAATAATTACTATTTTTGTTGTTCATTTATGGTATATCCGCTATATGCTAGGAGGTCATTAAACATTGAAAATGACAGTCTCTTTGTGCACGAGGAAATTCTGAGCTATGGCTGAGGCTCTACTATGCTCCTTTGTTATTCTCAACAGCCTATTTTTTTCAATATACTAGTATCATACTGTAAGGATAATTATGTATTAAAATACTATGCAATATATTAAAGATTGAACTAAACTTTAGATTCTTAACATGTGCTTGGGTGGTGACCTTTTGTCCTTGTTATATAGCCTTCTAAACCTACCCAAGTTCCTTTCTCAGTCTTGCTAGGGAATAGTGTGGTTAAACATATCCCAGAAAGTCAGGAAACTGTTCGGTTTGTTTTTTATATTAAGGAAAAAAAGGCAGTAACGCTTTTTGTCATTGCTTTCCTTTTAATTGATTTTGATAGTTGACTGGGCTATGAACTGGGAAGTCCAGAGGGATAGAGGAAAAAGAAGCATTCTTCAAAGTTGGAGCATGTGCTCTCCTCCTTAAGGATGTGGGCAGTGGCCAGATGGGAAGGTGCCAGGCACTGTTGGTCTGTTTGGATTCCCTGCCCCCCCCCCCAATAGCTCATTGAATATGCAGAGTTATAATTTCTGCTACATCAGTCTGCTGCACCCAGTTGTTTCTGATAACTGTGTTGCATGGGCATGAGGATCAAGTCAGTCAAGTATCAAAATGGCTTCTTTCTCACCTTTTCCTGGAATTTATGGGTGCAGTGCATCATTAAACAGCAGCTATGCAGTTAGCAGCTCCCTCCTCTAAATCTGACATGCCAGCACATTTACAGTAACACTACAGTGCACAGAACTTTAAGGGCTTAGAAGCAACAGTCTTTAGGCGTTTTGGGTTTGGATGTGGGAATTCATAAACTTGTGTTAGCTTTCTTTCTGTTTTTATCATAATTATCAGAACACTGGTGATGAGAAAAAAACTTGGAATGACTTTGCTGTTTAAAATAGTGCTGTATTTTTGCCTTACAAGTAGTTACCCTTGAGTAACAGGATATAATAGTAAGCAGAATTTGATGTGGCTTTAGACAATACTTTCTGGGGAGTTGCGTTAAAAGCAGTTTCATATACATGAAGTTGTGTGTGGATCCACTTGGAAAATAACTGTTTGGTAACTGATTTGACATACTAGATAAAAAAATAATATCCTGATTTGGTGGACTTGAAAAAAATTGGTGAACATTGTACTCTCTTGTCTTAAAAGGCAGAAGCAGGGGAATAAAACCATGAGAAGAGCAGGCACTGATTTAGAGGATTTAAAGTCCAGAAGAGATTACACTGAAACCATAATGAAGTGTGTGTGTATGTATGTGCAGTCTCATTGATGGAAAAGGTGATGAATGCCTAGTCCTGCCCACTTCAGGGACTGCTCCAGCCACTGCCAGAGCTCTCCCCAGCCCTGGGGCTGTCAGTCGTTCAAGCCACCAAACCCTGCTCTGCTCACTCCACTTGTGGTTCACAGCTACTCAGCACAGCGTGTGGAAGTGGTACCTGACAAGTGCAAACATCCATGCTCAGATGGCAGGGCCTGGGGATATTATGGGAGATTGTATCCTCATTACGTAAAAATGTATTTCTTTTTGCACACACCCAACACTTTCTTAGCTTCCTGTCAATGTGTTTTTTGACTATATTCATCATTTTGTTACAGATTTTGGTCTAGTGTGTATTGTCTGTGTATGAGTTGAAGTCTGGATGTATTTTGAGATGTTTCAGCATGAACATCCAACATAAATATAGAACTTAAAATGAAAAAGCTGCACGAGTATAAGAGATTACAATACTATAAATGAATTATGTTGAATAGACAAAGAGAAAAGGTGTGATAGAGCCAAAGCATTTAGTACCAATAAAAATGCAATCCTTACCTCTGCATTTGTATGGGAACTGTTACAATTTAATTTTTTTCTTTTCCTTTTTTAAAATTGATTAGCAATTCCAGATAGACACTTAGTCTGCAGAAGAAAGGCCCATGACATTAAGTGTGCTGAAAGGTCATTGAACAGTCATAGCTTTCTTTTAATTTTAAATGCATTTATCCAAGAAAACTCAGCACTGATGCAACATCTGCTTTTCAAAGGGACTCTGTCTTCTAGCTGAGCTGTCTGAAGTTTACAGAGGTCAATTGAAATGCCTAAGGTCACCCAGAGTGTTAGAGTAAGGAGTTGCTATCTGGAAAACATGCTGAAAAAGAAACCTACTTTTTTCTAGAAAGTACAGGATTCTCTTTTATACTTCTAGGTAAACACCAATATTCTTCAGAAAAGAGAGATAGGAATGTTAAAGACAGTGACTCCTGCTGTGTTGATTACTATTGATACTGTTAGTTATTTGCAGAGGATTCTAAAAATTCCTGTCTAGAAAAATAAGCACGTTACATACTGCAAAAGCAACAAATTCTGTTAAGGCAGAAGACTGTGAGATAGTTTACAGTGTTGTTGCTACACACTGCTCTTTCAAATTTGTTTCTTAATATTTTTTCCAGTGATTGACTTCAGTTAAATTACACTGTCTAAACTAGCTGATGAGCACACTTATAAAATCATAGCTATTTTAGGAATGAAAGATCCTTTACCCCGTCATTCAGCAGTGAAGTAGTATGCAGTGACGACTGTGATTAGCAGAATACATGCATTCTCATAATGAAAAAAATGTTACGCTGAGGATGAAGTACAATTTTAGCTTTGGAAATCTGTAAAAAAATGGTTGTAATGTTGTAATATCTTTCAACTTTCATTGGTTTTAACCCTTTGATTTTAAAAATTTTGTAAAATTTCACCCAATTCAGCAAATACTACTATAACTAAAACTAAGAATATACAAGTGATTGTTTTGGGTGTTTTGTGAAAATTCTTCTGAGAAAATGCTTAGTCTGTGGAGTATATTTGTGA
Organism: Falco peregrinus; assembly: GCF_023634155.1. NCBI lineage: Eukaryota > Metazoa > Chordata > Aves > Falconiformes > Falconidae > Falco > Falco peregrinus. The sequence goes on along the minus strand of NC_073730.1, from coordinate 27,200,721 downwards.
TAAAGAACTCTGAAGAATTGCTATGAATTAAAAGTAATTAATGGATGATCAATGTAATTCTACATTCTGTACATGCTTCAATCTCCTACTGACTACTGTTGACATGCAAGTTTGAGATGTACAAGGAATACAAGCTATAAAACGTTGTGTAAAAAAAAAAAAAAAAGGAAGCTAAGGAGTAAGTTATAAGAGGCAATCTTAATGATTAACAAATGATTTTAAAGATTGCTAAGGGTAAAAGCAAGGAATTATCTTCCAAGTAGTACAGTTGAAAGATAGCATTGACTATCTTTCACCTTTATTGTTGATAAAAAAAGAACATTATAATCTGACAGAAAAAAAAAATGCATAGAGGGTATCTTTGTGAGGTCATATGGAAAAAGAAAACATGAGGAGGAATTCATGGCAAGTACTGGTGTGTTTCTGTTATAGCATACCAAAAAATGATCAAAAAGAAATGTGACCTTTCCTGAAGGTGACTGATGCATTCATTTCTGGCTTTAACTTATTCTGCCAATTTTCTGATATTCCATTTGCTATTCAATCCCCAGAAGACTTAATTTGTCCGGGAAAATAGAATGGCTATTGGAAATCTTGGAGTTTTTTGGGCGAGGTTGTGTCGTCCCGTACCCCAAATTTATTTTAGCATACAACCCTGGGTACTGGAGGGGGACTCCAACATTTTTTCTCAGAAAGATTCTAATATTTTTGTGTGGGACACCTTACAATCTTGTTAAACATTGCAGTTCTCAGTGTTGCCTCTGCTTTGTCCAGTAAAAAGTCTAGCTCAAATATTTTTCTTCTGCTTTCAAACTGCATGTACGTGTTTGAAAAATGATTTTATCGAAGTAAAATAAAAACTGATCAATCATACAAACAAGACAAAACTCCCACCGAGCACATGGGGAAAAGAACAAAGATTATTTTTGTCTGTCTAGTTAGTTTTGCATATGTTTGAATATATCTGACAGGTTGTTTGTGCCTTTTAGAAGATGAAAACCAGATAAATATATATAAGGACAGAGAAAGAATGGCTAAGGAGTACAATAGCAGTGCTGACTTTCATACATTTGGGGTGCTGAAACAATTCACAAGTGGCAGAGTAGAGTAGGCTATGCTATGTCATTCCCTGTAAATGAAGATAAATACCTTGTTCTTGATCACTCAGATTCTTGAGAGGGATTTTTTTTTGAATGGATTTTAAAGTTTTGACTCCTTTTTTATTTATATATATATTAAAAATATAAAGGAAGCATTTGAGAATTGCAGTTAGACGTGGTAATGCTCAAAAACTTGCTGGGCTCCAGCTATGCAAGTCTCTAAAATACTGTGACTAGCCTGAAAAAGACAAAAAAAGTGGAAAAAAAAATGCTATTACTTCTACAATATGTAGAGTTGTTGGGATTGTAAAACTTCTGCAGAATGTGAATATAACATGTTTATGAGCGCAAAAACCATAAAAAGATTTATCCTCATTTGTTCTAGTACAGAATTGTAAGAAGATGGAAAATAAGTTTCAGTACTTGATTCACTACATGGAATTGCACTGTTAGATCTCCTGTCTCCACTGAAATTGTATCTCCTTAACATGGCTTTAGTAGTAATGAACCTCCTTCATTATATTTGGTTTCTGTGTTCTCTTATAAACGTTTTATCAGTTAGGTCATATTTCTATCTGCAGCCATTAAAAACAATGGGAAGTCCAAAGAAATACTGAGTGGATGTGCTAGGAACAACTGAAATATAGCTATGCAGAAAAATTCATATTATAAAAACTCACCCTGAATCCTTACTCAAAACTTGAAGCAACTCTAGTTAAAAAACACACACCACCACCCCCAAACCCCAAAGAAACAAAAATCCAAAACCCAACCAACAAACAGCTATATGCATAAGGGTCTACTTCTCTGCCCTTCCACCTCTGTCTGGATCTGTTAATCACTTTGGTTTACACTATTCAAAGCCCCAAAGTATATAGAGTTTAAAGAACAGAAGAATCTTGATGATAGAAAGCAGGAACAAGGTGAAATAATTCTATGCATTTCTATGCATGATTTAAATGTGTTCAAGGACTGGACTGTGAGCGAAGCTTCACCATGGGAATGTATCCAGAGCCTGTAACTAAAAGGACTGACTGGGTGGTCTCTGGAGAAGGGAGAGCAGATCCATCTAGTTTACAGAATAGAAAATATCTGAAGTGGGAAGGAAAAGATGTCAGGTCCTGTTCTTAGATACATTAGGATGGATTGAAGAGAGCTGTGTGGAAGCATGGAAGTGTTTTGTAATGGAGGGCTGTTATGAGAAGACTTGCATGAGCATTTGAACTGTTGGGTGTTAACTTCAAACCTCAAACCTGTTCATGAATGCCTAATTAAATGATTTTTGCATTTAAAAAAAAATAATGCTCAGACTTGATAATATTTGATGGTAGAAATCCATCTGTGTCTACATTCATGTATGACCCACTTTGTATACTTTTGGGAAATATATATAGTAAGGCCAAGGAATTGCGTATGGTTATTCTCATTAGTGTATGCACTGAATTTCTGGAGCTTGGGAAAATACATTTTTTTTCTCTCCTGTATAAGACTCTAGGGATATAGCCTTTAAACCTTTCTGCTTCCCTGAGATTTGTGTAGATCCTAACATGCAACAAGGTCGGTAAGCGTCCCTGTGCCCTCACTGTAACTGCAGAAGTTCTGCCTCTTCCTACCGGGATACTTGCAGCATCAGATGCTTCCTAGGTAGTACCTGTCTCCAGGGTGTTCTTCAAAGAGAATTTGCCAGTGAAGATGGAAAAAACAAATACTGCTTGTGGAAGTATTCATCCTCCTCTGGCTTTAGGAGGGAATGTTTGGCAGCACACCTCCCCTGTGCTCATGGCCAAACTCCTCCCAGCTGCAAATCTTCAGACCTGCAAAGAACTTTCTGCACAGCCCAGCTGCCTGAGCTGCAGGGCAGCTACCTCTATTTCTGTGCAGAGATGGAGAGATCTGGGTGCAGAGTCTTCTGGAGATCAGTATGATTTTAAATGAGCACATCTGTGGCAAATAAGTTACTCTATAGACAATAACCTTTGGTTTTGTAGAGCTAGCTAAAACATAGTCAATTGCATGTGAAAGAAGTTAATTAAGAGACTGTAGACCAAAGTAGTCATCACTGTAATTTCTTTGGCTTCAGTGAGCTTATTGCATGGATGACTTTTACTGGATTTCTTATTAATAATATAGAAACTATGTGCAAAGTTAAGCATTATGAAGTCAAAGCTGTATTTCACCCAGGAATACTGTTTGGGATTTTCACAGAAGGCTTAAGGGTTAAACAAAACGACTTTTTTTCTCTTGCATTTGGGCAGGGAATCTTCTTGAACTTTCTGAAATATCCTACCTAGTCAAGTGAGCCAGTCATTTGGCTTTTGAGAAGAGGAGTTTCCTGAGTGCTAGGTGATATGCCAAGGAAGCTCTTGCATTCATATTTCTCTGAATGTAAGTAGTCTGAATTTTTAGTGTACTTGCTCAGTCAGGAAAGAAGGGAAGAAGCTGCTTTGTGCAGTTGTTTCTATTTCTGCACTTGCTATTTAAACAGCACTGGAAATCTCATACCGTATTCACATGGAGAAGGCAGAGTTCTTTTGAGGTTAACTGGTTTGACTCTCGTTTGGTTTTCCATCTAACTGCATCCATTTATTGTATTCCAGAAACATGTTTTTGTGGGTGCCTCACAAATGGAGTGTTAAACTCAGCACATGAGCTATTCTTCTGTGCTGTGAGCATAAATGGCACGTTGACTACTTAGGCTTCTAGTGTAATTGAAAGGAGCCCATCAAGGGCACTGAGGCAATGCATCCCTGCCATAGCCTTGGCAAAAGATAAGACCCCCATAATGACACGTACCAGGACAGATAGGATAGTCTTGGTGTTGACTGGTTTGGCTCAGGTCAGATCTGACAAGTTTGATTAGGGTTCAGATCCACTGAGATTTGGTTCAACCTAAATGATGCTGAAATTCTTGGAAACTTGGTGTCTAATTACCTCTTGGGATTCTGGGACAGAGTGACTTACTTAAGGTCACAAATGGAGTAGAAGCAGGAACTGAGCAGAGAATTCCCAAATCCCAGTCCAGTGCCTTTAGCATTACTCCTTGACTAATCTGGTATCTTGTGATCTAGGTTTCACTTCAGCCAGCTGCCTTCAAGTCATTAGTGTCATCCTACACTGGGACAGCTGGCCAGAGTTCAATGCATAAGTAAATATCACCTGCATACTTCTCTCACTTATACACATGGCATTATGTGATACCCACTAACAGCTCAACGTAAATACAGATAATAAAATGGAAAAGAGTGTCTGTGAACCTTGAAAGAAAAGAGGAAGTTTCTCATCAGAGGTTTCAGAATCTGAAAGACAGACTTAAAACTGCTAGAATTAAGTGCTGTTTATTTAGATAAGCAGCAAATGTTGGAGCCATGTAATTTAATCTCACATATGACACTGGAATGCAGATGTTTTTCATGCTATGGAGAGATCCAGGTGAATGGATTATGGTATTTATCCATAGATCTTCACTGCTGACCTGTGTGACTTCTTTGCCATTCCTCGCTTTTTTTTTTTTTTTTTTTCTTTTTGGCTTTGCTAGGGATGGCTTAAGATGATGTGCAAGGAAATAATTTGAAAGTGATATGAATAATGAGATGTAAAAAAGTAAACAAAATCAAAAGAATTACTTTTAAATACTGAAAATCCAACCCTGATACTTGAAAAGAAAAAGCTAAGCAATAAATGGGATGAATTTCCCCACCACATATTACACAGGAAATTTGCACACAGAACCTTTTATTTGTTTAATGGATTTTCTGTGAACATCTCCCATTAAATGTTTGTAAAACTGCAGCCCAAGAAATCTGGGTATGGAAGGGGAGGCATTTATATTCATTAGATGATAGCAGACTTTTTGCTCATGATTTGGGTGGAATTTAAAATGATTAATGCAGCTTAAAGTGGTTAGGTGATAGGACTTTTCTAAAACATTTTATCTGAATCTAATAAGCCCTCTTGGGGATACAAGAGCTTATGATGCATGTAAAGAAATTTAGAGCTAGTTTATTAAAAACACATTTCCACTTACTTTAATGGTGTTCTTCTATTGTGTCTTAAGGTTGCCAGGTATTTTACCATCTACTGCAGCCGGTCTGTAAAGACTAGAACCATATGAACCCATCTGAGAGGCTCATCTGGTTACTGTAGAGATTGGAGTTGCAGCTGACAAGGGATGAAATGAATCCAGGAATATATTGTAGTCAAAGTTCAGAATATCCTTCACAAAAACTTAATATATCTTAAATTGAATTTTTCTAGAGAGGAGCTCCTTAGGAAATATTCTATAAACTTTTAAAAGAAAAAAACCCAACAAAATGCAAACCCAAACAAAAACCAACCACCAACATTCCAGATAAATTTTAGTCTCAAACCTCAAAATTAAGCATTTAACGTGGTTTGATAAGGTAACCAAGAATGCTGAAGCTAGCTGTTAACTCTGAATTTCTCTTCTCTAGAAACTTTGAGTACAGATTTGCCTAAAACTAACTCAAGGATTTTTGTAGGTTTTCATCTGACTTGGTAGTGGTGGAAATATCGGTGTGGAAGACTGTAACGAATCCATTACTGTGTTTATAGTGGAAATTAGCGGTATAGGTAAATCAGTCTTTGCAAAGTCACTGTCACGGCATTCAAAGCCAAGCTCACTCTTGGATGGAAAATTAGAACAGTAGCGTCTCAGTTATCCTGAAGTAGAGTATCCAGCCGATGGATGGGAAATAGGCTGCAGGTACTGAGACACTCAGTCCTGCTATGAATGAGTCAGTTTGGCACTGCTGTGTGCAGTGATGATACCAGCTTGGATGCTAGCTCAGGGAGGTCTGATTCAGCATTGCTACCGACCTTTCTTTTCATCATTTTATTTCTACCGTGTCATTCTGCAGCCTAATTTACAAGAGAAGAGGACTATAGGCAGTAAGGTGGCAAGTTAAGCATCCATTAATCCAAAGTTTGTTGAATATCTTTCAGTGTTGTGTTTACTGTGCGTTTTTGACCTGCCAGGTATCGCTTGACTGACTTTCTTTGAAGAACAGATTTTACTCAGTTAAAGAAGCCAAAACCTTAAAATTAGAAGACAAAAAGCATGAATATGATTAATAATTATTCCACAGAAGTTATACAATGAACCTCTAGCATACTAGGTCTAGCCACATAGTAGAAACTAGTTTTCAGAACAACATTACAATGGAGTTGCTGCATTTTATGCTACTCAGTAAGATTTAGATTATGAATATGCTAGGGAACTCTTCCCATAGTAGGTAATTTTTCAGGAATTTGACCAGTCCTTATCCATGACCACTGCAGCTATGCTAGCAGAAATCTGTAGCCTTGACATAGCCTGAAACTATATTCACCTCTGTCCTTCCAGCCAGTCTCCTCCTCCTCACAAGGACTCACTTTAACGTGGCTATAAATTTTTGTGAAGGAGCATTCTGAGCTGAACACCACAGAAAACAAATGTCTGCTATAATGCACTGATACTTTGTTTCTCAAAAAATGTGCTTTAGATCAAAAACTAGAATAGTTTTTCTTTGTTAATATGTGCTCTATGGTCAAGACAGGAAAAACTGTCTGGTTTTTTGAGCTTTTGAATTTAACTGCTGGTTATATTAGGAGAGAAAAGGAAGGAGTCTGCAACGTGGCATGATTCTATTGTTGAGCCCCCTTATTTCAGACCTCAGGGTTGTGGTGAAGCAGCAATGTGCCTGATCATCTTGCTGTTTGAGATGGTGTTCAGCAATGCTCTCCCTGCTGCATTGGCTACCCAGGTTGTTATGGCTGTGATGTACAGCTGGCAGTACAGGGTGTAGGCAGAGTCAGCTGTGGAGGCAGATGTTGGGGTGTGACAGTGAAGTCTCAAATTCTTCTGGATCTGTCATAACAAGGATGTATGTTTATAGGATACACAGAAAAATTAAACTTACTCAGAGAAGTTCTCATATTCAGTCAAAATACAGAAATAGCAATTTACAGGTAATCCCTTTTTAGTTGCTTTCTGTTTGGTTTTCAGTGGCCTGCTTTAGGCATAGTCTGTGTTTAATAGATAACCCCATGCAGAGCAGAATTCTACTGTTTAAAATCAAGGGCAGGAGTGCGTGTGTCTGTTTGTAAAGATTTATTGAAAGGCCATCCACTCTTTGGGTGGAGGGATTTTACCCACTTTTCTGCTGTCAAACTGTGAGATTCTAAATGTCTTCTTGAAATACACACTGAGTATTTCTTCGTAGGTGCAGATGCTTTTAAAAACTGCCTTAAAATAAGTACAAAATGAAGAAATTGTCTGTCACCAGATGAGTGAGACTTGGCTGGGCTTCTCTCTTCATCTACATATGTACACCTCTATAGTCACTATAAAAATATAATTTCTATAACCTGCAAGGATCTACTGCTACTCTCAAAAATGCCTTGCTATTGTGGGGCATCTGTGCATCTTTATAGCCATGTAGGGTGTACTGTGTGTAGTTCTACCTCTGGCAGAGATATCTGCAGGCAGGCTAAAGGGCAAAGGCTGAACCAGATTTAACCATTAATCTCCTGCCATGCTGGACAGAAAGATTTTGTCACAAAAAGTAGTGATATGGAGACAGGGGAAAGGTTTGTTCATCCCTTAAGTATGTGAGGCAATGACTGATCAGGAGCCAGCAAAGCCTGCCTTTAGTTAGGAGGTATGATCTATAGCAATTATATAGCTCAATAGCAAACTGCAGAAAGTTTGAAGGAGGTTTGATGATTCCTGATCCTTGCCTTATGAATTTACATATAAAATAGATTACACCGGCTTGAGGAATGGTGAATCCATAGATGTAAAACAATATGCACCATACCAGATCCATATTCACAACTCCAAATGCTCCTTTTCTTTGCGTTCCAGCATCCCAGATGGCAGATCTCCTTAGCACATTTTAAAATTCTCAGCATGCTTACTGAACTGGTTTATATTTATTGTCTTCCCTTCACCATCTCCTTCTCACTTAAGACCTCTTCCTTTAATCAGGATCACAATGGAGAATGAGCTGACAGGATGAGTGACAGTTAACATGTACAGGGTGAGAGACTGAACTTTAGTTTGCAACCTTGTTGGCATACAATCCATTGCGTCTCTAATAAAAAGTTATTATAGCTCTCCAGGTTTTCCAATTATTGTTTTAATTTCTTTGCTCCATTTATTACTTTGGCACAGCATGGGATGATACTCTGATTAGCTTTATTGTAACATATTTAATAATAAAAAAAATCCCTTTAAATTCTGTTCTGTACAACAGTTGAAATAACTAAATGGGGAAAAGTGTACGCATCATAGACTTAGACTGACAGTCCTGGTTGTCTTGATTCAAATAGAACAAGCAGGGGGTCAGTTCAGGTGATCTAAGACCCACCAAACTATGCCCATTTTTCTCAAATGAAAGGGTTGTATCTTTTTTTTTTCTTAAAGAAATCATTAGTGACTTCATAAAATCTAATCAAAACGAGGGATTTAGTTATTTGTATGAAACAAATATAACTGCAGCAATTTACTTTCAGGTATACTTGACACTTAGCTCAATGGCATCTTGCATTCTTTCTTGGAAAGTCAGCAATGTGTACAATCTTTTTCACTTAAACATCTCAGGGTTTGTTTGTCACAAGTAAGAGTTATTTAGTCCTAGTGTTCTGGCTGTGTTCCAGGCCAGCTAATTATGTTCTTCCCAAAATTTCCCTCAAAGTTCCAATTAATTATCTTCACTTCCTCTTCTGAAGTACTGTCATGTCATGTTATTTCTATGAAATGCCTGATAGTGTCTTGCATCTGAAGTGGCTGTATTTCACTTATGAATGGGGCATTGCTGTAGATAAAGGGTTGTATCCACTACTAGCATATGTCAGTGTGATGTGCTGATTATAGGGAAGGTATTTTAAATATAGCAATAGTGAAACAAAAATCTAAATATTCATTCTTAGAGTATAAAATGAGGTGTGAGTTTCCCCTCTGTTCACCAAATTATTATTTACATTAATCTATACTCTGGAAACAACTGCATTCTTGTACCTTACTCATTGTGATTAGTATATTTCTTCATTAATAGTAGAGAAAAACAGGGAAAGTAAGTATAGTGAGGTAATGGATACCAGCATATTTAAATGGATTTATGATACACCATTAAAACGCATACCTGTGAATCAGCTATACCAATATTGCCAAGGTTCCTATTCTCGGCTGTTAAAGAAATACAGGGATTACAAAACTTTTAAAGAGTCAATAATGAGAAGTGTGTTTTTATTCTTCCTTTAGAATATCGGTTAAAATACTTCTGACTTAAAATAAAAGTTGAAAGTTTGATATATTAAGTATTTTAAAATCCTGAAAAATAAGGCTTTGTAGGACATACCAGGTAGATTTTAAGGAATATTACAAATATTTTCCTGGGCACTTGGTTTATGCCCATAGCTACTTCCAAAAAATTGGAAAAAAGAGTGATGGAGAAAATATACCTGGATGTTGGAAATTCTGTGTAGCTTTAGGAAATTGTTTCACAGAATCAATATTTTATTGTGTTGAAAACATATTGGAAAGTAAGTCACCATCTTGAATATCAAATATAAGAACAATAAATTTTAAAATCAGAATATAGTTTAGATGTATCTTTTTTCTACAAACCACAGTTTGAGGTGCACATCATTTCAAGGTGTTGATATATTAAGTAGGTATTGTTTCTTATTGTATCTGACTTAGTGCAATCCTGAGCAATGCTTTGTGACATGAGTATACATTCCATTTGAAAGAATGAGTAAAGAGGGGTTGTTGTTGGGAGATACTCTTTTCACTGCCTTTTACCTGCATATTGATAAGCTGGCTTTGAGGTATCTTTCCTGTTTGTTTGCAATTGCAAATTCTTACTAAATTGTTAAATTGCAGCAGAACATCTTGTCTGCACTTTATAAATTCACAGCCACTCTACTTAAATACAGTTCTCACCCACACAGAGTTTCATTTGCACAAAAGTCATAGCAGCAGAATATCAGCAGTTCCCACGGAAATGACAGCCCAAGCCTTTAGTTCATAATATTGAAAAATTTCCCTAACTTGCAGCGTTTCCTGAGGGAATGTCAGAGCTGGCATATATTTCTGCTGCTTTTCTCTAATTTTTAACCTCTTATTACAAATGAAAGCTTGTAGGGCTTTTTAACAGGTGGTTTTTGCCTGGGAGTACATGACAGAGGTAGAAAGCCAGAGAACTGTGATAAAAATTAAACTCAACAAATCTAACTAGTCCTAGTAAAAATGCAGCAGGGAATAACAAATCCTCAGTGAAAAGAGCTAAAGATTGCTTAATTAAATACGGTTGCAGAATTAAATTTAACTTTAAACTTGGAATTTAAATGAATTTATTTGGTGAGGAAACTACGATGACTTCTTGAATGTCATCCTGGATCTGTCCCCCGACCAGGCTGGTGTGAAATGTCATTACATTTTGCTTTAAATCAGAGTAGTTGTTTCTGTATGTTGGTTTTGTTTGGGTTTTTTTTTACACGGAAGGTTTTGAAATCTTGGGGAATAGGCTTTTACCCCCATATTTTGAAATTATCTCAAAATATTAATTGGTGATTAGAGACTGTAGCCCAGGATTAAAACACATAACAGAAAACGAATTAACATCTTTGTGGGTTAAGAGTATTGAGTTGCTGCACTGATTTGAGCTGGCAATATTTAACGTCTTTCGGGTTTTGAAGACCTGATGTAACAGCAAATTTCACAGATCTTTGAGGCCCTTGAAACCAGTGACCAAGGTTTTATAAGAAACGGTTTTAAACAATGGAAGTACTATTAGGGAAGCAGATGGAGAGAAACTCTACTCTTGAGGAAAAGTTTGGTGTGAGTATCTGAAAATAAATTTGGTGTCCCTTGTTCAAGGGGTTGCATTTATGATTTGTTTTCCCCTTTGCAATTCAGGAACTGCAGATTTCCTTAAATATAATTCTACCACTTTTTATCCTATCTGGTAGAGTTTTGGAATTGATCCAATTCTGTTAATTGAATTTTCATTAATAACCCAATGACTTTATAGTTAATCCTCAAAAGATATATTGTGGGTACAAGGGAAGCAGGATTAAGTCAGCTTTTGACGTCTTGTCACTATCAACTGAACATCCTTGACAATGGTGACCTGTCCAGATTTTTATGAACTTAAATCTCTACTTCATTGTCATCAAAGACTGTGACAAAAGGCATTGTTTTAAGGCATTGGACTTGATGGTTTCAGAGGTCCTTGGCATAGATCTTCCAGCAAAGAGCCCTGAGGCACTTTATCTGAAAAAGCAAAAGTGATGCTGACTGGGGATGTGGCAAGGCCAAGGTGCCTCAGGGAAATGATGGTTCAGTGCTTCTGCAGGACAGCTTCCCTTGGATGATGCCAATTAAGCTGTAGCTGTCAATTTAAAGTTGCTGTCTTCTGGATTGCACCTCCTGTGCACAAGCAGGAATCAATCAGTCTCTTGTTCTGCATGATAAATAAAAATGAAGGTTTGTGGGTTTGTAAATGTAAAAAAAAAGTCCCCAAAATCCAGACAACACGTACACCAAATGTTGCTCTTTTCCAATAGTGGCAATTATTTTTGGAGCTGTTTCAGGAAGTATTTAAGTCCGTCATCTCAAAAGTTTCATGTACTAGATGAATTAAACTAAAGCCATCACTTTAAAACCTTTATAAGGCTGTGAATTATTTTAAATTAAGGCAGTATCATATCAATAAACAACCATATAAAAAGCTATAGTGCAATCAGCTTTATTGTTTCATAATAGGTTTATACAAATTATGAATACCAGTGTTTTATTAATGGGAATTTTAATTATCCACTGTAGTGAAATGATGTAAAATATCTAATAGCTCTGCTAATTAATATGAGAACTCAGTGGTTGTTAATTAAGGGGAAATGGGGCAGGGCTAACTCAATCCACATTTGACTATGACGAATAAAAAGTCAAACCAATAGCTTATTTCCAAATTAACATGATTGATAAAAAGTCAACTCAGAGCACAAGTCATTCATCCTAAGGGAGCTGCAATTTTAATGTTTAGATGATACAAAAAAAGAACTTGTCTATAAACCTTGAAATAAAAGAAAAAGCTGTAAAAAGCTTCAAAGGGCCAAAACAGAGATTTGTAAACTTGGTTTTAAATATGTAACTTTGCACACAGTGAGTCTTTTCAAATCACTTTCATATCTTGCAGATTAAAATAAAGCTGACATATGAATGAATAGCAATCCATAGTCTATTCCAGGGAAATTATCCATTATTTGACTTTCTTTTCTGTTTATCAGATGTTCTGAACAGCACTTTACATATTTCAACAACAACAAAAAACCAACCAAAAAAGGTAGAGGGAAGAAAAGCAGGCTGCCAGCAACTGGTTTATCAGCCTGTGTCTCTGATCATAGCAGTCTATCCTCTTCTGATCACTGTCTGTTCATTACTTGCTTTCCTGCATGTGGCTAAACATTTGAAACCTGGGTTTAAAATCTTCAGAAAGTTAAATCTGGGTATGTATATCTAGAAAAAACCTTGAAGGTAGAATCCAGGGTGTTTAGTGATGTGCCTATGTGACATAGTATATAAGGATGCTGTGGCAATTCAGTGAAGGGTATAAAATAGCATGCATGCTGTTCAGGGAGCTTCTTGTCAGAAATTCACAGGCACTTGTTATGGGATCAGTAGAAATTCTGAGCATAGCTGTAGGACTTAAATCTTTTTCTCCCCACCTGCCCTTTTTGCCACCTTGCCCAGGACAATGGGGAGCCAGTCCCACCTGCTCAGCTTCCACAGTTTGTAGCCACCCCCAGATATTTCCCGTCTCCTCTAAGCCTAACTAGTTTTGTTTATTGTATGCATTTAACTTGGTTATATTTGTGTGGGATGCATCAAGAGCTTTCATGTAGTATGTGAGGTCTCAAGTTTGATTTCTCCTTTGCATAAGGAGGTTGAAACTTGCATTTCCCACAATGACTATGTTAACAACCAAGATAAAGGCTACTTTGTTTTGGGATCTCTTCTAGTTGTCCTGGTACAGAAGCGGTGTGTAATAGAAACACTGAGGACCTAGAACAAGAAGCCAGATGTCTAAATGGTTTTTTAAGCAAGGCAAGTTTGAGCCTATTAGGTTTTTTAATTATTTATTTTATTTTTTTAAAATGATTTTTATTTATTATTATTTTTATTAGTTTAAAAAAAACCCAACAAACCGAAGCCCCAAAACATTTAAGTTTATAATTGAAACATGCAAATAATCAAACTAAAGGAAAACATTTTATTTTTATGAGAAAGAGGTGTGTGTATGCCGCTTGATGTAGAGTGAGCATGATTTGCATATCTGAATATGAATTTAAGAACTTGGGATTTTAAGGAATCTCCTGAAACATATTGCATGGTCCTCTTCTATTGCAGGCAATTTTTTCACATCACCTCTTCACAATCTAGATTAAAAGTAGGCATTTTTCTGCTACCTTGGAATGCTGTTTCTGCTTTGATTCTCTGATGGTTAGAAGTCGTCTAACCTCTAGGCTAAATTTATTCACGACCAGTTTATTTTGATTTTGTTTATGGTCATTTGTTTCTGTCCCAGCACTGACTTCTAGCTTGATTTTTTTTTCCCTTTAACAAATCTGCAGGCTTTTTTTGACTCTTCTAAACAAGGCAATTCATACAGGTTTCTTTGGTTTGATAGTATGTCCCTTCCTAGTTATTGTAATATACTTCTCTGCATCTTTTCCAATTGACTTTTGTATACAGGAATCAAGATAGGGCCTTGTCAGTGCTTTATGCAGTCCTATGATTATTTTCATAATCTCCTCTGGAAATGTACTGATTGATGTATCCTACCTGTGATCGTATTTGCCATTTTTGGAAGCTTATCCGTATCACCCTGTATGTCTTTTTCTTCCTCCCCTTTTCAGTTTGTTGTAATTCTGTCTTATACTATAATTTCTTATTATAAAGTTTCTAGCTGCGTAGCCTTCACTGCACTGAATTTCATCCTACCTCTATTATTTTACTCCTTGAAGTTTTCTCATTCTTTCTATGTGAGATCCCAGCCTTCTTACGTGTTGACCTTGTTTCCTTTTTGTTCATTAGGAAATTTCATTGTATTCTTACCTTTTTTAAGTGAATATCATAATGAAGAGCTTAATTGTTCTATTAACTTTCATCTTGATGATGGTACAGCAGATTTTTTTTTTTTCAAAATTAATGTTTGGTAAAATGTAACTGTGGGGAGTGGTCTTCCACATGCTTTGTATTTCAATAATATAGTAAGTGTACATCTCTTGAGTCAGTATTTGCTATGGTATTGTGAAAAGAGATTGTTTGTGATATGGACCAGGAAGTATGTCATGAGCAGTTTGGTTTTTAAAATGTTTAGCTATTATTATTGCCAATACATAACAGTACATATATGAAAAGCTATACTAGCAACAGCATTTTCTTTAATTAATTTTTCCATGAATGAATTCCTATTAGAAATTCATTCTTACTACATTGTGTTATGTTGTGATGCACTTTGGTGAAATTAACTCGAAGAGCTGCTCTTTGCAATTTTAATATTCCACTGGGTTTTCCATTCTAGAAAACTCATTATTATACATGTACAAAGCTGAAAAGAAACAAGAGAGAGGCATATTGTGTGAATAACAGTCAGGGAAAAGAGACAGCTGGCATGATAATTTTCTAATAAAGCTTAGAAAAGGCTGCTGTGTCTTGAAAAAATGAAAGAGTTTTAATTTGAGTATTCCTTTTGTTTGGATTTGCTTTATACTAAAAAGTTCTGAATCCTATTCACACCTTTTATGAATATTAACTGAAAAACAAATATATCTTGTCAAGTCCTTCTACTTGGTAGGTGCAAAAGAATCAGTGGTGTGTATCCAGAGGGGGATGGTATTTCTTGTTCTTCTTATCCACTTTTATTCTCTTCCAACCAGACTGTACAGTTTGGATCTTGATAAATAGGGATCTTCTGAATCATGGACAACTTATTAACTCATGGAGCCTTTAACTATGTATGTGCCAAACTGCAGCCTTTAATAAATGTTTGTAAATTTCTAATTCCTATCACATTTCAGACCTTTGGAGCTTGTGCCTAAAGCCCACTATCGGGATGCTATGGCACTGGTCTTTGTTTTATGATGATGCTAGACAGCAGCCATAGGAATTAAACATCTCACCTGTGACCAAAGTTGCACAAATCTTGTTACTCATAAGAAAAACTTCAAATTTTTTTCCAGATATGACATTTTTAAGACTAGGTGTTCCCTTCTTACAGGTTTTAAACCTGATACTTTTAAAAAATATAGAAGTATTTACATTTAATTACAAACCTCAAACACACAGCTTAAGCAAATTAAGGTGATATTTTAAAATAATGCGAGGGACAAAAGTTAATCCATTACAGTGAAATTTGAAACACCAAATTCTGTGCTCATTGCTAACTTTCAGCAGTGGGTTGCCAAGACATAAGGTAGCATTCACTAAACTGCATTTCTGGCTGGTCTTGCATTTTGTAAGGCTTTTAGAAATGTAATGAATACATTTTTGTGATAGTGTTTTTAAAATGTGTAAGACTGATAATACCCATTCATCCTTTTTATACGATACAATGTTATTGACACTGAGGCTGCTGCTAACTTATGCCATAGTGAGAAAGGAATCAGGCTTGCTAGATCTGGTATCACAGTTCATGAGAGAATCAGTTAATTGCATTTATTGGTAATTAATGTAAAATACTAATGTTTTGTAAACAGCACATTTAATAGCCCTTATTCTCAGTGACCACAGGGCTGTAGTTGACCAAAACAAAGATCTCCACCTATAGATGGAACTTTTGCTGCTGTTAAATGAAAAACACACTGACAGGGTTTTTGAAAACTACAGAACACAGTCACAGAGTATGTGGCATTGATACCACATGCCAGATATTTATTTGACATTTAGTTTAATTATTAAAATTAATTAATGCTTGTTCCCTTTTTCCCTTACATTGAAATATAAGTGGGTTGGGGTTGGTTAATTTTTTATTTTATTTTTGTTGATTTTTTTTGTACTTGAAACATTTAAACTCATTTTTCTGTTCAGTGTCACATGAGCTGTACGTATCACAGTGGGTTGCTGTCTCTGGGTTCAGGTTGCCAGAACCCTACGTAGACCCAGGGTTGTTTCAGCAGATTCAGTGCTACAGGTAGGAGGATATAGCAAGAGGTCAATTACAACTACATGCCTGCTCCACTGGAGGCAGAGATTGAGTGACCCAGCAGGAAGAAATCCTAATGATAAAGTCAAGAGAGTTCAGGTTAAGAAATCTTTCAATTTAAATCAAACAGTATGGGCTCTGTTCTGCTAGGAGTGGGTTGGAAGCTCCCTGCTTGGAGCTGGAGACAGAAAACACAGCTACATAAGGTAAACAAACACTGGTACTGTTTTTCCACTTCTTGGTCTGTAGGACTAATGCATACAGTTTCTCCATGTAGACAAAGAACTTCTCTTTACGTTTAAAAGTGTCATTCACATATCTTCTACGTTTTTACAGATGCAACTATTTCTTCAATTCATTCTGTCTACTGGCAAAAAGATTTTAATTGGGCCGTGATGATATTGTGGACGTATTTTGCATTGCAGGAGACATGAGTTTCACTTGCAAGAGCATACGGAGTTTGAACACAAGTCTGCTAATGGGGTGGCTTTGCTGTTTAGAAAGCCATGTCTAGGGGACTGTCTTTGTATTAGAAAGAATTTTATTTTTGCATACTCATTGTTTCAGTAAACTTCTTCTGAGAACATACTTTGTGGCTGTTTTTGAATAGGTATGCTTCCAAGCCTCCCATTCATTTGATGTTGAAATGTCTGTCAGCCCTAGAGGCATTCCCGCATCCATTTATTTCTGTCTTTCATTCTCAGATGTTTCTTTATTGCTGCACAAAACAAATCCCAAGACATTTAGCATATGTTGAAAACTGATTCACTCCTTAATAGATGATACAGTTTAAAAATACAGTGTATACGCTGTATATCTGTGAAATGGAAAGTGTTTTGCAAAATCAGCGAACATTTAAACTTCAGTTACTTCCTTGTGGTGACTATGCAGAAGTCCTTTGAATCTCAGAACACATTAAAAAAAGTATCAGCGGCCAACAGAAGGATCCAGACCACTTAAGATGAAACAAATTAACCCATTAGTCCTAGTTTCATTTCCTGGAGTGTGTGTTTGAATAAAATACCATGTAACTGACATTACCTCTGTGTCATTTCCCATTGATAAGTCTAATGAACCTCCTTACACAGGAAGGTTGAAAACACAGTGGGTATCAAATTGTCTGCTGTTATGTGTAGTTCTGGAGTCATTTTGGTTATTACAACCATTTTCATGAGCTTACTATGGTGAGGGGTCATGGCTGTGACACGTTTGAAATATGGGGGACTCTCCACTTCCCTCTTAGGGAATTCTCATCTGAGAAACATCTTTATGTAAAACAAGTATAAGTTCTTCTTCAGCATCCCCCTTCAATGACAGTGGATGAGGCTAGGCTGAGAATAAAGCGTCATGGCTGAATATTGAATTGTGCTTGACACTTCACAGCAAGCACTTGTAGCTGAAGTAATAGTATAGCCAATGTATTTCCTCCCTCCTTCATGGCTTTGCTATTTATTGCTAGTTTAAAATCAGGGCCTGGAATGTGTATTTAAATAGTGTTCCTTTTTTTTTTTTCCCCCAACTAATTTTAGTCTTTGAATGACAGTTTATTTGTAAATTAAGAATAAGTGTGAGTAAGAAGGAATGGATAGCCCAGGTGATAGGTAACAGATACATAGTCTTTCATTTGTAGCTTGCCAGTTCAAATTTGGCTCGGGTCTGTATTGACAGAAATTCATTATCATCTGATGGTTGTTTGGGAGTCTGTGTGAAAGGAACTGATGGTGTTCACATTCAAAAAAACAACAACAAAAAACAAAACCTGTCACAATTACATTCTTTTTGGCAGCCTCTGTGAGCATGAGGATGAACTTCCCTCTGACATCTTAAAGCAGTCTTTCCAGATTAGGCTTCAGGCGAATTGGCAGGACGATGTGGCAATTCACAGACACTGTCCAAGTTTCATCTATCCTTTGTCTAATGAAAGGATCTTAAGCCTGTAAATGATGAGAAACAGAAGTGGCTTCTACATGGCCTCTCGCTTTGCCCTTTCCTGTGCCCAGTGTGAAACTGCTGCCCTCTAATTACCAGAGAATACCAAGCATCCACAGCAGCTGAAAACAGATAATTTGGATGAGCCACTCTAGCTTTAAAAATATTCGTCTGAGAGATTTGCCCTTAGGCAAGTGTAAGTCTGCCAGACAGAAATATAATGGAGTCATTTTCATCCCTTAGCCTTGCTACAGTTTGGTAAAATCAACTGCCAAATGCCAATAAACTGCCAAAATCTCATAGCAAAGGTAGAGACCAAATCTCTCAGAAAAGCATTTTCGGAGTGTGGTGATATTTAACTTAATTGGGAAAGTGCAGTATGTCAATACGAACTTTTTCCCACCCCCCTATTCTGTCTCTTTCTGAGGCAGTCATACCATTTCAGTTCAGCAATACAGAAACCTTCAACCACTGAAGGATGTGCCAGCCAAAAACCATCACTGCCAACAATTACATGCTGGATGTGTGTAGGCAATAACATATGCACTTAAAAGGACTGAAAAAGAAGGTATGCATAGTTCTTAGCATTTTATCTTGTCTTGAGTTTCAGTGTCTCCCTAAAATTAGAATTAATTTCAAGCAGCAAAAAATCTCTGGGAACAGAATATGTAGGAGCCCTGTGATGAGCCAGGAGATTTTCAGACCACAACTTTCTTACTTTTGTAAGGGAATGCATAAGCAGAACTGCATTCATTATTCCTTTAAATAATTAATGCTTTCAGTATATTTCAGACATTGATTATCTGACCAGTTGTTAATGGAAAAAGCGAGGGTGCCTTGTGGTATTTTTCCTTTATTTGTGCTTGAAATCTCTAATAACCTAAGCATATGTTGATACACACGTAGGTACAAGAAGTAGACTTTAGCGGTGACTGGAGTGTGACATGACTCATCTCCAACATATAAAAAATAGACAAGATGTATTATAAAGGCAGATTTAATGTGGGGGAAAAAAAAAAGATACAGTGTGCAGGATACTTTTGTGCTTGTATAGGAATGAAAGAGAGGAGATTCAAAGGGTTATTGTCTTTGATCTACTGAGGCATTTTCTACTGTATTTCTAAGAATATATTTCACCTGCAGTCCAGCATTAACTGTGTTCACTATTGTCTGTTGGAAATCAAATTCAGGCCAATTTATATTTTGACTGTTCAAGATCTAGTTAAAATATATTTCTACTTTTCAATAGGTCCCACCTCAGCTTGCTTAGGTTATTAAACACTCGCCCTTTTAAATTAGTACTGAGACCAGGGCTGGAGGAATGAAATATCACAGGACCAATTTGTATTTTACACAAATTAAAAAAAACCCACATTATTCTTAATATGTACATTTATATGCTTTTTAGTTTGACTGTCTCATTCTTTGGAACTATATATACTGTACCCATTGAAGGAGGGAGATTATTGGCCTGGAATTACTCATACAAAGAATGTAACTTTGTTCATGCATAACTTGTCTTTCCGGTCCCAGTACTGAAAAAGTAATTCTCTAGGCTGAACTGGGGTATGCTATGTATGAAAACAAAGGATACTCTGTGGAGTAGTGTGTACATTTTTTACCATCTGTTTTTGTAGAAGGTGACTACCCTTGGCACAGGTGCAGAGAAGTTAAGGAAAGAAAAAACAATTGTACCAGAAGAGCTTTGTTTGTTTATTCCAGTGAAGTGAAGTCTGGGAGGGTAAAATTTGCCCTCTAAATATATCGTAGGAATGACGTCCAAGAGCAAAAGTTGGCATTAAAGTAAGAACAAATGTGTAACACTGTCAATGAACGAAATTAGACTGGAAATTAGAAGAAGGTTTCCGAATATTGGAGGAGAGAGGTTTTGAAACAGCCTTTCAATAACAGGGAAAATAATACTGTCTCATTTTTTGTTTCAGTTAATTATGAAATGATGTAGATTATGTGGTACCTTTAATCACTGGAAACTTGACTTAATGGGTCAGTAAGATATTTCTAGTCAGAAGGCCTGTAGGTCCACATCAGGGGAACAGAGACAGAAATCTGCCTATCTTCTGTTTGAACAGCTCAATCAACAGATTTTATTTTTTTTCTTGCATGGACCTTTCACACCAGAATAAGAAGTATCTTAGGAAAAGTGTTTAAGATCTTGTGACAAGACAGGCTCCTGACAGCCTCAATTGTTCTGTGGGCAGAAATAGCATTTGCTGTCTTGTTCTGGCTGTGTTTGACTGTGCTTGGGATCCCCAGATGCAGAGCTTACAGGTCCTTGGGAGCAAGTTTCCATCCAGGAGCATCATAGGTCCTAGACCTGAGCATCTGCAGTGCTGGGGTAGCTATTGGCCGCTTACTTGTTGAGTGCTAGGCGTAGACATGGCCATGCTCTTGGTGTCTCCTTCTCCCTCTGCTACCATAATCAAACAAATAGTATGCTATTTTTACAGAACATCTATTTGCTTGGGTTTAGCTCTGGTTTTAATGCCAGAGTAATTTTTAGCTCCACATCATAGCAAAGAATCTAAATTAATAATTAATTAATAATCAGCATTCAAATGCTATGTAATTATCTATCATGTTTAAAGGTTTAACATGTACTGTAGATGTTTTTACATTTTAAATGTGATTTTTTGGGGGCTGTTTTTTTTGCTTCCTTGAGTTTGGATGCTGCTAGCATGTACAAAACTGATATTTTTAGATCTTACATTTGCTTTTATCCTGCACTTGTGCCACATGTTTGCAGAAGTCTACCTTTAGAACTCATAGAAGTACAGCAGAGATGAATAAACTCCATGTATGGCTTACTATTACAGCTCTAAATTAAAATCAAAGTATATTCAGATTGTGACTGTATATTACTGTTTGAAAGAAACATTTTTTCAAAGGTTTTAAAAATTATGCAGTTTGTTCTGTTACTAGTAAAACTGCAGCTACAAATGCTTCCCTTAAGCATTTGACTTTTAAAACTAGTGTATTAAGCTTGTTAGTATCGCTCCTGAGTAACACTGAACATTGGTCACATAGAGTTATTGATAAACATCTAACCCTGTAAATAAAATGTGCCTGCTGTTCTACTCTGCTGGCTTTGATTGGAGGCACAACATTTTCCCAAAAGATTGCATACTTGATTTTGAACTGCTGGATCATATGATTCAGTCACTCACAAGCTCACTAGTATTCCTTTGCGGCCAGAAACCAATAAATGTTTGAAAGTAGCTCTACTAAAATAGCAAAACTGTATCAATGTCATCATGGTATTCATCAAAGACTAATGTTTACGTGTGTCTCACTTTCTGCAAAAGTCATTTTTAATGGAATCTAATCTGTATGTATAGTGATACTTTTATTATCTAGATCTTTATTATCAGGGTTGCATATGATGTTTAATCTGAAAATATAGTTCTTGTTTGCACCTAACTTTACCTGCAGGTGTAGGAAACTCACCATTTTGTACTTACAAACAAGTGACCACACTTTGCAGTTCTTGCATGAATAATCCTAATGAAGTCAGAGACCACTGAGTAAGTGCAAAAACATCCATCTATTCAAATGCCATTTAAAGTTGGGTATACTGAATTTTGGTGGCTGACAGAGAAATGCAGCAAGCTTTTCCACTTTGTGGGTTTATATTTATGCAGGAACTAATATAAAAAAAATATTTAAGCAAAACTGAAAGCCTCTAATGATTATTTTTTTTTTTTTTTGTTCTTGAGGGAAGATTTAGGTTTTGGGGCCCTTGCTTAGAAGCCCTTCTGCTGGTAGTGATAACATGGAGACTTTTTCAGCTTTCTTGTCCCCGAAACCTGATAGTCTATGTTGGCTGAGTATTGCAAGCTTTGCCCAGGTAGCAAGCCCTATGGGAAGAGAGGGGCAGCGATGTTTGCAGGTGAGGCATGAGCTGTTTAGTGGGTTTACTGCCCTCATGGGACTTTGATGAGATGATGCATCCCCAGCTGCAAGTGCAGAACCCTGGGCCTCCCTCTAGCTCTGTGACTTCTTTGCTGGCAAAGGTAAGCTGTTGTTTTGGCGCTAGTGCAGGCTGAAGAATCAGCTTAGCCACTTGTGATTCATGTATTTGATTATACGTTCTAGTTTGATAAAACCTGTCATTCTTGTATTTGAATATAGCTAGCTAACGCATTGAATTAATTTTGTCTTGTTTTATACTGACCACAAGGTCTTGGACAGCAAGATGTTAGCTAAGTTGATTCCTCCCAATCACAGCCAAAGGTTTTACAATTTTGTAGTTAAATCTGAGTAGAGAGAAAGGGAAGATCATTCCCACACTTACATTCCATGGGGACGCTTTAGTCCTTTGTCCTGCTGATTTCTATTTTGAAAATAAATTGGAAAAGTCTTTTAGAGGAAGGACTTTAGAATCTAAAGCCTTTGGGACTTTCCAGTTCGAGAAAGAAGCGTAGCTTTATTTGCCTTTAAATAATAAAGTTTATTTTTTTCTGTTTAAGTATTTATAACAAGTGAGACTGGGGTTTACAGTATGTAGTGCAGAATTCCATTTTCCAGAATGTCCCATTACTTTTTAATTGCTTTATGCTTGTAAAAAGTGATAATATAGATTTCTTAATCATTCAGATTAATGAAACAATATTTGTAGAACAGGCAACTGCTTTCTAGGAACGTTGGTTTATGTTATGTATCTGACTAACAGCTGTGTATCTCATGGCTAACCCTTGCAAATTGAAGGGGGAAATAAAAACTGTACTAACTAAACAAAGAAATACACTGTTCTTCCTCTGAATTTTTACAACGGTGGTTTCTTCCTTGTCTGTTAGTGTTTTTGAATTCTTCAATATCAAATACGCTTTTTCATTGACTGTATTTTTTGTCTTCATCTGGCAGTCTAAAAGCACTTCATTAACTGTAATTAAATTTTTATACAACCTTAAAAAGTGACTTTTGAAAAATGGTATTTGGGGAATACTATAACCAAGAGGTCATTTCACAAGATTATTACTACTCTGAAGTGCTTGCTGGATTTAGTGTTTGGTTCCTCTACCTTTGGTTGAAATGCAAGAGATGAAAAGAACAGATTTGAGATGTCAGAAATCAAAATAAGTTACTAGAACTAGCAGAGTTCAAAAATAGTCATATATTTGCAATCTCACAGGATATCGTCATGATTCAGTTTTTACACTGAAAGACCCAAAACACTTAGTTGAATTAAGACTTTTTTCTAGTGTCACTACATGAAGTTGCTTTGCTGTTAAACAGGTTTGTAAATCTGTGTTGTTTGCCCAGTGGGCAATTGCTGATAAAAATAAGCCCCAAAATACTGGGAATAGAATAAACAAATCCTGGTGATTCCAAATCACAAATCCAAGTGATTCCTCCCACAATTAGCATATAATTTCTAGAAGGAAAAAAAAAAAAAAAATATCTGGGGGGAGAAGTTGCATAGGATGAACAGCATTCTGGATGCAGTGTACTTTGGTAACTTTTGGGGTTTTTTTGCTCGTCTCTTGTTCTGGCTTGGACTCTTTCCTGATCTGAGTGGTGTTTCTCAAGTGGTGAAGTTGGAATCAGAGTTATGATTTCTCTACGAAGCCAGTGTCTGTGCAGCAAGCACTATGTCTGGATAATAAAAAAGGATTGCTTGTGACTCATCAGTATTTTAATGCAAAGGTAATTATTGATGAGATGTTCTTAGTGTTCTTGGCTAGTAGTTTCATTAAAGCTTGCTCATTATACACATATCCATCCTCCTGACTGGGCCCAAAAAATGTTTCTGTGGCAGCTTAAGCCAAGCTTTGATCTACTATTGCACTGGTGCTGTGTGTGTGGGGTTTAGTTTTAACACCATATTTGTATGATTATAACACAAAGGAAACCAGATCAGTGTCAGTATGAGTGTTGATTTAACCCATTAGATCACCTGTTTCCCGCCCTTGGATTCCAGAGCAAGTTCATAGTCATCACCTCTTCGAGCTAAGAAATACTAAATAATTATTGTACAATTTTAACAGGGGCTACATCTTTTGAAATGCAGAATGCCCACTTGTATTGCTTCCACCCCAAATAAGAAGGTGATGTGTGCTAGGAGGCACTCAGTGTGGGGTTGCCCCTCAGTCTGCTGTCTCTGTTTAGCTCCTTGTCCTTGCTGAACTCAGATTTGGGTGGGAGTCAAAAGGTGGGAGCTGCTAACTCCCGGAGATGCTGCTGCATCTTGCTCCTTGCCCTGCTGCTGTTCGGTGTCTGCCCTTGCACTGGCACAGGTGCGTGGGCCTCAGGCTGCGTGTCCCGAGTTTAAAACCTGATGTAGTTTTCGTTTGTGCTCTTCAGACAGAATATCTTGAAGATTTTCTAGAGTTCAATCCTGAAGGTCATCAATGAAATGTTTTCCTGAAAGTCTAGTCCTAATTTGGTCAATGTCTGTCCTTTATCAAAAAATACCACCTTGATTAGCATTCAGTTCGAAAGGGACCCGGGACTTGAAAGTAATGTGAACAGTGTGATGTAGACGGCACACTGCGAGTGCTGCGTGTGGAGGCTTTCACAGCGCCTGCCTGCAGTAGGGAGAAGAGCCTCGCTGCAGAGAGAACAGATGCATTTCAGAGTCGCCCGCCAAAGGGAGTATATTATGCTCCCTTTTTAAACTTTCCCAAACACACACCATCTGTTTCACACTAGATACTTACAGGGTTTGATCAAATTAGAAGTCATGCTGAAAGGGAAAACTAAGGTTAGCATGGACAGCTTTCTTAAAGCTACAGAAGTCATGCTCTGCATTAAACCTTGAGTATTAACCTCGGTAAACCAGATGAAACAGATGCAGCTTAGTGACATTGCCAATTGCGTGTGTTCACTTATAGTCTCAATCAGAGTAATACTTGTAAAATTGAGAAAATATCCTATGAAATGACAGCAGGAGAAGAAAAGAATGGTGGACAGTATGAGTGGCTGATAAAAATGAGGTGTAAGTGCCGAAACAGATGTTGACTCGTTCAGAATAGCAACCATTAGGTATGCCTGACTGCAGAAACAACCTCTGACAACACTGGAGTTCAAAAACCTTCTGGCACAGAATGGTAGGATATAGTCCCAAAATCTGCAGTAGGGAAGTCACCTAGCGATCGTGTGACAGTGCTATGAATGAAACTGAGACAAGCAGAAGAGCTCCAATATATTGTGATGAAAAAATATTTTTTACTGGTCAGAAAGGAAGTGAAAGAGAAGGGATGGAGGTTAACAAATGTTTCATAGGTTTAGCAAGGCAGCAGTCTTGTGCCTGTGTCAGTTCTGAGGCTCTGATTTGAAAAGGCTATTTGGTTATTACTTTGTTCAGCCTTTGCATAGCTAAAGGCAGTGAGACTAGGAAAACTCATCATCCTGAATATAAAGTTTAGGTTTCTTTGGGTGTGTCTCTTTAACAGCTGTGCTTGAGTTTAGATGTAGGATCTAAGAGCCCAGTGGCTTGAGCCAAATCCAGAGCGAGCTTCCCTGGCTGCCGTAACCCCTGCCCTGTGCTGCCTGGCAGGGGCTGGATGCCAGTGCAGGAGCTGTGTGGACAAACTGAAAGTTTTACCTCTGCTGCGATTTTTACACACAAGCTGCTGTGATGGCATAGGCAGTGAATAAACCTGGTGGGCATCGCAAAGCTGAGAGGAACAGTGCTCAGCAGTCCTAAAAACCCAGGCCTCAACAGTTCGGAGTGAAAAGATTGTGGTACAAGTCATCTCCTTTTCCTGAAGCAAAACAGTGTGAAACCTGAGATATAATCTAACAAAGCATTATCAAAAACCTGTTTTGGTGTGTTAAAATTGTTGTAGTTAAATCTGAGGCACAATCACAAAGAACATATGTCACAAATTATCTTGTTTCAAAGCGTTGTTTGGTTTACTTGAAACAATTCTAAAATAGAGCTATAGACATAAAAAACCACTACTAAAACAATGCCAAAACACCATGGAAAAGGCTGTTGAAGACGTTTCCAAGCCATCTAAGCAGGAGTAGTAATGCTTTTTTGAGCATCCAAGATCCAGTTACTTAAAAAAGGTTCTCTTGCATCAAAATAAAGTCTCTTCTTATATGATGGTCCTATAGTTAGCTGCCAGATGTGGATATTTATTTAAACCAAACCTCCAAGCTCCTCATTGCAACATTCATTAATGCTTATTTTGGTTAAAAAAGCCCTAGTTTTAAGATAAGCTTTTAAATCGTAAATGTTTATATTGGCCCCTTGGCTATGAGTGGGACATAGCTGGTAGGGTCAATTTGGAATAATATTTTGATTCGTTACTCTGCTAGAATATTGCTTGCTTCTTTCTCTTCCCTCCAAAGCGGACAGGCGCAAGACATCTTGCAAGTACTTCTTAATTACATCTGTAGAACCTTTAAACATAAACCAGGCAGATACAAAGAAGATTGTTCTTCTCTTCACTACATTTCTGAAACCAGGAGGCATTGCAACTTTCCATGCAACATTTTGATTACATTCCTTTAGAAGATAGCATTTTTCTAAAAATTAATTTGCTTTTTAAAGATCATTTCACAAGCCTACACTGACATTCCACATAAGCGGAATGTGATACTGCCAAACCAGATAATCTATACCACGAAGTCTCTACAATATCTGCTCGTAGGACTTTGAAAGCAGAGCTGCTGGGATTATTCCTGGCCTATGGGCTAAGGGAGTTTAGACTACCAGTGATGTCAGGATATTCTTTGCTGATTAGAAATTAATTTCAGATCCTCATTCCCATGATAAATTTTGTACACTTTCACATAGGTATGATCTAGAATATATAAATACCACAGTGACATGATGGAAAAAGGGATTGGTGAAAGAACTGCACACATCTGTCAAATTTTTATCTTTACCTTGAATTATTTTTGAATTAACCTTTCTTTTAATCTACAAGCTTCTTGCTTGAGGCAAAACAGTCTTTACTTCACAAAGCCATCTGCCTGACTTCAAGACTTTCATATCAATGGACATACCTAGAATAAGGCACCATGGAGCGATAGGCAATTTGACAGTAGTTTTGACAAATTGGAGATAAATTACATGAACATAAAGAATGTACCATTGAGTGCTGAGTGATACACTAATTATATTTTTGGGCTTTATAAGTGAGAGACAGCTAAGATGGAAGGCAAAGTCACATCATGATAGTTGGGAGATGGATTGAAAACATTGCATACCTCATCATACATTCTGGAAGTTTGAGTTTAAAGCTTTAAGAAAAAAAGCATTTATCAGGCTAAAACTGCGTCTTGAGCTTTTAGATACATCAGACAAAAGAAATGAATGGAAGGTAAAGCAGGTTCTCTATCAGGCAGCAGTATCTGCATAATAAATCAAGTCTAGTCCCATTGTTGATATTGTTATCACTTTTTAAAATACTGTTAAAACCAAATCAGCTAGCTTGCGTGGCAGTAAAACCTGACCCTAAATCTAGTGCAGAATATGCCAGTTGTTAACTTTTTTGTATGTCCTAGGAGAGTGTGTGTGTGCTCTGGAATCCATTTCTGAAGGATAGGGAAGAGAATATGTTGTTTGCATCAGTTATGGGTTGTTATCAGAGCTAAATAGGAGGCACCCATCTCCTGCCCACTTCCTCCAGAACAAGGGCACCGTTAGTGGGAGTCATACACAGCGGGTCGGTGTGAGCTGTTGTGGTACCACTGGTGAATTCAGTAGGACATTAGAAGTAGCTGGTACTAGACAGGAAGTGTCTGAACTGAAGAATCTTAAAATAAGCATTCAATACAAATGTAAACAGAGCATATCTATAATATTCACATCATCCATCCTTTGTAGCTGGGCAAGTCTTTTTGTTATATTTGTACAGCACCTTGCAGAGTGAGGCCTTAGTCTGTAATAGGAGCTTCTAAGTACACATAAATAGCAGTAAGCATTTCTGTGCCTCACTGAGCAAACTTAACTAAGACTGCTTTCTTCAGAAATGCAATATTGAGTGAACAGACCATGAAAACTGTCACTAGGCTTTTTTCTATAATCTGTCAAGTTTTATGTGCTGTTCCTATAGTACTGAGTTTAGTTGTAACGTCTCACAGGGGCACTTTTCAAAGATACACCCTGTTTTTATTTGCAATTAAACCTGTTATCACTCTTCTTAAATAATGCATTTCATAATTTAAAGCAGACAGGGAAAACTACACAAACATGAACTTTTAAGTGTATCTCTACAACACTCCTGCAAGGAAGTTTAAAATGATGATATTGTTATTACTTCCATTGCTAAATCAATGTACCAAATACAGTAATCAAATTTTAGACAGGGGTTACCAAAAGAGTTTTCACTGAAAATTACTTGCAGTGTTTTCCATTGTGGGTTTGTGTGTAACCTACCAAGCAGCTAGCAAAACATTAAAAATAGACCTATTTTTACAATGCCTTCAAAATAAAAATTTTCTGCCAGATCTATAAATTTTGCAAGACATTTGTGTTAATTTAGGAGGAAAGACAGTGATGGAATAAAATGGAAAGAGAATGAAAACTAAGAATAGCTGCAGTCAACATGCTACAGAGGTCCTTATCAAAACATTCCTATGGACAAGGAGTATTCTCTCTCTCTCTCTGTTTTCATAGAGGTTTGGATTTTGTCCACTGAGAAGTTAGAAACTCTTTGTTTAGAAATGGTGCAAGGTCCTACAAAGGATAAAAGAGGAAGAGCACGAACTGGGATCCTATCTGTCTCACGGGCACAAAGAGGACCTTTAACAAAACATTATGTTCAAATGCCAAAGAGTTTTGAAAAGTGCAAATCTTTGTGTAGTTTGAAGTGCTTCTTGTCTTGATGGCAATTCTGGGTATAATCTTCTCTTAGAGGGGGGAGAATACAAACAGCAGCATTATTAAATTATGAATAAAATATCAGTCTAGACTCTTCATCTGTTCACAAGTGTCTCATCTTTGTTAAAAAGAATTTATGTTCTATTTAAATATATATATTTTATAATATATTGGGTCAGGGTCTAATCATGTAATGTTTACCTGAACCTCATTTCCACATGCTTGGCATGGAACTGGCTTTTGAAAGTTCTATGAAATATATTGAACTGATCAGGGTTCCCTTAAGGCAACATTTCAAATATTGTTTTGAAAAACATTCATAACAGCAGAAAGACCACACATTTCAGTTGACATAATTTATTGGTTTCTTTACTTAGTAACTGCCCCTCAGATCTTCCAGCTTCAGTGCCAGATCCTAAGGTGCTCTAACAGAGGTCGCTGCCAGTGCTTTCTGTAGGCTTCAGTTGCGTTAGGTTAAGCTACATTTACCTGTTTTGCAAGAAAATTATATATTACTCAGTGCATGTTTATCTCATAGTTCTTGTAGTTACATAAATGGATCAATTAATAGAAAAAGAACTCCCAGAATTCCTGTTCCTCAAGGAAATGTATCCTGACTTGCTGGAACATGTTCTCGCCTTCTTAACAACCAAAGCAGTTTAATTAGGCAAATGAGCCTAACTCCTTCAAGAGTGAAAAGAAAGGACTTGAAACAGAATCTGGGCAAACATCATATTGAAGTCAGTGAACCTGATTTTTAGTAACTGCTAAGTAATAGGGATGTGGGAAAGGGTCTAGGATCCAATTCCATATGTGCCAGAAAAAATTATGCTTCATTATCATACACAAATAGTGCATTGCTAACAAAGCTCGATTGCAGTATATGGGAGTCGTAAACGCCTGTCTGATGGTTAAGATTTTTTAAGTTACTTTCTTCTCTTTTAATATGATTGCAGTGTTCCTATCTGCTGTGGCAATAGCTTTTTTATATAGATCTGCATTTTGCTGCTGTAGATTGTACTTAAGAATCAGTCTGTTTCCCTTGCCCTTCAACCTGCCATAGTGTTGTTAACTGCTGTGGCCTCTCATTAGGCAAACCTGGCATCTGCTGGCCCCAGATGCTGATCTCTAGGAAGAATTTTTCTTGTGGTACCATATGGGCTTTAGCATCCCTTTCAGCTTCACTTCCTCCTTTTTGTGTCTGTCTGAGCTTCATGAGAAGCTGATACAGTATTAATATTATTTTCCTAGTGACTTCTTGTCCCGTTAGTTTCTTTTTTATGTGTACCAGTCCATGGTTTCTTTATATTGCAGATTTATGAATGCACAGAGAGTTCTTTAGTAGTTGGTAATGTTCTAGCAAAAATTGTAGGATCTTCATAGTAAACAACACCTAGTACAGCATGTTACTCCTCTCTTATGGCATTCTGGAGTACTGAATATGGCATAATAAAGCATACTTTTTTTTTCTTTGTCATGACACTGTGTCAGTCTGTGCTGAATGTTATTGAAATGTGAACATAAAGAAAACAGCAGCAGCAACTGAAAGTAGCTGGGCAGTCTTACAGGTAATGTGTAACAAAAGGACTGGATGTTGAAGTTGCCTCACTGATCTGAGTATCAAACAGTAATCCAACTAATATAGGTTAGTGGAGTCATAATGGAGGAATGTGGGACCTGTGTGAAAGGTATCATTGATTTATACTGAAGAACATTAGAGAGTAGTTTTTCTAGAATAGTTTGTTTTATGGAAAGTTTTGCTGAGTTCAGGCTAATTCCTTTGTAACTGCCATCATTACCACTCTAGTGCTGTGTTTTAACAACTCTCAGTTTTGTTATGGCTGTGAACCTTTCATAGTTTCTTTGTCCTTAGGATGTCAGACATGAAAGGGAGGCAGTGTCATGCTGTTCATGAATTCTAGGTGCCTTGATCCTTGATCACTTTGTTAAATCATTAGAGGGAGGTCCCTCTGGGAATTATCAAAAGTCTCTGAAGAGTCACTTATGAAAATGAATGTACCTCTCTCATAACATATATCACTTCCAATCCTGTCGAGTCAGGCTTCTCTCTGAAATGTTTCCGAATGTTAATCAGTAATCAGGGCACAGATTGGCACATGCTGCTGGGCTTTGAAGCTTTTCCTATCATATGATTTGTCACATCCTTAGTAATACTTAGCATGATTTTCATACATATCCTATTAGGCTTTCTAGCTGAAGGACTTTAGATTTCAGCAAAATACTTAACAGCACCCAACTGTTGGACATTCTTGAGAGTTTCACATTAGTGAAGTACAAGGTGCCACTTCACAGCTCCAATTGACTAGAGGATTGAGAAGTGGGTTATACTACTTGTCTCTGTTGTAATATCACTGCTGGGTAGCTTTTCCAGATACTGGTGAGTATCTGTATTTCCCAGGCTGAATGCTGTTAGACTAGCTATTCTTTCCATTTTCTTGACAGGAGGCATCCCAATATCTTATGCTGTGTAGGGTTTGGTACAGCTGCTGCCCTGAAGTGAGCAACTAGTTTTATTATGATGTAGTGAATTTTCTTCTCTGAATGAAAGAATGTAAATCACAAGAATAGTTTATTGTTACACCTCGTTGATGTTTCTTAATGTAACGATTTTTCTTGCAAAAGAGGAGGATTTTTTTAAATGAAGATTTTTAGGTATATAAAAGAACTTACCACCTTTTTCAAGAAAAGATATTAAATTTTAATTAATATTTTGAGAGCCTTATAAATTTTGATTGCTCATTGTCTGTAAAAATAAATTTATAGTGCTTTCATTTTTAAGTATACTTTGCAAAGAACGATGGGTATTTTTTTAAACTGCCTAAGGAAAAAATTTAAATACCTTTAAAATTAGAAACATTTCCTCTGGTCTAGTTATAGTCATTCATCTTGGGTAGATTTTCTGCAGGTTTTTTGTTGTGTTTCTCTTTTTATCGCTAATTTAGAAAAGAATCTAGGTATAAATTACAAATTATTCCAATGAGAAGTCCAGTGTTTCTGTAGTTTTAGTTCCTGAATTATATTCTGGGAATGAGAAAACATCCTACACTAACTAGCAAATCTAATAAGTACTGACTGGAGAATCTTTCCTCTGCCCACTGGGTACAGTGAGTGAAGAGGGGAAACATACTGAAAACTCGCTGAATATAATTCGGTAATTAAGACTAGTATTTTCATCACTTGATGCAAGAAGCAGAGTGGGGTGGGATGAGCAAATATACAATTTCCCTTTAATGATTCTAAATATTATTCTTCTACTTCCCTTCTTCCTTAGACCAGAAATTGTTTGGGGCTCATAAGGTCATAAATAGAAACCCACGTAAAGTGAAGTGGAAAATAATAACAGCAAGAGTATAAAAATTTGGTTGGGGTAGATGGGTGTCTCTTCTCCTGCAATACTTATTACAGTGTATGTCAGAAGTACAAAGCAGGAGACTGGGATCCAGATTACAGTAAACCATTTATTACCAGCAAGTTTGCTGATGGTGCCAAGCTGTGTGGTGCAATCTATATGCTGGAGGGAAGGGGTGCAGTCTAAAGGGACCTTGACAGGCTTGAGAGGTGGGCCCTTGCGAGCCTCGTGAAGTTCAACAAGGCCAGGTGCAAGGTCCTGCACACGGATTGGGGCAATCCCAAGCACAAACACAGGCTGGAGAGAGAATGGATTGAAAGCAGCCTTGAGGAGGAGGACTTGCGGGTGCAGGTGGACAAGAAGCTCAACATGACCTGGCAATGTATGTTTGCAGGCCAGAAAGCCAACCATAACCTGGGCTGCATCAAAAGTGTGGTCAAGGGAGGATATTCTTCCTTTCTACTCTGCTCATGTGAGACCCCACCTGGAGTACTGCATTCAGCTCTGGGGCCCCCAACATAAGAGGGACATGGACCTGTTGGAGCGAGTCCAGAGAAGGGCCACAAAGATGATCAAAGGCTGGAGCAGCTCTCCTGTGCAGCCAGGCTGAGAGAGTTGGGGTTGTTCAGCCTGGAGAAGAGAAGGCTCCAGGGACACCTTAGAGCAGCCACCCAGCACCTAAAGGGGGCTACAAGAAACCTGGAGAGGGACATTTTACAAGGGCATGTAGCCATAGGACAAGGGGGAACGGCTTCAAACTGAAAGAGGGGAGATTTGGATTAGATATAAGGAAGATATAAGCTTTACTGTGAGGACAGTGAGGCACTGGCCCAGGCTGCCCAGAGCAGCTGTGGATGCCCCATCCCTGGCAGTGTTCAAGGCCAGGCTGGATGGGGCTTGGAGCAACCTGGTCTGGTGGAAGGTGTCCCTGCCCATGGCAGGGGGGCTGCAACTAGATTATATTTAAAGGTTCCTTCCAACCCAAACCATTCTATGAATCTGTGATTCAATGATATAAGAAATAGGTTCTAATTCAAATAGGTCCTCATTATATGTTCAAAAAAATAAGGTTTCAGCAGTATTTTTTTATATTTAAATTTTAAAAGCATTTCCACATTTTTTTAGACTTTTATACCCATCTTTAATTGCATAGAAGTGAGGGAACAGTTGACTACCAGCTGTAGATTAGTGTTTGTAATGACTCTAATATAACTGAAAAATCAAATTGCATTTTAGCAAAGGCTAAATTTTAAGTTTTTCCACTGTATTTACAACAGTTGTGTACTCACTTGCTGTGTGTATATATGCATGGGGTTTCAAAATATTTCTAGCAAGAGAAATGGAATTTTTTGTTATTAATAAAATCAATTGCCAAAAGTAGACTAAAATACCTTTACTAAATGGTGGGGAAAATGTTAAATGTTGATTAGATAGTGTTTGGTCACTTATAGGGCCAGGGTAAAATAAATATCCCCGTTTAAGTAAAAAAGCTTGTATTTTGTAGAAAAAATACTTTGGATGAATTACTGGATCTGTTCTAACATCTGTAATGTATCACTTGTTTATACCCACTGTCAAAATACCTGTATAATTTCTTAAAATGTTTTAAATCAATGTGTAGTTAGATGTGTGTTTACTGGGCACTAAACTGATCTGATCTAGCATATTCTACATTATTCTGCTCCTTTTTCCCCTTTGGTAGGGAGAACCTCTGATAGGCTCTTCTCTGGCCAACGCCTGTGGGAATATGAACGAATATTATAGAAAGAGAAAATATAGAAACATCTGCAGCGGGGTTAGTTGAGCTCTTATTGAGGAGCACAGTCACTTCATTTTTGTGCCAGGCTAGCCAGAAGCTGAAAAGGGAATGTGTGGTACCATTTCCTATCACAGTCAGATAAAGCCTTCCACAGTTGGATAAGAGGCATTTACTGAAGAAATTATTCTGTAAGGAAATAACTAATGGGAAACAGACCTGCAGTGGACATAAGAAATATCTAAAGATGCTCTTGGGAGGAACTTTCAGCTATGCAATGCTAGCAGATACAATTATAGAGGATTGTGAAACTACATCTGCCAACTGAAATAACTGGCAGTGAACAAAAGATGATGAGTGAAAGAAAATAACCATTGGCATGGCTGTGAAATGCATTATCTAGTCATTTCCAGTGTCTGTAACAGCAAAAGCATTCCTATTTTATTTATGGAAGCACATGTGAGGTTGAAATCTGATGGTACAGCAGTGAATGAATTTGTAAAGTTCAAAATTATAATTTTACAATATTGTAAGACATCTGAAAAAAACACCACCACACACCCACCCAGGTGTGTGTGTGTGTAGTGTCTAGAGTTACAAAGAAAGACTATTTGTATGCTCTGGAACAGGTTTTCATCTCCCTCTCGTTCCCTGGAGTATATATTGAAGAATGATGACTGGTGCATAATTTTTTGTCACTGGCTAAATCTGACATGACCCGGTCAAACTGCCATGGCCACTTTCTATATCTGAAGAACCGGTTTCCTCTCAATATCTTATATGTATATATAAAACACCCAAAAAACAAACACCAAAAAAATCCCAAGAAACAGACCACAAAAAAACCCAAACCACAACCCTTCCAACAAGACCTTACCTGTGAGTACATTAGTTTTCTTTCTGTCATGAATGATGTCCTGTAGCTTAACATAACTAAGAGTACTGGTAATACATTTCTTCTAGAAATATGTATGTAGAGGTAGACAAGCAAGAGGTGTGAAAGATGGTGTCCCGACCAACTTAATTTGCTTGTAAACACAGCAGCCTCCATAGGCAGTTGTATTGGAGCAGCACATGTATGACAAGAAAAGAACTAAGGAAGGCTAAATCAGTTCAACAGCTAGCCAGTATCTCCAAAAATGGGAATACTTCTCAGAGTACTCTACCTGCAAATGAGTGTGTGTCTTATGCTGACTATTTGCCACCAGCAGGCCAGGTAAGTCAGGGTTTAAACATGATTTATGACATCGGAAGCAAATAGGTGCTAGCAAAAACAGTTCTCTGCCAGGCTAGAGCTTAATCTCATGAGCATGTCTGTCTTTCACAGAGAAATGAAACACATGAACAAGCTTTCCTAAATTACAGACTAATCTACTTTCCAGTGACTCTAAAATTTGTTACCGAAAGTACAAATAGCTGTCGGCTCCAAACTAATTAAAATGTTAGGATTAACCTAAGGTGTGCTGTTGCTCAAGCTTTCAGCAAATGAGAAAGGCATCGAAGAAATAAAATGGACATTTAACTGGTACTGACCTAGAATGGAGTTCTCAATTTAAGTAAAATAGCTGATGACTTTACATGACACACTTAACTTCTGAAAGCTGCTGACTACTGCTTAAGAAAACCATTCCTGCACTATAAGTAAAAGTAGTATAGCATGCTACTAGAAATAATGATGTTCTTAGCAAGTGGAGTGGGACTCTGATTCTTCTGATGTATAAAAGCAAATGTAATTTACAGTATGCTATTTTTTTTTAGAGCTGCAGTAAGTGAGGATTGCTTCACCCCCACCCGATAGATATGAAGTAATTATTTAATCTAATGGGCTGCCTAGATGTGTGTATATATAAAAATATAACTACATCAATCTATAAAAAGGGAGCACTATTAAGACAGCACAGTCACCTCCATGTAAACGGTCAAGGTTAAGGATGTTGGACAATCTTGATTTGGACACCCTGTTGCATACAGGCATGATACCAGATGTTTGGTTTGTATATGCCTCATGAGCAGATGAGAGGTGCTTTCATTTGGCCAGCAGCATGGCACTTCTGAGGCAGGGACTGTGGGGTATCTGAATACCCATCTCTGAGACAAAGGTATGCAGGGGCTGAAGTGGCTAAGCCATTCTGATACCCAGCTATAAACCCAGTTCTGGTGTTCCGTAGTGGAGTGGACAGGCCATTAGGTACAATCTCCTATCTTTAAGCTGTTTCTTGAGCAGTCTGTGTCACTTTTTCCTTCCTTCCTTTAATTCTTTAGATCTAGCTCTTGTCTTCTACCTTCGGAAGGCTTCCTCCCCCACAGTGCTTCATCATTGAGAACAGAGAAATCAGGACTATGGGAGGAACGGCTTTTGGCTTATTTTCCAGAGCAGCAACTGAACCTAAGAGGAAAACATGATGACTGCCACAAATTAGAAGACTAATATTTGGGGAGTTTAGTTGAGGTTTTAACACAGTTGTGCAGAGATGAGAAAATTGTGATTTTTATGAGACTTTGTAATCTGGTCAGAATTCATGCAACAATCAAAGGAGCATCTTAGTGTCTGAATGGTTATTGTGGGGAGTTTTGGCTTCAATTGTTAATCATAATTTTGACAACGGAAACCCACTCTTAGTAGATAAGATTCAAGAAGCTTGAAAAGAGGGTGCTGCCAATCATACCTTTAATGCAGCTAGGGAGAAACTGGGATAGTACCTTTTAAATCAATTCTTTTCTTTCATTTGATGGTTCAGTCCATTGCCTGGTCAGTGCATTTACCCCTGAGATATGTAGTTGTCACAGTGTGCTTATACTAAAACAAGATTTTGACATTTTAATCTTGGAAAGATTGTTCTCTTTCTTCCTTGAAGTCATCATGCTTCATTGATAAAATAATACATTTCTATGGAGAGTAACGAGTAAAACATAATGGTTTCAAATTAAGACAAAAGCAGAGAAACAAATGAAATTTCCAAAACCAAAGGGCTTCCAAAAAAGAAGTGCAAGAAAATGCCAAAATGCGGCTTTTATATAAACAAGCATTCTAGCTAAAATCCTTCTCAATCTCAAACTTTCCTATTAAGTATAAATGGGTCTTTAAATTTCATGTACTAACTGGTATGCCTAGATGCATGTGGCAAAAAACTAACTGGCTAATAACTTATTAGCACCTGCAGTGTATTTGGGAAAACTGGCAGTCATTTGTTGCTGGTCTGAGGGGCACTGTAAAACAAAGTGGAAGTTCTACATTTTGTCTAGAAAGATGGACAGTTGAACTTCACTTTAAACTATTGTATTATTACCACAATGGAACTATCAGTCAGCCAGCCAGACGTATTAACCAAGCAAGCCATAAATTCCACAAGGTCTTGCAATTGTACTTTTCAGCTTTTTACTTGTGGCTTTCTTAAAAGTTATTGCTCTTCCACTGGCATCTTCCCACGTATATAAAGGTTCTGTCAGCTTTAACCTTCAAAGTGGACTTTTTCTAGGTGCTTTCTATCACTTTCTGAAGTTACTGTGCATATCACATGCACAGTGCAGCCATCATCAATCAAACTTGCGTCACTATGTACTGTTCCCATCTATTGCCTGGTGTCATCCTGGCACTGAAGGTTTCGAAAAATATAAATTTGGCTTCCACCGACCTGAGTTTCAAATCCATATTTAGAAAAAGCCCTGGTACAAATTAGCCATTGTGATAGTTGGCATTTCAGCGATGTGAAGGTTTTTGTCACCATTAGCCACTCTTACTGCTCTGTTTTCTAGAAGTGGTGAACCTGGTGACCAGATACTGTATGGTTTCGTAGGGAAACAGCTTGTGCTTACCCCTTCATCATATTACCAGACATACACCTGCTGTCATGGCTTCCATGGACTCTGTTACATGGCTGGTGAACGAAGGTTGTTACAGGACTTCAGTGTATGAAACAACTGATTTTCTTTACTGTGTTACATGATTATGACTTTCAAGGAGTTTCTTGCAAGGGACAAATAAGATATGTTAATGTTAAAGCAGGAAAATTTACCATATTGTTATCGCCAGTCCTGGCGTTCACAGGTCATGGGTCAGTCCAAAAAAAAAAAAAAAAAAAAATCAAAATATTTGCTGAAAAATCATGAGACTGAAATACTAATAACAGTACAATGGAAAAAGCTTGATGCTAGGGGGAAAGTGGGAATATGGAGAGCCCCCAAAATGAGATACAGCTTCCAGAAAGACAGGGTGCCATTGCTGCTGTGCCTTCCCATCAGCTCCCAAAGTTCTTCCTTTGCCTTGGGTCTCCTCAAAATCCCATTAGCTCCCTTTCTTACTTCCTTACTCTCTCAAATGTGGAAGTTGGTAACTTAAATACAGCTGACATAAAGGGCTTAGTACTTGGTGCCTCGAGTGTGTTATCCTTTCACTGTAACTTTGCATTTGAGAAGCCATACTGAATTTAGGTATCAAATACCTCTTGTTTCCAACCCAAAACTACTGTGCTGCTGTTGTCCTTCCTTCTGCACTGCTGGTATGCAGTAGTTCAGTGTTTGGAGCGCTTCCCCTGAGTGTGTGAGACCTAGGTCTCATTCCTGGATGAGGTCTCTGATCTAGAGGTTATTTTGGAAGAGAAAGGTGAGAGGATTATTCTCCCATCAGATCTTCTCACTTTTTTGCAACAAAGTGAAAGTGAATGTATGCCTGACTGCAACCTTGTCGCTCTGTGTTGCCACAGGGTGTTAGAATGACCCAGTGTCTAATTATTTTGTTCTGATTTTATGACATTTCAGTGTAAAATGTGAAACAGTCCTTGGGATCATATAGTGCGATACAGACCCCTATTGTAGGTGTTGTCCTGAGGGCTAGAACTGGGAATCTTTATTTCCCTCCTTTCTCCTCCCACTTCATGCAACTAACAGCAGAAAGAACTGAGTCTCTCCTCCCTGTTATGTTACCCTATACCGTAAGTGGCTAATGCACTTGGAGGCATGGGTTGAGGTCTTATTGGACAGGTGGGATTTGGGAGAAAGACTTGCGTGTCCTGAGTGTCAGTGCTGTAGCTGTGATGCCCTTCCTCTTGATGAATTTTGTGAGAAAGGATTTGCTTGGGGATCACAGGAAAGAATGCTATCGAAGGAGGCTGATGCTGTGCAGCTCGGAGCTTGGAGCCTGGCTCCTGGACCTCTCCCTTCTTTCCCTCTGTGTTGTGTTGACAGCGTGTTTCACTCCAGGTGCTGGCTAGTGGTGATGCTGTTCTTAAGCACCTCAAGCCTCAGATAAGGTCTTCCTTCCAGGTTTTACTGTAGATCTGTAACACCTAATACTTTTTTTTATTTTAGTCCCATATTTAAAATAGAAATCTTGCTGCTGAAAAGTTAAGTGTTGTGCAACTGTGTTCTGCTACCGAAACACTCATTTGCTGCTTTCTATAGTAAAGTGTAAATTTGGAACACACATGCATAAGCAATAATTTATTAGTAATTGCTTAATAACTTTATTAGAGTCTAGCTTCTGTTGAGACACTGGGGAAAAGCTACAGCCAATTAGTTGTAGGAAGGTGATGGAACAAAGTTAAAATTTAAATTATTGCTGGAAAGGTGAGCTGATAAACTTTAGTCTAAACTAGTATATTGGTACTACAACGGAACTATCAGCTCCATATAAAACATTAGTATGACAAATGAGTGCTTTGATCATGCTAGATATAACCATATTCATTTGTTTAATTAAACAATCTAGGCTTCTCTTGGTGTGGGTCATTTTAAAAAATGTTAAAAATAAAATTAAACACATAATTAAGCTGACAAGAGATAAAGACCCTTGTGCAGCAAGTTGAAGGCAGTTAATTTATAAGGAGCCTGGTCCCTGAAGGCTGTGTAGTTTATTAAAGTTACTGAGGCAAAGATGTGATAAAATATTTTATGTAGTGCTTTAAAGGCTAAATTGCTCTGACACTTTTAAAGTCCATGGGATACAGTCAATTAGGATGTCTTGTTATCATGTTTTTTCCTCATAAACTAATCTAAACAAAATCCATGGTTATGCTGATAATTTCTTAAAGTTCCCACAGTAATCTTTTTTCAAATATTTCACTGTGATACATATAATGGACCCTCAACGGTCACTCTGGTTGTAATAAAACTAATCTGAAACACCGTGTCTGACCAAAAATTACAAGATAGAGGTTGTAGACTAACCAGGACAGGGAGTTAAGTTTGAAATTTGGTCAAAATTTAAAAGCCAACTGGTCCTGCAGTTTTCCAGGTACAATCCTCTACAGATGTTCTGGGAGCTACCAAAGCAAGGGCCTGTAAAGGTGCTGTATGAGGGGGAAATATCTGTCTGGCCTTAGATGTCTGGAGCTGGAATAATATTGGTTAGGTATATTCCAGTACTTTGGTTTGGGTTTGAAAATATAGCGTGCTAAAATTCTCATGAGA
This sequence comes from Falco peregrinus, assembly GCF_023634155.1. Lineage (NCBI taxonomy): Eukaryota > Metazoa > Chordata > Aves > Falconiformes > Falconidae > Falco > Falco peregrinus. Next base: position 27,160,154 of record NC_073730.1, on the reverse strand, counting down.
AAATTAGATAAATTTAGATAATTTGATAAATGCTCACATCAGTAATTTAAATTCTTTTTACTGGTTGATGAATCTGTTCACCAGTTTACAGTCTGCTTTCTTGTAGGGTTAGAAACATGTTTGAAAAGGTAGTTGCAGCACTGAAATAGTTGCTTTTATGTTTGGGAGTAGGCAAATGTATCAATTTTATCTCCGATATTTCTGGGGATTGAAGGGGTTATTTCTCCTGTCCTTTCTAATGGGATGTTTCCAATTTTTGTTGCTACTGTCTTTCAGCAGTTTTATGTCAAGTCTGTCCTTGATCTGTATCAAGGTCACAGGGGAAGCTACTAAACTTCTGCTGGACTTCAGAGTGTTTTTTGTTTTATGTCAAGTCTGTCCTTGATCTGTATCAAGGTCACAGGGGAAGCTACTAAACTTCTGCTGGACTTCAGAGTGTTTTTTGGTGGTTTTCTTTTTTTTTTTTTTTTTTTTGTTAATATATATAACCCTCAGCTTCTAAAACAAACAGGAAGAGGAAAAAACCCAAAGGATAACAAGCCATGTTCAGGAGAAAGCTAAGGAAAGGCACAGTAGGGTGAAGAGAAATGGATTTAAACCAAAACTTATAAAACCTCCTTGTTTTAAATCAACAAAGATTTTTCAAAGGCTGTATCGCTTTGAGAAATCAAGTGAAGTCTATCCCTAACTTCTACACTCCTGGCCATCTCACCTCCTCAAAATGTTTCTTTTTCATCTGTAAAGAGTTCCCTGATTTCCAAGTCCTGTATTTATCACACAGTGTAGTGTGATGAAGGGGGCTGGATGGGGTCCCCCACTTATAATTTACTAAAGCACGGGCCATGGTTCCTTTTTTAATATGTGCATAAACGGCTAAAAAAACCCCAATTAACCCAAGTATATCTGCAAACATCTTTATAGAAAACATCTGATCAAACAGAGATTATTGTCTGGATTTTGCATTGTCTGTGTTTTAGAAGCGTGATTTAAATTGAAGCTGTAAATTTGTGGGGATTTAGCCACTTGTCTGTAGCAGTGAGGTTTGCAACTGTCAAATCCATGTTGAAGAACTGCAGCCAAATGCTCAGTTATAAAATATCCTTTCAGAGAGAGAGAGGGGGAGCAACAGGGCTTGACTGCTCAGAGATGGGCTGTTGTTTGTTCTGTGAGCAATGAACCAAAGCAATCTATAGCTTTATATCTTTTTCTGAAACTTTTCATGCTTTGTATTTTACAATTAATACCGGATCAGCTGTGCCTTAAAGTCACTACTGCATAGAGGCTCAAGATCTACTGCTTTCACGTGTTTTAGAGCAGGCCTATCTAACACTGAGAAAGGGGTACACAAATTTTGTGCTAATCTTTTAGGGAAAAGAAAATGACATGCGAATGGACTAACAATATTAATGTGGAGCTCCTATGAGGCCTTATAGCCTGTCTTATTCCAGGATTTGGAGATCTGCATTACAGATCTGAGGGCCGGCCTCAGATCACAGAAAAATAAGTAGCAATAAGTGATTCCCAAATGAATTTTAGCTGTGTCTGCACATCATTCAGCTTTCTAAACTTTTATTATTTTTGACTGTAGGTCAGTTTTGATTCATCATTTCAACTGTAGTTTCTATGTGAATATAAAAAGAATTAGAAATTTTCGTCTTTGTTTTTTCAGCTTGATAAAGAAAAAACTCATATTGACTGAAAATTTCTCACTAGTTAATTATATTCAAGTAATCTGTGAGGAGACATAAACACTATTTATGAAAAAGATTCATATGCCATACTTAAGATGTATGCAGGACAAACAAATTATTAAAAGTAAATTTCCTTTTGTTTTGCACAGGAATTTTGAAAGCATGGGAAGTTCATGCTTGAATGCTTCTGTGTTTTTTCATAAAAATTACTCTTGGAGATGAAACTAAATATTCAGGGCCTGAAAGTAAAGGGAGAAATTTGGTTCACTGTAGGATAATGAAAACTGAAAAACAATTATGCTGCTGCAATCAAGATCTCAGCTACAAATAACTAATTTCACTTCTCTTCCACTGCTCCAAAATTTACTGCTTATTGTTCTTAAAATATTTATATGTCTTTGAATTATTTACTGAGCAAAGGACGCTTGCACTCCTTTAACACAGAGGGAGATGAAAGATTATTTCGTGTCAACATAACAGAAGACAATAATAAATCCATAATGTAAATAATATGCCTCAGAAAAGAGCTGTGTATTATTAGTATGTGACTAGATTGCAACTGGGCTCTACTTATGAAAATACTTTTTCTAGCAGTGTGGAGACACTTGGTTTGAGTGAACAAAGTAATCAGACAATCTTTTAGAAAGATACTTGAGATAGTCACCTTGTACTAGTGTTAGATTTGATTGCTGAGAGGATTTGAGGATATGGAAACCAGCAAACAATGAATTAATTTCAATTTTTTTCCCCAATTCTTAAAATGTGGGTTTGCAATATTAATGTAAGCAGTGTGAATTCTGACCTTTTCTGTCATTCTGTTTGGGAATAGTGGCTGAGCTTCCCTGTTCCTGTCTGGCCATGGACCATTGTTCTTCCCTTCTAATTTTCTTCACTGAATTACTGCATAAATTTTCACTGGTACTGTCTGCTTTATTTCAAGTATATTGGGGGTGGGGGTGTGGGGTGAGTAAAGCAACAACTACAAACACCCCTAGGGGAAAAAATTAAAATAGAAGCAAGATATTTTTATATGAAATGACTTGTGCTGTGAAAACATCTTTGCCTTTTCCATGTTTCTCCCTCCCTTGTTTCCATGTAATGTGCATACTCTTGTCGTTGCTCCAGCTTTGTCCTGGCCTGTGGTGCTCATTTTCAGAATAAAAGCTGAGCACACAGGGAGACCTAGACTCCTGTATTTGCAAAAATGTTTACTACTGGGATGTTGCAACTGAAGATTTTTATTTTCCTCTTTGCCTTTAAACTGCCATTTGTATGAATATTATGAAATACAATTAGGAATCAAACTTGTGTTGCATTTGCCTTAGAAATTCCCAAAGAATTTTAGAGGCCATTTAGAACTGGCTTTTTGAGAATGTGAGAATTACTAAATGTCTGCAGCTTCAACCAAAGGCAAGCATCTACAATTTGGCCTTGATTTTGCAAAACCAAGTTTTAGGAAGTGGTAAATCCTCTTTCTCTTGTTTCTTTTCAGCGGAAATGTGGATGGTCATACAGTCTTCCATAGGTACTTATTTGAAAGGTTGGAGATGTGCACAATTATTTTTGTGAAGGAGTAGTGGAGAATGCTGTAAGAGTTCAGTATGTTGGGAGTATGGCTTGACCTTATAAATTTGACTTTCAGTACTTTCATGACAATCTAACCCAGTTAATATAATGCTTTGCATTTTCAGGCTCATGTATAAAAATCAACTATATGTTTAATGCAAGACCCAAATATAATTCTGTGCATCTTTTCAGGAAATGAACAATTTCCAACATAGAAGTTGACACTGTGGAACAGAGCCGGAGACCAGCCAGCCACCAGTCTCTGAGATCTGGCAGTGTAAAGTCATTCATAGGTGCCCAAGAAATAAATTTCCCACATGGCTGTTTCTTTCTAGCCCTGGCAATGATGTTAACTATTAAAATCTTGAAATATGGGGCAAACCAAAAAGACAGGATAAATGGTCATAGAGAGGAGATAATGGTCACAAATGTTTTCCTTATGTTTCTTCCAGAAAGGCCAATGAATGGAGCCTCAGTCTATATCCTGCTGTCATTGAAACCAATTAGATTTTTTGCATTAACTTCAGTAAGAGCAAATGCAGGCCCCTGGAGATAAAGATTTCTGTCAATATAGTATAAAAACTGTCTCATTTCACGTCATAATGGAGACAGATATGATTTTGTCTTCTACTCTGGTGTAGGATTTATATAATGGAAGGAGAAAGGCACTTTAATCTGTGGGTTAAAATGATTAGATTTTGTCTTCTAAAAAAAAAATAAAAATCACACAGGAATAGTTCTATTAAAACTACTGAGAATCTTCCCTGTACTAAAAGAACAATCATACGATCTTTGCAACTACTGATTTGTGTAGTCAAAGAGTAGCTGAAGCGTATTCTTTATTTTCAACTTTAAGAACAGCAGGTACTTTAATGATGCTGCCAAAAAGTTTTGGCTTTTTGGGGAGATATGAAATCTGAGATGCAATAGATCTGTACTGCAACCCTTCATCATTCAATTTGCCCTTTTAAATCAGTGGCAGTAAAGATCATCTGCATGAATTAGAGTAGCAAGATATGGCAGACCTATGAGAAAAGATCTGTATGAGAATCATAAGAAAGCTTAGAAGTCTGGGTTTTTCTGCTTGTGGTTCTCACCCATAGAAGTAGATACATTTGAATATTTTTAAATACTAACAGGAAATAGATGCTGCTCTGAAAACAGGTGTTTTGAAATTCCAATATAGCTGAAGCTTTTCAGGCAACAAGTATGCCAGGCAGTTTTAAATTAAAATATGCTCTAGAATTATTTAAATTTGTGATGTTTTTCTGTCTGTTGGTCACCCTCCTCCCCCTTATTATGTGAATCTAAACGATGTTTGTATTGTTGATTTCATTTTTTTATGGGAAGCCATCAAGTAGTTGATTATTCAAGTGTGAAGTTCCTTATATGGCAATGAAAGAATTAATTAGGGAATTGAAAGGTGTATACGTAATATTTTCACTCTGAAGAATTAGTTACCAGTATAAATAGGCTATAAATAGGAAATAAATCTGAAGTATTTACTCTGTCCATTGACAACTTTATAGATTTGGTTTTAGGTATCCTAATTCTGTGACTTATGAAATAATGAACATATTTGTAATTAACATCTTTGAAATTGAAGAAAAAGTATCATGTGAAGCTAGCAGGAATCTAAACCAAAAACATTCTTTCCTCACTTCCAGTGCACAAATTGTGCATGGCAGAGGTTATGCAGGAGTTTAGTTCTGCAAAAGTTTTTCAAATTTTCCTTGCCTAATCTTTTTTAAATTGGAACTAAAGTTAGACACACACACCCCCCAACCCAAATATTTATGTATAGTAAAAATCCTACATTATTTTCCTTTTCAAAGACAATCAAGTGTTGGTTGTTTTGGTGTTTTTTTTTTTATTTTGGGTTTTTTTTCAGAGAAGGAATAGATACTATACAGCAAAGCCTTGAAAACTACTTGCAATTGCAGGCAGAAAGTAACACAATTCTTGTTAGTTTTGTTTGTCCACTAATAAATAACATCAGCACAAACTGATCAGCCCGTTTAAACCATTTATTAAAATGAAAAAAAACCTCAAAAGAATTGTCGGCTTTTTTCGTCAGTTGCCAGAGTTTCCAAGAGTCTTGGCTCCATAGCAGCCAGACAGGCTACCAGAAGACCTTTAGCTAGTTGAAGAGAGACTGAAACCTGGAAGCCCTAGGGAATGTTAGTGTCCTGTTGACCTGGGAGTGACCAGCACTATAAGCTAGTAGCAAAAATCAAGATTGATCTTTGGAGATGGTAGACAGACAAGAGTCTGCTAGAATTCTGCCTGAATTTTTCTGACTGTTTAGAAATGGAACTATTTCTGCAAAGTGTCGTTATTTTAATGCTCAATTAAAAACTTGCAGAAGATTTTCTGAGCAGCTTTCCTTAGATGTGTTCAAAAGCGTGAGAAGTGGGGATGTAGTACAGTGGAGCCTCCATAAGGATTTTACTGTTATGAAGTAAACTGTAATAAATCCCTGCTGGGACCACCATGGACAGATGGGGCAGGTACCTTGACACATGCAGGAGCAATTTCTGTTATCCAGTGTTGATGGGACAAACTGAGCTCTTTTTTAATAATGTGTCTTGAGGATGCTGATACTATGCACAGATAAATCAGCTTTTTTTTTTTTTTTTACTTGACAAATGAAAATCAGATAATAGTGAGTGACTACAGAATAAAATAGATAAATTCAATATAGGTAAATGTCAGGTGATGCACATAAGAGAAAAAAACCCTAATTCCTAACTTCATATACTTATGATAATGTCTTCTAACCTTATCCTGAATGTTCTGGAGTAAGGCATTCCAGTTACAGTACATAAGTCTCTGAGCATATCAGCTCAGTTATGGTTAGAAGGCAAATCAAGTGTTAAAAATCATTAGAAAAGCAAAAATAACAAAACAGAGAATAGCATTACGGTATTATATGAAAATCCATGGTCTGTCTACACCTAGACAATAATTTTTGGCCACCCTCGCAGGCCACCCCTATCTCCAGAAAGCTGTAATAGAACTGAGAAGGGCTCCATGAGAGGCCTAAAAAGATAAGCAAAGCACAGAAGAGTTCCTGTATTTAGGAATGATTAAATAAATCAGGATCTTTCAGCCTGGAAAAGAGGACTGCTGCAGGCTGTGATAGTAGTCTGTAAAATCATATACAGTGCAGTTAAGGCTCAGTTGTTCACATTCTCTTCACAGTATCTTGTCCAAGAGCCAGGGGAAATCAAATGAAGGTAGTAGGAGCCAGATTCAAAACAAATAAAAAGACGTGGATTTCATGTAGTGGGTAGTTGATCTTGCCAAAAGAATGATGGACGCTAAAATTTTGTATTGGTCTAAGGGGAGACTGGGCAAGTTCATGGAGGAGAGATTCACTGAAGTTTAGCTAAACACACAGATATCATATCTGGTTCAGGCAGTCCCTAAGTTGAAAATAAGTGGAGCCTGGGTGAATATTAGGGGAAATATAAAAATAGGACAAGTATAAATGATACTTCTCCCTGCTTATCCAGTTATGGCCACTGCTGAAGACAGAATACTGTGCTAGAAAGGTCTTTGGTCTCACTCAGTATGGCTGTTTCTTATGTTAACTGCTTTTACCTGAAATTTACCTGAATTTGAGAAATTACATACTCTATATGCTGAAAAAAAATCAGACTTTTCAGACTTGGAATATGAAGTCTAGGTCCAAAATGAAATTTCTGACCTTGATGTGAACTTTGAAAGCATGGATGGGAACATACATTCCCCAATGGTAAAGATATCATTATAATCAAATCAAAACTGTGCCTGAAGGCGCAAAATGAGGGAACATAACCCCCAAACAATTCAACACTGTTTTCCTTTTGCCAGTTCTACTGCTTATTTGCAATGCATTTTCAAGAACTCCATATAGAATGAAGTAAAGGGACATCTAGGCAGTGCAATTTTTTAGTTCAAAATTGTCATCTAAAGAAGCCATAGAAATGCACTGTAGATTAATGAGCATAAAGTCTGCAATTTATGCCAATGATGTGTCAAGTCAGGTGTACATCAAAAGGCACATGCAAGCAGACATATTTTACCATATCTGGTGGGCAGGGTGCCTGTAGGATAATTTTATTGGAACTTTTGAATGGGGTACTGTTTCCATTAACCTTATTGCTTCCTTCCATGGCATGTTTATTTTAATTTTTCTATTAAAAACTTTAGGAAAAACATGCTCAAAAACACTTACAAAACTAAACCTGGAACTTGACATTACTCTTATCATTTGACACGGGCAAAATGGACTCTGGGAAAGGGGAAATGTTGGTAATAATCTTTGTGGCATGTTTTATGAATTGGTTATCCTTGTTTCGTAATTGCATTAAATGAAGTTCAGAAATTATTCTTATAACAATTTGAGAACTGAAAATTATTCAGTGAAGACTATCTGAATGCAAAACAATATATGTAACTGTAAACAGGAAAATGAAAATTCAAAAGAAATCTGAGGGACAAGAAATGCTTTTTCAAAGCTGCCTTATTATGAAAACAAAGGATGTGGAAAATAAAACGTTGATCTTTGGTTTCTATCATGCGCAATGCGTTACTGGTATACTGAATTTAACCAGTGTGTGAATGCAGAGCTGGCTGTGCAGCCATGAAACCCCTGCCGAGCTCTTCCAGGACTGTGCCCAGCTAGAGATTCCCAGTGTCATTCTTAACAGTGGTTCCAAGTGATCTGTCACACCTCTCTATCCCCGCTCTTTTCTGGCCACTGAATTGTCTTAAGCATAATTTTAAAAATGAGTGCAGGGAGAGTGTTGCTTTTCCCTGAAAGCAAGTGCATCATATTTTGCAAGAATGGTATGGGCTACAAAAGGGGAAAAAGGGAAAATATGTGTGATCATGAATGGAATGGGCTGTCTGTGAAACAACCTTTCTCAACAAAACAACTTTCCTTGCTTAAGGCACCAGACTCCAATTCATGAAATAACCACTGGCACTTTGCAGTACGTCCTGGGCAGACACCACACAGCCTGTCTACTTGTGCCTGGCAAGCCAGGTGAGAACAGGCTCTCCCTTAAGACAGACCCATGTGGAAGGAAAAGGTGGCATAGTCTACTGTTCACATTACAGATTTTTGTAGAAATTTTTATGCCAGGAAATAAAACAATAAATATTCCCTATGTCTTTGATCCATAGCTTGCTACTTATTTCTCTATTATCCCGTGAGGCTGGATAATCATAAGGTAACAAATCACTATATAATCCTATTATATCCACAGTTTCTTTCAGCGTTCACTGTTTTAGACAATTGTTTAATTAGTTTTCATTCATTTCCACCACTATTATGGCAACCTTTTCTTTTGACATCCTTGAAGTGTTGCATCCCGTAGGTATGATGGGATATCTTGTGCTAAGAATAATTTTCCCCTGTAAAGCTTTTTAAGCACTATAGAATCTCATTTTTTCTAATCAGCACTCTAGTTTCTTGTGGGCTAAAATTAGGCTTCCTGTCTCTGGCATACGAGGCGTCAGCGTGTGTGACCTTCAAGCTGCCATCCGGCCTTGAAGTGCAATTTTTGCATCGGGAAATCTAGAGGCAGCAGCTTTACCCTTTTTTGCAGCAGCAGCAAGATCATCAGAAACAGTCAACTGAGCAGCAACTGCAGGCATATCACTCACGGGAAGCCATGTTACTGTGGTGCACAGAAACCTCTCTCCAGCACTGAAATGCCGACATAAAACAGAGCTGATCCTCCAGTGCTCTGTGCATTCTTGCAAGGTGACCAGCCTGGAGGGTTTGCATGAATATTAATGGATAAACTATAGAATGATGAAGAATCAATACTTTAATCTGCATAAGGATAATATGCGTTTCTTATGCATTGTAGAGCTGCTGCACTACAGTGTCTGAATTTCACTTATACGCTAAACTCATCTACAATCTCTCTCCTTTTGAATTATGCATATATTACATAGACTGTTGCCTACAACAGATTTATGACAATCTCATTGCACCTATGCAAATCTTTTTTGATTTTAAGCATTCAGGCTGTGCTGCTTTTGGCTGGGATAGAGTTAATTTTCTTCACAGTAGCTAGTATGGGGCTACGTTTTGGATTTGTGCTGGAAACTGTTGATAACACAGGGATGCTTTTGTTACTGCTGAGCGATGCTTACACAGAGCCAAGGCCTTTTCTGCTCCTCACCCAATGCCACCAGCGAGGAGGCTGGGGGGGGGGGGGGGGGGATAAGGAGTTGGGAGGGGACACAGCTGGGACAGCTGAGCCCAACTGACCAAAGGGATATCCCATACCATATGACGTCATGCTCGGCATATAAAGCTGGGAGGAAGAAGGGAAGGGGGGGCTGTTCGGAGTGATGGCATTTGTCTTCCCAAGTAACTGTTAGGCGTGATGGAGCCCTGCTCTCCTGGCGATGGCTGAACACCTGCCTGCCGATGGGAAGCGGTGAATGAATTCCTTGCTTTGCTTTGCTTGTGCACATGGCTTTTGCTTTACCTGTTAAACTGCCTTAATCTCAGCCCATGAGTTTTCTCACTTTTACTCTTCCAGTTCTCTCCCTCATCCCACCAGGGGGGAGTGAGTGAATGGCTGTGTGGGGCTTAGTTGCTGGCTGGGTTTAAACCATGACACGAGCACTTAATGTCTTTACTGAGGGAGAAAAATTGTTGTGCAGAAGTGAATACAAAAAGGTTTTATTACGCTATATACTGCTCTTACTCACTTTCATATTAGTTCCACATTGCATCTGGTCAGTTAAATGACCATTTTTGCAATGCTCTGAGCACTTTGTTCACTGTAGCTACAGAATAATATTCTTTGTCTTCTCTTTCTTTCACGTACCAGGTACAGCAGCTGATAACAACAGAACTGAAGTTACAGCTTGGTAATCAGCATTTTAGGTTATTTTAATTATGATGGATGAAGAAGAAAAATGGCAAAAACATGCTTTCAGTAGTACCGAGCAAATATGACATGGAACTGATACACAGAGCTTATATTACAGATCTGTCAAATTACCCAAGGATAATTTGGGTAGCTGGCAGATTCCCAGCTCATCAGTTCAGTAGTGCAGGCAACACATGCCCATTAGTTTTGCTTGGGCTTGACGCGTAAATGTCTGACCATCACCAGATCAGCTTTAATTGATAATGGACATCTGATTTGAAAATAGGTGTGTTCCCCTTTAAATGGTAGCTGTCACATCACATCACGTCATATCACATATGTCACATCATGTTCCATTAAATCACATTATATGCTGGCATGATGCAAGATAGCATGATGACGGGCTAATGTAACGAGACAGCTAATACCTGCTAACAATTTGAGTGGTGGGTATCAGGTCTAAATGTGTGCCAGACTTCAGTTATTTGAGAAAGCAAAGTCTTTACCCAGAGAGCGGGCTTTTCTTCAAAGGGTAACTCTAGGAGATGCCCAGCTCCCTATTTATAACCAGTAGTGATATACTTTATGTTTTATAAAGTGATTTATGGCACCTTAAGGGACATACTGGGGAAGAGATTAAGGTCTGTCAGAAAACATGCAGAAATTTGACATATATGGCTTCCGTTTCTTGGCTCCTGGCTCATTTTAGGTGCCAAAGTACTCTGGTGATTTACCTAATATGAAAACTTAATTTATGAATCAGATGAAGCCTTGCTTAACTCAAGAAAGTTCAACTGAGTGATCTACTAGAAAATGTTCAATAATCTGCAAAATATGCTATACTGTTTTAATGATCGGGTTAAGTTTTTGCACAGTGTTCATGCAGCACCCTCTGGGATCTCCACAGGTTAAATTACAGTATATGCAAGAGTGAGTTATGACTTGAGTAAAGGCAATGGGGAAAGCACAGTACGTGCAGCTTCCATTTTTCATCGCTTGCACTACATTTGCAGCAATGTCAGTAACATAGACCTTGGGGAATCAGAGTCATTGCTAAATCACAAGGGAAATTTCTCATGTAGCTCTTCCCAAATATTGATTGTTAGGCAATCTTTGAAACCTGCTATGTAAAGAAATTTTTGCTTGTAGACTGTGGGGATGCAAAGGTTTCTAAGTTAAACATAATGCAAGATAAAAAGTCTCCTAATTGGTGAGGTTTTGCCTCAGGTTTTTGTTGTTGCTTTCTGCACCAAGTCTCATTAAAACTCCGAATAATTCATGTGTCCTGTGTTATCTATTTAAAGAACTGATTAGGTTGTGGGTTTGCTTTTTTTTTTTTTTTTTGTCCCCAGTCCATTCTTTTTGGACCTTAATTTAATGGGAAAAAGGGCTAGTCATTTTCTGGAATTGCCATGGTATGATCATTTAGAGTATAATTTAAAAACCTTGAAAAGTCTGCATCAATCATGCATGTATAGTAATTGCTGTGATAACTGTTTCTGGGTGCTTAATTATTATGAAACATTAGGACTGTATGTCCTTTTGTTATCCTTTCTGATAGCCTTTTAGCTTGCACCATATCTATGTCCTATCCTCTACTCCATAGAGCCTATCAGCCTCTGAACAGGTAAGTCCTTTTGAACGCTCTTAGATTCTGCTTTCCTTGGGTACATTAGTAACAGTTAAGAGTGGTCATTATACTGAGAATAACCATTTTTCATCTAATTAAATTGATTCTGATAACTCTCAAAATGTCAAGACTTCAGCTTTCTGGAATCGCTCGTGGGAGATGCTAAATTGACAGTGATCATTAATTATAGATTCTCACCCCTTGCTGGAGTTTACTGTAATGGGGTCTGTTTAGTATTATCTTTTGAGTTACTTGGAGTCTGCAGCTTGTGCAGAGTGCAGCAGGCCCTGCTTTGTGCTCTAGGTTAGACTGAACATGTGTGTCAGTCTTGAGTAAACTCTATGTGAAATTTTAGAGACGTTATTTGTGCATTCTTTTCCTTGTTTGCTGTGTAAGATGCTCACAAGTTACTGTTACACCGCCCAGGAGATACACTGATTTTAGAGTTATGACTCTCTCACCTCTTGAAGTGAATGCACCTTGACGGGGGAGTGGGAGCATGGGTATTCCAGGTACTGCCTTTAGGCAACAGGATGACAACGGCTTCAGTGTTTTAGGATATCAGTGTGCTAGAAGCCCAGGTTTTCTTCCTGTATCATTGCAAGGATGGAAATCAATTGAGGTGCTTCCTTGCTGCTACTATATTTCAGATGGGGTAATTCCACTTCAGTCTCCATATCTTGTGTTTCCATTTGACTTAACTGCCCTAAAAGCTGCAACCAGTGAAGATAAAACTGTAGGTGCAGTGACTGGGGTGGAGTTTGGGCTACCCACAGACAGCACCAGCTGGGGGTGCCTGAGAAGGCTGAGCATTTTTTGTAAAATCTGTACATCTCTCAACTTTTGGTGACCTGCCAAAATCTACCTGCAGAGTACATGATTTCGGTTGGACACGTCCTGTGGTTTATTGCTTCAAATGTTTTTCTTCTGTTGAGTGTGGCTGATACAGTTTGTTGGTTTAATCCAGTTATTTATTTTCACTTCTAATTTTTTTGTGTTCCTAGAGACTATGGTTTGTGGATGCATCAGATAACTGAAAATGTTATCACAGCTGTTGCATTACAGCATAAACAAAGAATGAGAGAAGAGTGACTTGTTATTTAAAATATAGAATAATTTAAAAATATATTGGATTTTAAATATTCGATTAACATAAATACCAATAAGTCCTTTCCAGGCTGTAATGTGGATATGCAGGCTGTGTAATATTTGAGTTTACCAGTAGAAATACTGACATGCTGCTCTGGTTCATATCTCCAGTTATATATTATCTGTCCACTCTCCGATACCTATTTTTTTCTTAGTTGTCACAACTCTATGAAAGCTTGCCATCTCTCACCTCCACTTGTATGCTACTGTACAACTAGATCTGCTCCTTGCTGTGCATCAGATTTGTCTGTTCCATCACACTTCTCTGCACCCACTCTGGAATAACCAGTTTAGGATTGTCACTTCAGTTCTGGCTTTTATGCATTCCCTGTTTGAATAGATGGCTTCTCCCTGATCTATAATTTCTAACTCTGCCTATTAAATTAGGGGGAGGTCATCTGAATATCTTATTTTCTTTCAATGCCTATCAGGCCCTCCACAATGCATTCCTGGTTTTTCTTACTGTACAGATCGGTATACACTGCATATAGATAAAGGCACAAAATATACAGTAACATATGGAACTTAACTATTGAATGGATAATTTTCAGGGAGCCATTTATATTGTATGGTGATTTAAAGATAGTGTGATGTACCAAGTTAAATTCTGCTACCCTTAGCATTCGTGCAAAATCATAATGCAAAATTATTCTCTTAATTTCAGTGGAACCACAGTACCCTGTTGGTAAGGAGGGCTGAAGTTGGCCTACTGCATTATTTTAATAGATTTGTTTTAAAGACAGTCTCTTCTACCTCAAAATCAGTAGTCTGTGAGAGGAACCCTATCTATGCTGTTAACTGACTTCACTGTGACATAGGTTTTGTTATTTTGTGGTATATGTATTGTGTTCCTACAGCAACTTGCGTTTCAGTTCAAAAAGGAGTTTGCTTTGTCAGTCTATATGTTTGTTGTGATAAGTATTTGGAAAGTGCTTTGGGCCAATGGTCTTTTCCTCTTCTGATGTTATTTCATGTTCTTCATCTCAATTACAGTAAGTCCTATGGAGATAACTGTGTGCAAAGGATCACAGCAGCAGTGGGATAATGATGAATGTGAATGGCTGTCAGTAGTAAAAGCCCCAGGTGACAGGGATCTGTGCAGTATGCTACTGTTTTGTTTCTAGATGTTAACATTTATGCTACTGATTACCAGGAATTCAGATGCTTTGCTATGACAGGTTATAACCCCAAAATTATTAGCAAAAAAGTGCAATATATAAGCTGCAGTATAATTTTAACTACTTTTGTTCTTCACTTTTAAAACACAAACCATAATTGTTAAGGTTTTCTTTGTCATTAGTTTAATAGTTTGTTACAGTGTAGTTTGCAATTATGTTTTTTCTTTTTCCTGCTTGAGATGTAAGATCATAAATGAGTTTCAGAACTGTTGTTCCTAAATTGAAAGGATGGATGTGTCATTGTTCAGCAACTTCGGGAATTCTGTTCCAACAGCATCAGTGTGTCATCAGTTTTTTTCATGAGGTGTACCATTTTGTCGTAAAGGAATTCATTCCTAAGTGTGATACAGCTTCCAATGTTGGTTTCAATTTACTCTGCAAAAGCATTTTCAGTGTTGTCTGAAGACTCGGTAAGGGGGGAAAAGAAACCCCAGAATGATGCATTAAATTACAACATAATTAATTGAAAGTGGAGTTATGCAATGTATTACATTTTATATCTTTTTACAGTGATGTTACTGCTTTTAACCATGGAAAACATTGGACCTAAATGCTATTATTTTTCCCTTAAAATAAGGCTTTTCATTTGAACCACATTAACAAATGCAAGTGATCTGTGAGAGTCCTAGTACTTAAGTTCTTTGGTGTAAGGCCTTAAAATTCACCACAGAATGCATAAAGATTTGTGTTTTGTCATCCTGACAGAAAGTGGCTTAGGCTCAGTCTACTTACTTATTTTGAAAAAACGGTGTTTTTACATTCTCTACATGTCCCAGACTGTGCTACAACCTTCCATCTCTCCTACCCCTGGAGGAGTGTTTACGAGCACTGCATTTAGATCAGGCAGTGCCCTCCACCACCCTTACTAGGTGTGCTAAAGGGCTAAGTGGGAACAGTGGTTCCACCAGAGGACTAACTGGGAACAGTGGCTCCACCTGCTCTGAAGCTGTGGATTCAGGGAACATCCAGCTTTGCCCATGTAGCCCTAGGTGGGTACGCACAGCAATGGGTAGGGAAGTTGCAGTTCTGTAGTCAGGAGGAGGAGTAGCTCCGTTTTACCACTGCTTTGCCTCACAGAAGCTGAACTGAATGGAATGCAGGGGAGGTGTGGGGGTACTACAAAAATGGCTGCTGTTGACAAACCAACATGCAAATGTGCTTGATTGTCCCTTCTGTACAGTGTGCAGCAAGTAAGGAGGCCACGTACTAAGTGATAATGAGAAAGCAATGTATAGAAGAGCAGCTCCTCAGTACTGTTTTCTCAGTATTTCTGTTTTCTGTGTTGCTTGAATCGCATGGAGAAAATAAACAATGAAGATTTTGCTATGCAAATATTTTGCATATGCAGAAAGGGGATAGGTTCAGATTCAAATATTTAATTTTGCAAGCTTGCTGCTATTTTGACATGCCATTTATTTTTCTACCCGTTGTGCTTGTCCATGGTTTCCCATGTGCTACGTATGGTACCCAAGCTGACCAGAATGTTACTGGGCATCTGTGCAAAATTTCAGACACTTAAACACAGCTGTTGGAGTTTTGCCAGCTTCTATTATTGTTCACATGCAGAGAATGACAGTAGCAGACAAAGCACCTCATGCAATCTTTTGTCGATTCACACATTTTTGTGTTAAATGTTTCTCTTTAAATGCAAACTTTTTGTTGACTAGAACACTTGTCCTTCTAGAATTATGTATTTGTAGTCAAAACCAAGAACATCCTGAAAATTAGTGATTTATTACTGTGCTCCTTTTTATGTTTCAGCTGTAACACTCTGGCTGTGATGCTAATGCTTGCACATATGTCATGGTATAACATGTAATCGCTTTAAGATATTCTGTCAGTTTAAGTTATTTATATTAGCTAGTCATAGTGACTGCATAGCGAGTTGATCCCAGAAAAACTGGAAGTATAAACTCAAGCAGGTTAAAGACCCTTTCTTACATTGCATACTCAGCAATGTGTAACTACAAACTTGCATTCCTACATGCAGAAAACTTTTAACAGAAAGTGATTAAAAAATACAAGTTTGTAATAAGGCTTGAGATTTCTTCCTTTATTAGGGAAGTCAAGAAAATTGTGTCTGCTTTTAAATTGAAGGAAATAAAAAGTATGTGTAGGGAAGAATACTTGACAATTCTGCTGCCACCTTTTGATCGTATCCTGTAGTTACAAGTAATAGTCGAAAATCATTTAATCCGAAGTATCAAAGCTGAAAAAAGTATGTATATAACTATATAGGGGAATAATTATTTAATGTATTGATGCTAGAATTGTAACTGAGCAGGTGGCCATCTTAGGCACTGCACTTGATGTACAGCTTTATTAAGCAACTTTGTTCAAACTGTATAATAACTTATCATTTTTATCAGTCCTCTCATTTTAAGTGTATAAATAAGTAATGAATTGCAGCTATGTTCTATTAATTTTCTCGACTTACTAGGTCTTTACTGTAATACATTTTTTATTAAATGTAGTTTAAATCATGGTTGCCCACTTCCTCTGTTGTTAAACGATCTGGCTGTCCTGCTTTGTGCTACCTGCTTTTCTTGAGGTTGCTTGGAGATTCCTCAAGCAGCTGCAAGTCGTCTCTTGGGACTGAATTGTCCATATCTCCTCTCATGTTACGTATGAACATCCTCTATGTCAAGATTGCATATGTGCATCAGATCATGTGATGGGGCTGCTTCCTGGATGGACACACATCCCAGTGCAGGGGGAATGTCTCCTTAAGCAGATGACATGCATATCCAAGCATATGATGGTCTGTAGTACTCATGTGGTGTGGTAAAGCATTAGATAGCTCACCCATACCAGAAATTTGAGCACCCAGTGGCCTACTCAGTTTCTAAGAGTATGCAGTGAGGCTGGACATAGTGCCCACTGAAGGATGGGTTGGTACATAGTTCTCTTGAAGCTTCTAAATAACCGATTATGAACTTGAACTCAGATGACAGGTATGACTGCCAGGTCTGGTGCTTATTTCTTGGTTAATCTTCAGTGTTTTCCTGAACTGCCAATCCATAAAGCATAGTGTGCTGTGCCAGAAAGATGTTCTAGAATTAGTTCTTCAGGGTCTAAATAGTTTAAAGCCATGGTGATGGAGGCCATATATATAACTAGCGATATTAAAAAACTATGATTAAAAACCAAAATCTTTGTTCTAAGAATGGTTTGGAATATTTGGATCTGTTGCCAGTAGGGAGATATTGAATTATTATAGTATAAAGATAATTTTGTAATAAATGAACAATCTTTTTCACAGTGAATTTCCTTAATATGAGAATAGGGGTCTATTCTTAACTGACTCACGGGCCAACCTTGCTGCTGCCATGGACGACAGTGTTATCCTGGCAATACAGGTGTTTAAACTTGTTAGAGAGCTACTGTATCTTTTTAAAATTTAAATTTACATAGGATTGAGTCAAAGAAAGTGTTAACTTTGAGCTTAATCGTCTCTTTGGGCTTAGATTAGTGTTTCAAGTAGAGGGTAGCTGGGAGCCACAGCTGTTTCAGAACAGTATGGTTGCAGGAAATGTTTGAGGGGACCACGGCAGGAGTGGAAGTTGCTTGAGAGAGACCTGTGTTTGAATTGGTGACCCGTACTCAAGATGTTTGTTAGCATGTTAACAGGAAGAAATGTATATTTTCCAATTCTTAGTAAAAATGGGAATTAAGAACCTTGGAGTGCTGGAAGTTATCTGTCAGGAGTGATTAGCAAGAGCTGAGACTTTATGGGGAAATCATTTGAGAGGGAAGCCACGGTCCCCCCTGCAGACAGGCCAATTATGGAACACTTTTGCAGCAGCAGAAGCAATACAGGCATAGTTGTGAGGAGCCCAGAATTCATCACTGTGGTCAGCATTATGGCTAAACAGCATTGTTACTAACAAATGTAAAACTCTTGTCAAAACTAAGACTTGCCAGCAGGGGTGAAACACAGGGAGGGAGCTCTGGAACAGGCTGGAGCAATGTGAGAAAGTAAGGTGGAAACTAGTTTAGACGGCCTTTTGTTTTCAGGGTACACTTTCACCCCAGGACATGAGGAATCAAATTTGTAATTTCCAAATCAGGTGATGCACCTGATTGCTAATAGTCCAAGTGAAAATATGCACAGAAGTGCTCTATTATGTCATAAGACTGCCTCATGAACAGGTTTTGTTCATTTGCAGCTGAGTTGTGCTTCTGTTTATCTCGGATACCTATTACACTTTCATTTACACTGTGACAGTGTTTGGTTATAACTGATGCTCACCAGCTCAAGGCAATTAAAACTGCTGGTCCAGTGTTGCTTGTCTCAAAACATGCTCAAGCATGGTATTACTACATCTTTGCTCTAAGACTGAAATGTGTGTGTTTAATGGTTTCAGCTACAGTATGGAATAGGCTGATTATAACAGGGCTAGATCAGTGGTATTGTTGAAAATAAGATGAAGAATTAAGTGTGGTGTTATCATCTAGCTGTAATGACACCTGCACAGAGACTTTAGTCTTGACCCAAGGGGTGTACCTGCACCCAATTTCAACACACCTTCTTCTTCCCTTGGTAGTTGCCCCCTGTAACAGACCAAACGCCCTAAAAGACAACAAGATAAGCTGCTTAAATTCATAGCTACCAGTAACTAGTCTGTGAATGCACAGCAATATGTTATTTATCACAAAGCAAAGATGAGTTGGAGTTCGAATGATGAAGCTGAGACATGAACGTATAGAGCTTGGATTTTTTATTTTTATTGAAGAATAGCATGTCTCTAAGTGAGAAATGAATGACTAAGCCCAGAAATGTTGACTGCTTCAAGGTGAAACAGGTCAGCTGGGAAGAAACCCTGATCGTGAGCAAGTCTGTCAATGGTGGGGAGGCACCTTTCACCACCTCCTCTTTCTGTACTCTTTTTTTCACGTTTTGGCTTATGCCACACTGTTCATTTTCTGTGGTTGTTGACCCATTTCTCACATGTTAATTTATTTCCTTGTGGAGGCCTGAATGGGCTCTAACCAGTTGGGGGTGGGGGGAGATGACAGTATGCCTAGACCCTATGATAAAGCGTAACTGTGAGGCCCATCAGCAGGATAACGGTATCCCCCAAATTTTCCCTGCAGCACTAGAGTGATTGAATGTAATTTCCAGAAGGCCATGCCCTAAAAAGAAACTTTTCTTTCTCATCTGCTTCATAATGATAGTTGACTGTACACAATAAATGTAGTTTTGATTGTTAAGTGTCGTAGTGGTGAACCTTTTTGATGTCTGGTGCCAAATATATATTGCTTTTTAACTGCTTGTCATTGGTGCTGGTCCAACTTTGGCATCTATGCCTACTGCTTTTGCTATCGCTAAGAAAAGTAAGTCAGTAACCTGCTACAGCAAGAGTTGAGAGGGTTGCAGAATTGTTGACATCTCCTAATTTTGTAGCTGCAACTGTGAATAAATTGGACTTTTCAGAATCCTTGAAGTCCCTGTTCAGCAAAACTTGTAGGAATAGAGTTAACTTTATAAGCATGTATTTAAATTCCCATGTGACTTAAATATATTTGTGTGTTCTGCTGTGCAGAGTCGGATTGAAAAGTCAGTGTGTGTTTTGCTATGCAGGCTCAATGTAGAAAAACACTTAAATATGCCAAACAGCAAGCATCTGGCCTGTGCTTGCACTTCTTTAGTAGCTGCCCCAAAAGAAAGATGTGGGGCATTCCAAACCTCTGGCATTCAATACAAACTTCAGATCCCAGTGAGACCAGACTGGATAGACTACAAAACAGCCTGGACTATAATTGTCTGGCTTTAATAGAACAATCAGAACTTTTACCTGTGACAGACAAAGGTTTTCTTCTTTGTCTAAGGGATAAAAGTGTCCACTAAAATATCTCAGTCGTGGTATTTCTTAGTTGCAACCCTTTATTCTTTCAACATATTCATAAAAATGAACCAGATGGGGTAAAGGCACTGCCTGAACCAACTTTTACTGTCCTTGAAACGGTCTTTGATACCAAAATATTATTTCTGGTTATTTAATGTTATTACATATAACTTGGTTTTGCTACAGCCAAATTTTGCCTTACCTGTCTTTTTGGACTAACATTAGGAATGTTTTTTGCACGTGTTCGTTAATGAAAGCTCTCACAGCCTTCACATTCAAATAATTTAGTTTAGTAGATGATGACTCAGATGTATAAAACACTTGTTTCTTTCCTTGCAATTATCCAGCTGCCAGGCCATAATAGAATCATTCCCTTGGATATTTCATCGTAGCTTAGACCCCACTTTGGCAAAATAGCCGTATCACTTACATGATACTTAATTTCTGAGAACGCAGCTACTACATGAATCATTATAAACTAAAAGTCTTGCTTTAGGACATCTATAACTGCTGCCAAATCTTTTTTGGGGAGATGAGTATGTATGTGTGTAATCCAGTGAGCCAATCTGTCAGCTGCTTCAGATGGCGTAACTCCCTCAAGGTTAAAGGCTGAGCTTTTGATTCCTTTCTTCAACATGGAATTTCTTTTTATTATGAAGTATTAGAAATGGCTCACAGTAAAAGTACCTTTTGATTGTATTGTAGTTGAGAGCAGGGCAGTACAGCCTTAGTCGCATCGCATGTTCCCAATCACGTATGTCAGACTCATCATTACTCAGCTCCACAAGCTCCTGCTTGTAAGCAATACCTAAGTTACAGAGTTCTTTGTAAAAAAGAGTTCTTAACCTGGGAAAGAGTTGAAAGGTACATCTTTCTCCACTATGTCATCTGCTTTAAGAATCTTCTCCCAAGTTCATCCCTGCCTGATCTGTCCGCTTCGTTACCAAGAAAGCAGGAGGTCTCAGCTGAATTGTGGTAATCGCATGTTATTTCCCAAGGGCCCAATCTCCTGTTTCATAGCCTCATGTTTAAGTGCCAAAGACAAAAGTAGGTATTCTGAGGCAACTATGTCCCAAAGCCTACTGCCTCATTAGGTGATGGCAGAAATTTGTAATGGAAGCTGCCTCTCTAATACCCCTGAGCAGTGTAATATGATTCTGCTGAAGCTTTGACTTGTCGCTTTCTCAGGATGAGATCTGATACGCTTGCTGGGTGAGATGTGATCAAAATATTTTGTTTCTCTTAGTCTAGTAATCTAATTGTTGAAATGTAACGTGACCCCCTTTTCTGGAGCATAACATCCAAATTGGCATAATCTGTCTGAATAGAAACTACCAGTGATTTCACATAAAACACAAAGAACTTATGACTCCAATTTTATTGATTAGGGAGATAAATATCTACTTTAATATGTTCTTGGGAATTTTGTGTAAATTATATGCTTGGCAAGCCAGCATTGTATTGTTACTATGTTAAACTACTTGTTAACCCACAGAGAAATGTGGAGGTGTTTGGACATTATTCTCAAATGCCCCTGTGAATTTTCACATGTAAAAAGGCCAGAGATTTGTGACTTGCAAATCTATATGATTTGTCTGGTGTCTGTAAATGAAAAACAAGATAAATGGAGATCCCTGGATTCTTTAATTTTCTGTTGTAGATTGCATGAAGAATACATTTAGATATGGAGCTATGAAGGGAGAGGATGAATGATTTTAATACCTCTAAAATGGCTACAGTGCCAATAGTTTTGCACAGTGTCTGTTTAGCTAGATATGGCAAAGTCCATGTATAATGTATAACCTGTTAGGAGTTTTCATCTACAGGCTACTGGTTCAAAAAAGTGATTTGCTTACTTTTCTTTCTTGCACCAAACTGTTGTTGGCATCTGTCTTATGATTTGGGATCTTTAATTGTCATTTGTTCTTCCCAATAGCATCTTCAATGCTATTGTTTTAGTGGACTGTGGAAAACTGCAGAAATATTTGTAAGACTTATTCCTGTCTTTCATTTTGGCCCACTGTCAAGTTTAAAATCCTAGTTTCATCAGGACCTGGATAATATTTGGTCATGCATGATTTAGCAAGGTGGATGTGCTTTCTACAGAGCTTTACATTAAACTAACAGTGGTAACTGTGGTCTTATACCCTTTTAGCATGGTTAATTCAGGAACTGGTTATTAGTTTGGCTAGAGGAGGAGAGCACTTACGATAGGCTGCTTTGCTAGCAGATCATGGTGTGTCTGTCATGTAAATAAACCCTAATGGTATCTTTACATGTATAATCTTGTAGATATTGGCTGTAACACAATGGTTGGATATCAGGAAGCTAAACTGATTTCTTCCCTTTTCGGTGTTCAACTTTTCCAAGTTGATGATGCTTTTAGGAAAGGGGTGCCAGGAAGGCAATGCGCGGTTGGCAGGTATGAAATGCATCTAAATAAAAAAGGCTGTTATTAACACTGACTTGAGTAGAAGTCTCATGACTGTCTCTTTGTTTAAGAGAGACTGCAGTGCCAATAGTAGTTTGCAGTGTAGTTATCCCACCAAAACTAACAGCTGTGTTATCCCCTTCCCTCAGGCTCAGTGAGCAGCAAGTGTCCCCTTGTTTAGAGACAGCAGAAGCAGTAGAAGCTGTATGCCACTGCAGCGAGTGGCCTGGGAGGCTGCGCCTCGCAAAGCCTGAGCCAATACAGTAAGATGGATTTTCCTGGAGTGGCTGAAGTCCGGGCTCCCTGTTAAAACTGTCTGTATAAGGAGCTACAAACAAGGATCTACACAGGGAAGGGAGAACATGCTCAAAGGCAGAACATCATCATGTAGGCTTGAGGTGGTCTATAGTGGTTCCAGAGGGCCTACCTGGAAAAGGAGCTTATCTGCTGCTTCACATGAAGAATTAGTATTAGCAATGGCTTTAGATGATGCAGAACATGTCAGTCACTAGAAAGAGGTGACTGGAATCTGGTGTCTTCCAGATTTATTATGCATGATTTTGGTATTATGATATTAGCAAGTAAATTACCATTGCTGTGTGGATGGAAGTCTGTGAGCAGTGAACATCAATGATGATCTATAGTTTCAGGGCATAAATATGTGCCTGAAATAAAAACTGGCACCTGTATGGTGGGATACTAAAGTTGTATTGGGTACTAGTGGCACCATTGCGTTTGTAGTTTGCTCACAGCAAGAGGCGGAGAAAATCACGAGTACCTATATGTTAGCAAAAGGTGAAATGCTGACCAGTTGTATTTCCATTTTGCAGGAGTGACTTCTGAATGGGAATGAGTGGGGAAAATCAGTAGTTAGTAGGGCTGGACTTACGGGTAAAAGTACTGTGGTAATGCATTGGAGAAATATCTATGGTGGCTAAGTACAGGTGTGAGAACATATACTTTAGTTGTTACCATACATTCAAGGTGCAGCAGATGCTTTCCTTAGATGCTTAGCCAAGTATGCTGGCACAGCTTTAAAAAGAACACAAATACATGGATAGGGGC
This sequence comes from Falco peregrinus, assembly GCF_023634155.1. Classification (NCBI taxonomy): domain Eukaryota; kingdom Metazoa; phylum Chordata; class Aves; order Falconiformes; family Falconidae; genus Falco; species Falco peregrinus. Next base: position 27,136,708 of record NC_073730.1, on the reverse strand, counting down.
TCCTGTGTAGGTTGTAGATGGTATCAGAGACAGCAGCTCCTGTGGCATCCTGCTGCTTGTATGTATGTGAGATGTGTGAGATGTAAGAGTCACTGAAGTGAAGACTTCCCCCATTAAGGTGGTGATGCCTCCGTACAACAAATTGGTTTGACCTCACACTAGCTGCTTGCTGACCAGCTCCAATGTGGGATTTAAAGCAGTGTGGATCAGCTTCTGCCTGCTCTTTGCTTTCTGGGTAGACTCCCTTGCCTATTTTTCTGTTCATTTTATGTTCTCATAAAACAACAGCACCTTAAAGCAACACCTTCCCCTTCTGAAGCAATAAAAGTATGCTATGGAAGGAAGTGTGCTGTAAAATAAACTTAGCAATTCTTCTTCATAACAGTGTCATGATTTAACCCCAGCCAGCAACTAATCCCCACACAGCCACTTGCCCACGTCCCCCCTGGGATGGGGGAGAGAATCGGAAGGGTAAAAGTAAAAAAACTCATGGGTTGAGATAAGAATGGTTTAACAGTTGAAATAATAATAATGATGATGATAAAACTGTAATGAAAAGGAAAATACAGAGAGAGAGAAAGAAAGAAAATGTTAGAAAAGCAAGTGATGCAAACAAAAAACAATTGCTCACTACCAACCCACTGATGTTCAGCCCGCTCCCGAGCAGCAGCCCCCCAGCCAGCTTTCCCCCTAGTTTATATACTGAGCATGAAGTCATGGTATGGAATATCCCTTTGGTCAGTCGGGGTCAGCTCTCCTGGCTGTATCCTCTCCCAGCTTCTTGTGCTTCAGCATGAGAAGCTGAAAAGTCCCGGACTTGGTATAAGCACTGCTCAGCAACAACTAAAAGATCAGTGTGTTATCAACATTATTCTCATCCTAAATCCAAAACACACCACTGTACCAGCTACTTGGAGAAAATTAACTCTATCGCAGCCAAAACCAGGACAAACAGCAGCACTAATGGTTGTTGCTGTAATTAAGAAAATGGCATAGGCTGTTGTTGTATAATAATAATCTCCTGCTGCTGCATAAGTGTCAAAGAATTTATTTTCTTAGCAGGAGACATTGATCCTGTGGCAGTCTTCTGTTGCCATAACTTTGTTTACATCATAAAGGAAAAATGATAGATGTAATCATTTAATTTATGGTGCTAAGGAGTGTCAATTGCTCACTCTACCAGTATTGATTTAAGGCGTTCCGACTGACTTATGCATCAGACCTTTTAAAGTTTCAGATAATTGGAGTCCAAAGTAAAAGTCTAGTTTGGTAAGCATGTTTCCCAACTACGGTTGTCTTATTGATTACACTTTTTAAGAAAATGGCATGACCAATTATGAAGTTACAGGTTTTTTAACAAGCATCATGGTGTAAGAAACCAGCCTTAAAAAAAAAAAGTTAATAAAATATTTGGGTTATTTGACTGCAATTCTTCCCAACAGTTCTTTTAAATTTGATGTGTTTGTATTCTCTCTAGTTGTAAATATCACCTGGGACAATTAATTTTCAAAAATAGGATCTTGAGTTGTTTTGGGTGGGTTTGTGTTTTCTTTTTCTTTTGTGGTTTTTTTTTGGGGGGTGGTGTTGGTTTTGTTACATTTTAGTTTGCATATATGATTTTATATATATAATCAAGGGTTTCTCTTTAAGGCTATATGGATATGTATGATCTATTGAGAAGGAAAAATAATTAACATTAAAATAATATGCAATCCTACAATAAGCAAGAGTTTTAAAACATAAAAAAGAAAGTGTAAACCTTTTTGAGGATTTCAAAGGAGTAGTCTTTAGTATTTGTAAATTCAAATTAGTAGGATCTAAAATTAGTGAAAACACCGTTCAGATAAAGTTTGTGTTTGAATGCAGCTGTGTGGGAGCATTAGCCTTCACAAAGTTTTAAATATATTTGAAAAGAAAACCCACCAAAACTAATTATACAGCATTTTACTTCCCACCAGCTTCCCTGAAGAATGAAGAAATTACCCTCCTTAGGTCCTTTTCTACAGCTTATTCCATTAAGAATAGATCTTTCTTCTGCACAACAGGAAACACTGAAAGCCTGGTTTAAATTTTCAGGAAACTCCTTTTATTTTTGATCCTTTGAAATTGTAATGTTAATACATTTTCAATTAAATATGAACAACTCTCTGTGCATCTCAGCATGAAACACAAAGGGATTTTGGGACCCTTCGAATTACTGAGGCTTGAAGATTTTTCTTAATTATTTACCTTTTACAGTATTTCTTTTTATTTAAAATAAAAGTTGTGCGGTGAGGCTCCTTCTAACATGGAACTGAATATGTCAGTGTTCTTTTTTCCTTTCAAGTAATTTATTATATAAAGTCTGGATGGAATTTTAAGACAGGTCTTTTTACTGTAATGTTCTTTTGCTATTGCTTTTAGTATCTGCATTGCTGTCCAAGATAAAAGCTTTTGTTTGTTCTTGAAGAAATGACGAGGACTGAATCAAAACTAGAATAAATATATGTTCAGTTATTTCATCTATAGATAAATATGTTCATTTGATTGCCACAGAATGACTTTGACATCTCCCCAACCAATTTGGGTAGTCAGGATCCTTTGTACAATATCCTGTCTAGCTCTGACACTGTAATACCAAGTGTTGATGAGTGAGAAAAAGGTATTTTACGTGCTACAATGTCTAAATGTGACTTTAGGTGACAACAGTTCAGAGATAACCTTAGGTTGACAGACACTGGCTATATGTTCCCCAACTGTGAATAGCAGAGCATAGGGAGAGCAACTAACACTTAAATACAGGTGACAACATCAGTAACAAATCGTTATATTTGATTGATACCATTTAACAGTTACTGCTTTCTGTCAGTTGCATGGAAAGCACAATGTACTAATAACACCCAATATGTTCGCTTCATGCTCTTAAAATGCTGTTTCATTAAATAGCTGTCACCTACATAGCTAAGTAAAGTTGGAAGTTCAGGGTGCTGCATCCACCTGACTCTTACTCCTTGGGCTGTGGCAGGTGTTGCAGAGCAGCCCACTGCGGGATGGATTCTGTGTATCTCTGCCTCATTTCTTGACTTATTTTCCTACAAATGGGAAAATAAAATGTTTTTACTCTCCTTGTTTTGTCCCCTCATCTTAACAAATATATTCTGTTGTGTTACAGAGATTAGCATAGTTCAGTTCTACTCATAATGGTAGAAAGTGCGTCCATGTTTCTGAAAATGGTATCAATTGCTGCAACCTCAAAAGAAGACAGCATGCAAATTAGTTTTGATGTCTCATAACAAATTGTCTGAGAAGTTTTATTTGTAATTTTCTCCAATGCTAATTAAACAAAAAACAAACAAGAAACCAAACCTGAAAACCTTGACTAATAACATAGAGGCACAAAGAGGTGATATGTAATGTTGCTCCCAATAGTACTCAGCCCCACTTTGTTTTACTTAGTCCAAGGCAGTTCTGGGACTGTGTCATCTTATTAACCACTGTTTAACTAAGAATATAGGTAAATTGTTTCTAAACTTGGTTTTCTAAACTCTTACTTTAAAGCTACATGTACAGTGAGTAGCAAGGAATTTGATTTTCAACCAGAAAGCTGCATTTCTTGTGGTAAAATCACTATACAAAACCTATGGGTGCTCTACAATGGGTTTATCTTTCTGGCCTTAGACAGCTAGGAACATGATAGTAGTGTTGGAGCTTTGATATTTTTCAGACTTTGTATTTGGTATCTGTTGTTTTAGGGATTCTCGATATGGAAGTCAATGTTTATCACATTTAGTAGTAAACTTTACCACTGTATATGTCCCATTCTCTACTCAAGGCACAGAAAATACCTTGAACATGTTTCACAAAACCAAATATTACTGATACTTTAATATAGCCACATTTTTTTTCATTGAATGGAAAATGCACAGAGCTGACACAAAATTCACTGTTGAATTCAGATATTTTTTCCTTTCCGCCCCCCCCCCCCCCCCCCCCCTTCTTGGTTCAACAGCATGTTTGATATTGTCCGAACGTCTAACTAAATGAAAGTGGCAGTATCTGAATTATGGGTTGGCAAACTGTGGAGCAGTGGATTCTGTGGTCAGATACTCTGTCCTGCCCCGATGTGTATACTGCTCCCATTATCAAGCATTTGAGGTTTTCACCAAGTGTGTAAGCTTAAGTGAGGTATGCAGTTAAAGTAAAATTTATATGATACCTATTTCCTTCCTCTGTTTCAATTGGTAGGTATAAAAACCTATTTCTTTCCTTCTTTCAAAAAGGTCGCTTTATGTTAAGAAAGACCGAATAACTTTACTGCTTTCTCAGCAATGAGTTCTGTGGTTCTGCTCCAGCAGTGAGAAGGCTGTGGTACTTGTGCATAGTTGGTTAATCAAGCTCCACTGCCCCGTAGGAACACAGCCGGTGGAGTCGGAGGGAAAACAGAGGGTTGGTGGTTCCTTGCTGTGGTCCACCAAGGGCTGTGAGTATGAAAGTCCCTATTTAATTTCACAGATGGCTTGTGGAACAAGCAAAACGAAAGTACAGTGTGCTTTTGTCGAACTGTGATACTGCAAAGATGCAACCGTTGTGAGATGCATCAGTAGCTTTGTATGATGCTTTCAAAAGAAAAGTTCGTTCTGCTTTCTAATAACCCAGTCCTAAGATAAAGATTTCCTTGTGCATGGCTGAGGTCAGGTAGTTTCTGGAAAAGGTGCATCTTACGGCTGGAAGTGGACTGTAAAATATGTTGTCTGTCATTTTAGCTATGCAGGTCTGCAAGAAACCTGAAGGGACATATAGGCCCCAGGCTTGAAATTGTACATATATTTCAGAATTCAAATGGGCTTGTGGAAATATGAGTGCATACATTAAAAAAAGTAATCTCATGGAAATGCTTGTATAGAAATGTGTCTGGGCATTACCCTAATGGTATGGAAATATGATTTGTAGTATTTTCTGGTTATTTTTATGCCCAACTTAACAGTTTGTTTTTCTAAAAGTTTACAGTCTTTTGGGTGTGGGTTTTTTTGGGTTTTTGGGGTTTTTTTGCCAGTGAAGAAGTAATTTTTGAAGTTAACAAATAAGCAGTTTTGAAGACATTTTAAAGATGACAATGCAAGAAAAAAATAAATAAAAATCTTCTGTGAAGACTGTGGTCTTTAATTAAGCGTTCTACCTTAAATGGTGGGGTTTTTTTAAAGATTGGTTATTGTACTTTTATAGATCATATGTGTTGAATATCCTTGAGTTAGTCTTGAGAGCTTTCACTGATGACAGTTTGGTTTAATTTAGCTACCACTACAAAGAGATTAGGTTGTCAAGAAGATACCGTTGGAGGTTTAGGGATTGCTGAAATCCTTCTGAAATGAAAAGTAATATACACTGTAACTTTCTTTGATAGTTCTTTCATGAAGAAACTGGATGAAAATCAACCACAAGGGAACTTCTTTTTTGTGGACAAAAGAGAGAGAAAAAAATCTTGTTATGTTTAGCAGTTAATGAAAACAAAAAAACCCCACCACCCCAAAAACCCCCAGCCTGGGGGAGAGGGGCGGCGCGCGGGGAAGGAAGCTGTAGCTACTAACTTAACTCTTTAATGCTTAAAGGCACATTTTTTTTTATTTTTTTTCCACTCTAATAGGTCATCCAAGCTTCTGTCACTGTAAGTAGACTGATAGTTGAAGATGTCCTCCTACCTAAATATAGTTTTTCTTGTTTCTGTCTACACAGATGTGACCACTCAGCTCTTTGCTAAGTTAATTTCTTCTAATTGTTGCTTAGTAGCTGGTGAAATGTAGTCATTGATATAAAGTCAAGCCTAAACCACAGAAGCATTTTATTTAAGGAAAAGGTGCTTTTCTGTCCTGTTTAATGGATCCTACATTTTGCATAGATTGAGAAAATGTGAAGTTTACCAACACATCCATAAAATCTCACAGTCAATTTACCAAGTTGAAGTGTAATCTGCATCTTTGCTGTTACTGCAAATGCCAGTGAGTTGAATCTTCTTTTAGATGTAATATGAGATTAGAGATTATGAACAATAAGGAGTTGGTAGCTGGAGAAATGCTGTTTCCTACAGGAGAGAAAAAAGTACAAGACAGTGGTGCTTCCCAAAGCGTCCAGTCAGTATGGATTTCTTTGGTGGAAGATGACCCTTGCCAGAAGTTAGAGTTGGTCCTCCATATCCATTTAACGTGTGACTACAGAAAGCTAACCTTGCCCTCAGCTAATGCTGGTTATTTTGATAGGACATTTGTTGAACAGAGACAGTCAAGATAGACAAATGTAGCTATTTTCATTATTAAACTGAGTTACATGTGGAACTCAACACCAAAATACTCTATATAATTTAATTTGCTAGGTCTCTCTTCAACGAAAATGATTTGCTTGATTGACCTGCATATGTAACTGTTTGAGCATGTTTTAATATGTATGGTGACTTCATTGCATTTGAGCACTCTCAGTTGTTAATGGGAATATGCCAGGAAAACCTGTGAAACCTTAAAACTTTCTCTACTTCTTAGAGTAGTGTCAGTGGTATATAGTTCTGTCCTATGCAGTCATTACTAAAACATTTTTAAAAGGTTAATAATGTCACATTTCTAAGCCAAAACTTTTTATTTTTGTCAGGTCTAGGAAAAATAATAGCAAATAATAAGATGAATATGGCTGAATTTTCCCTTTTAGTTTTGTTTTTGCTGCTTACCTTTGTCTGAAGAAATCTGACTAGCTGTCCTAGGGCTAGCATAAGCATAATCCTTGATCTCCCATGAGGAGACTTTGATTCAAAGACATCTATTGTACTTTGTTTGAGATTAATCCTCCAAAAAAACCCAAAAATTCTATTTTTCTGCTTCAAATGATATTTTATTGTGCTGTATATGAATTCAGAATAGTTGCAGTTTTCCAATATACAAACCTTAACAAGAGACAATTGTAATTAATTCGACCTCCCAGGTTGGCCTTGTACTGAACTGGGATCACCCTTGGAAGTCACAAACATGAAAACTGAGCTCTTTGCCCACGTAAACAGAATATTTTTTTGAATGCAACTGTAGAAAAACTGACCAGTTGGAAGGGTACTGAAAGTACAAACTTGCAATTTATGACAATTGTTTATAATCTCTAGTGGTTTGATCTGTCTTGGGCAGTGTTTTGAGAGCTATTTCATAGAAAATTGTTTACAGCACTTTGTATCTTTTTTCCTGAATAGCTGTGAATCTTTAGTTGTATGTGCTGTTAGCCATCTTGGGCAGTGAGCTGCATTATCTTGTAAACATTTTGCTTTATCCTGTGAATTTCAGCAGATTGCTATCAAACAGCTATAAATCAGTTGGCATAGTTTCAAGCAAACTGAATCAGAAATGGCTATAGAGAGTTTTCATTTTATGTAAGAATTTGTGGAATTTGCCCACATAATTCCCAATGACCTGATCTCCTCCTGCCATAGTTCTGATGCTCCTTTGGTTATAATGGAGCTTATACGCTGAGCAAAACCAGCAGAAAAGGATGGTAGTTCTCATAAGCATTCATGGCAGTATAAAAATGCCAGTAAAGTAGCCATCTATACAGGGGAAGCTAGTTGTGTCCTTGAAAGTTCTCTTCCTGTGATTAATCCTGAGATTATTTTGTTTTGGTCCTTTTCAGAAACTAGTTTAGTCTGGGGGCTTGTTTGTACTATGCAGAGTAGGAACAGCCTAATGCTGGAATTCCAGTTTGTACGTAATATTTCTCCAGGTGAGGAACTGCACCTCGTATTTGTTTGCAGATCAAAGGCAAGCATCAGAGTGCAGGTTTATTTCAAAGTAGCAGCAGGCAGCATTGAGCTTGAGAAAGTAAACTTAACCCATCGTAGAGCTACATTTCTATCTTTCTAGCTGATTACTATTTACTGTAAAACTGAACAGTCTGTAAGTTTCCTAACCTTTAAAATGGCATGGTGTAGTTTAAGCCTATGTTTTCTAACACAATATTTGATCTTGATCTGTTCAGTCTGAGCAGCAGTATTCGAAATCTTCGTGGGCTGCAGTTTATATTAAAATGTACGGGGGACTGGAAGAAACTGTAGAATTCAGTGTCTGGTGCAGTAGCTGTCTCTGATTTAAACCCCTGAACACAGGAGATGCTTGAGAAATTCTTTATTGTAACTGGAACATAAAATGAGTCTTCTTCCTACATAAGGCAAATCCCAAATCTCTCTGGAACCTTAATTGACTCAGAATGTGATTAATGTAACTTAATTGTCTTGACTGTACATACATCAGGCACATCACCACCATCTGAGTCCGGGGTGCATTGAATCGCTGTCTAATTTCCAAAGGCACTTTAAGGGATGTCATCCTCTTTGTCTAGACACTGACACCTTTTAAGATGAGGAATACCATGTTGAGCCGGAAGACTGAAGCCCGTGTTGCACCTTGTTTATACCAAAGATCTGATCACTGCCTACAATGCATTAGGCACATCAGAATGGCATTTTCATTCATTGGCTCCTATCTGAACTGTCACTTGCGGAAAAATTGAAGAGACTGACAAAACCTTCTTCCTTTCTAACCTGAAATGAAAAAAATATATTAAAAATATTGTCCATTAATGGACAGCAGCACAAGGTAATAAATTGCAAAACTGTGCTCTGATACAATCTTAAAGAATAAAGCAGAAGTACGGTTGATTCACTTAGAATTTCTTTGTGTAAGCTCTGCCATAAAGTTTGAAACTGAAGGTCATTTTTCTGTAACTGGTGATTTAGCTGCCTGTCCCTCCCTTTTCCAGGTCACTAAGTAGGTGGTGATGTGGTTTTGTTTGGTTTTAATATGTCTGTGCAATAAGAATATATTAGATTTCAATCTTTTATCAATTTGTTCCTGAAATGGAGTATAAATACGTTGCACCATGAGGTACACAACAATATAGGGATTCAAATAGGTGATGATACCAGCATATTCATTCAAATGTATACACATGTATACATTTAAAAGGACATTTGAATTTTGACAGAAAGCGTTATAGACACAAAATTCATGGTTACAAGTGAAAGGTACCATATGTCCTCCAGCACTTAGACACAAAAAGCACATTAGCAGAGTAATTAAAGGGCACCCTGTTGTGGCTAGGTGGTGGAGGACATATGGTGTATCATGAGTAACCATGAATGTTGAAGTTCATATTGTTTTCTATTGTAACCTTGTTCTTTGTATTTAATATACTGTAATTTCTGTACATTAGTATATTTTTCAGTTGTGTTGGGTGTCTCCATTTCAGTACAGACTTCTTCAGAAATTGTCAGCCTGACAAATGCACGTTATTTGAGAATCTTCTATTTGAATCTAAAATGACTTAAAACATTTGGGTCACAGAACACTGACTTCTTGATAAAGGGGCAGCACATGTGTTTGTAGCTTCTGTTTCACACTTGTACTTCCCTATTACTAGTGCAAAAGACAGCGTGGCACAGAAGCACGTGGAAAAATGTATATTGTTGCAGGCAGATTCTGCAGATTCCGTCTCCTCTTGAAAACAGAGCAACTCTTTTTGCCCGTTTCTCTTTGTCACTTGTAATGAATACCATGCAGCCAAAATTCAACTGAGAATTTTGCTGGTAATATACAAAGTAAAATAGGATCTATGTTGCACAACTTCAGGTGAAACATACCCAGCTGGAAAATAACAAAAACATTGATATATCTGTAAAGAGGTGTTATTCAGGGACCCAGATAAACACTTTATTTACGTAGTTGAATTTCTAAACATATCTGGCCTCTTGAAATACAAGTATCTTTTAAAGATACAAAATCTGCGTGAAAATAAGCCTTTTCTCTTTAAGCAAACAGAACAGCTCTAAAAGTTTTATTCTAAGACAGCAAAATCAAATAGCTGTCTCGGCATGAACTGTTAAACTGTTAGTTGCAATCAGGCATTTGCCATGTGTTTTCATCTGGATGTGGCTGATCAATGTGAAACTTGAGGTAACTACAATGAGGTGACAAGTACGTGGCTACATTTAGGTCTACCAAAATTTAGGTCTTGGGAGCTATTTGCAGCTGAGATCCTTTAAAATCCCAGGTAACAGTGGAGGCACTAATCCAGTTCAATACCTAGATTTCCACTGGCACACTCCAAACACCTATGTTTTTGATGCATGTGCATGAACACACTGAGCCAGTCTGTGCCAACTGCACAAGAAATTCTTGTCAGGAGTTTAATTTGGCATATGCCCTCAAACCACTTCCAGCCCTACAGTAAAGCACCATTTTTCCTCCCTTATTCCTTGGTATCTCAGAAATTAAAGCTCTTACTTGGAATGTTGGAAGTTGAGATTAAATTTTTTTCTCTACTTTTTTTTTTCCCCCTTTGGGTATCTTTGGAGTCTCAAGAAAGTAATTATTTTCAAAACAGTTTTATTCAGTGAAGACTTCTTGTGAAAAATATATATATTGCACGGAGTGGAGCCTGGAAGCTCACTTAGAGTCATCAGGCTGGAGGCAGAGAGTTAGTCATTCTCCCAGGACATGGAAAATACAGATTTGGTTCCCTCAGACTATTCAGAGCTTTGAATCCAGTGCCTCCTACTCCTGGTGTGAGTAATCCAACCTTTATGCTGCTACAGGAAAATGAGACATCAGCACTGAAGTGTATAGTCCTGACCAAATTTGACATTCCAAGTGTCTCTGGGAGACTTTAGAGAGGTTCAGGTATTTGTATGCTAAAATCACATCACGGATGTTCAGTTCAGGACATAAATGCGTAACTCCAGAACTCCGAGTTGTCTACTAGTTTTTGGCATCTTCAAGGTTAGGTAGTCCAGAAAAATCACGGGACTGGAGAGTTGCTCAGCACTCTGGTGGGCTTCAGATGCTTAAGTAGAGTGGATTTGAGCTTCATGGCCCAATTCTTTCCTGTCCCATTTGGGTGGAAATCTTGGTACTCATTGCAGCAGGGAATTAGAGGAGCTTACCCAAAAAGATAACCTGCATCTTGAGAGATGGAAGATTCAAATTGAGATCCATTTGGGCAAAGAAACTAATTGAATGTGTTTGGCACTACACAGTAATGTTCAGCCCTATACTCCGTTCAGTAGACAGTGATACCTCATTTTTAAGTTCACTGTCATTTCAGTCTTGACTATTAAAGAGAGTGTTAGGCACATGCCTAACCAGTGCTGCATTTAAAAAAAAAAAAAGCTTCTGAATGAAACAAAAGAAGATAGAGAGTTATCCCATATTCCTCAGAGGAGAAACTGATTTTCTGTATGCACCATACTTCTGCATTTGGTAATACTGTCAGCTTCATGCTGTGTATCGTGATGGCAATTGAACTAGCAAAACTTCTCAAGCTGTTATGTTGCTGTTCAGCCAGTTACTTTTTCTGCTTTTTATTTTATTTGAGAGAGTGTTAAGCTCACTACCTTAAATAGAAAAAAATTAATCTAGCTGTGGGATATTTTTTTGTAGAAATTAAACACTTGCCTGGGCCTAGAACAATTATAGTCTTGTAATATCTGGATAATGCAATGTAGCCAACTGTAACCTTTAATTAGGTTTGCCTTCAGAATGTTGCCAAGTGAGAATCTGAATTCAGACAAGTGTCCAGATATCCTTCTTGGCATCTTCTTTTAATATCTGTGAGAGCTTATTTTCAGCTTGTTATGCTGTTAGCCCTACATGCTCTGTTACTGTTAGTAGAAGTTGTACAGGAAGGGTTTCATTTCTAAAGGGTTGTTTCACAAACTAACTTTGCTGGAGTCAAGATTTCCTCACTCGCCAGTTTCTATTGATTTCATCGTCAAGGCTATTAAAAAGAAATGTGCAAGTTAACAAAAAAAAAAAGTTATAATTGTTTAGCCTTCCAAATAAGGGGAGTTTTTTTTGGTCTTCATGATGTCTCATTCTTCTTGGATTTTCATATTCTGGCCTTGGAGTCTGTTATTTCTGTCCATTTATGCAGCATCATACAGCGTTTCCATTTGAACAGAGCACATCTTGAAGAAGGAAGAACTATCTGGGAACTTCTTCATGAAGCATTTTAAACATGGAAGAGGCAGAGTTTTCTAAACCTGGACTGTTGGGTTTTTTTGTGGGTGGGTGTTTGTTTTGGTGTTTGGGTTTTTTTTTTTAAGCAGATATTTCTATAAGGTTTCACTGGTTCTTAATTTCCTAGGTTCTGGATAGACTTTCGGTGAGAAGATTCATATTCTAGAGACTGGTTCTTGAAGATATGGAAGACACTGGCTCAAATACTTTGTTGGCTTTATCATAGCTAGGACCACACGCAGCAGCACCCATTGCTAGGCTCTTGGTTCTTGTAGGAATGTGCCTTATGCTGGTTCTCTGGAGAGGATTTCTTTAAATAGCATTCATTTGATGGGTGTGCAGCTTAAGTCTCTCTGTGTTTTCTAACCATTGAGCAATGAGCTTTGCCTGAGTTTGTTGATCTTTATTTCTTTTTTATTTCCTGTAGAAAAATTGCATTTTGGCTTATGCATAGGTGTAATGGAAAGTGCCACATTTCAAAAGTCAAAGAAACAGTTTCATAATTTGTCATAGAAATGACCTCTTATGATGTTTGTATTTCTGTCAAACCACATGCCTTTTGTTCCTTAGTGATTCATAGCTCTTTTCTTCAGAAGTGATTCCTTAATGTTTTTTCCCTACTATTGTTATATTGCATTGAACTTTTTTTTTTTGTGGACAGGAATACAACTTTGATAACCAATATTCTTCTGATTCAGGAATTTACTGGGATGTAATCTCTGATTTGTACCCTCCATCCTAGGCTGTACTTGAACATAAACACTCTGGCATCAGGTGTCGTCTTATTCTCTTGCTCCTTCTGTTTTCTGTTGTGCCCACCCCACCCCTGCGCACACCCCCACCCACCCCACCCCCCAATTACTCAAGCCTGTACTGAGTTTTTTGAAAGATTTTTGCTGATTGTAATTTTTTTATAGAAAGTTAGGAGTAAAATGTAGTATTCTACAGCAAACCAGCAGTGATTCATTTGTAAATTATTTGCGTAGTTAACAGTCTAAACACATAAAAATGGGAAAACTGACATAGATAACTTCAGGGAAAACACTGTAAAACACAGCTCCCTGTTGAATGTGCAAGGCAGTGGTCAAGGTTATGCTAGTTGCATATTTTGCTGATTCCAGGGTCTAGCCAGGCAGAAATAAAGCATAAGGATATCTTCAGGATGCCCCGCTGGTTTAACAAAGAAATATGCTGATGCTCTGAAATGTTTTATCTTTGGGATTTAATCAAGGGCATGAAATCTGAAAAACAAACAATGATTTGTTTATGGAAATTTATTTTAGAAGCTACAATTTTTGCTTTAAAAATCCTATTATTTCCCTTCTACTTTCCTTTTTGTTGAAAATAGTTGTGGGGGTAAACCAAAATCTTATGGGAAAAATAATCATGCTGAAGTGGCAACAAAGCCCACTTTCCTCTTTCTGGTAGTGGCGCTTTTAATAAGTATGGCAAATTTCAGCACTGCTGAATTCCGATGCTGACTTTACCATTTTCCTGATCCCTGTTTAAAGAAATATAAAAGACTATTTTCATTTACTAATGAGATTTGGTTGAAAAAAGTAGCCTTGTTAGATTATTATCACTGGAAAAAAAAAAAAAAAGGAAGTGTTCATATCTTTCATTTCTTTCTGTGCAGTTATTCAATTGCAGTATTCAACCTACTTGCAAATGCGAGAAAATATATGTCAGAAGATTCAAACTTTTCACCCACAAGTTCATTTTTTCCCTGCTGCTGTTCCATAGAAATCAGTGCCTGAAAATTACTTTAAAGTCCTTTGTATCCTTTGCAGTATTTATGTAAGCTGTCAGGGAACCACCAACATTAAAGCACCAAAATAACTCCTGCTTTGAACGGAATCCTAAAAGTCCAACAGAAACTTTACAATTGCTGTTAAGTATTCAAATACAATTGTTTAATGAAGACATTAGCAAATGATTTTTTGAAGCAATATGTTACTTTAACATCATTCTTCTCAAGGCAGCTGTGTTTACAAAAAGGGGGGGAAAAAAAAGCATGCAAATCAAAGTCTGTTTGGCAATTTACAGGTCAGTGGGAACTGAGGATAGTGTCCCAGATTTTGCAGTTCAGGTGCCTAGACTCTTTCTTAGGGATATATTCTGTTGAAAGGAAGGTCTGATCCCAAATATCATACTGAAGCTGCAACAGGAGTACTGTGAATGGTATCAAGTCTTGTCTGCTGTCCAACACATTTTTCTTCCCATACGGGTCCTTCTTTTTTTGCAGCTAGGGTTCAGGGAATTCCCAGTGAGGTGGTATGCCTGGACACAGCTATAGTTTTACTTTAGGCTTCTGATTTTTTTCTTACACGCTTTTTGAAAGTCTAGGTGGGAGAAGTCGTGATGCACAAACTGTCCTGTAGAACAGGTCCTGCTACTAGTTGTGATGGTTATTTTGTATGTTTAGATTTCTTTATTTTGTACAGATATCAAAATATGAAACATTGTGTGTGTGGGTATATTTAATATTGGGGAGGATATAGGAACCTCTGCTAGGTTCATACTAATACAGAATGAATAGTTTATCCAAATGTGTGTGTGCTTATTTTCGTGTTCAGCTATTTGAAGGTGCTAATAGTGTGTCCAGCTTCTCCCCATCTGAGGGTTTGCCATTTAGATATCAAATCACACACTTTTTAAAGTGGGGCTGTATGGTAAGACCCCATCACGTGTACCAGCATATTGCGCTGGCACAATCGTAGTGGCATGTGGGGCATTAGGAGTGAGACTGCTGTTTTCTCATTTTTTCTCTCCCATCCCAACATCCCCAGCTCAATTTAAACCTTCCTTTGTGTAGCTCCATCATCTTTCTCAGATATCTTATCTCAGCAAATGAAGCTTGGATATGTTATCAACAGGACTCTGATAATATTTGTGGTTGTACAGAGAAGGATTTGGATATTGTTTGTATTGAGTATTGAAGACATAGCGTTTAAGAAAGCTATGACTGAATCCAGGCAGTGTTCAACCTTAATTTCAACCTAACATTGAATTTTTTCTCTTCCAAGTCAGAGTTTACACAGCTCTAAATATTAATTTCATTGCATGTATTTAAGAAACAAGTCAGATACTCTAAGTGAGCAATAATGGTAAAATATTGGAGTAACAGTGATATACCAGGGTTTTTTAAGGATGTATTTATATAATGCTTTCTTCTCCAAGGATTAAGGGAATAGAAACCAGGATATTTTTTTTTCTGCTCCTTGATGAGTGTTAGTGAAGCGTATTTGCTAACACAGTTTGACATACAATATATTTCAGTGTTTATGGTACCTTATGGTATGGTACTCTTGGTACACTACCTTATGGCATTTTATTTAATGTTTGTAAAGTTTTCTGATTGCTTCCCAGATAATTTATTTTTATTGGCAGCTAGCTTTGTGCACTTGTGTGGAAATGAAGCTGAAGCAGGATGGCTTTTTAAATCTATAGAATTTCCAAAGTGTTTAAAAACAGTAATACATTGTTCAGTTGCACTTTGCTAACAGTCATGCCTTTGATCAGTCGAATAGTTGTGTGCTATGTAATTAAAATAAAACCAGTGAGATACCATAGACATTTTCATAGCTAGAAATTGTAGGAATCTAATGTTCCCACAGTCATTTTCAGTCCATCTGCACAGTTCCAAAATTGCATTTTTTTTCTATTTAAGCCACGAAGGGTGGATTCAGAACAAGATATAAATGTTCTTTCTTGCCGTGCATTGAGAAAATGTTTCTTAGTTGTCTTTCTGCCTTTCTCTTCTGTTTATATGCATCAGTTAGTCTTAGTGTAGTCTTCACCCCTATAGTTTCCATTTGCTGCTAAGTATAATTGCAAGTCCCGGAGCCATCAGCAGCTCTGGCTTTATAGAACCTGATTTAAATCACAGTTAACATTAAATATGAAGCAACACTGTTTTTTTTATAGTGTTTTGTCTTGTTTGATGACCAAAAAAGAGAGATGACTTCTTAAATAAAGGCAATATGTAAAGTCCTTTCCTACATAGAAAATACACCACAGTTATCCCTATTGTAATTTAAAAAATACCTGCAGGATAATTAAGATTTTCCTTTAACTGAAAACATACTATAAAGGTGTAAAGCATAGTACAGCCTTTTTCTTCAGCAGATGCTTTGCTGTTTCATCACTGATTTTAATTTAAAAGCATGTGCCTAGCTATTGTGTTTTATGTGGTCCATTCACGTATATGAGTCACTTCTTAAACTCCTTCACCCCTGAGGAGCAGATGGTTTGAAAATCAAGCCTTAGTGTGACAAAATCAAACATCTCACTGCTTTCATTTTTCAGAGCCCTGCCCTTGTTTCTTGCGGCATGCTCCTTAGTGCTCCACCCAGCCAACTTTTAATTTGCTCAAATGGAGTAATTTCTTTTGCTTGTCTTGAAAAAAACCATATCAACCTAGCTTAGCTCTGTACTAAAACACTGCTTCCTATATATTATTATTATTATTATTATTATTATTATTATTATTCCTGGCTTTCTTTTGCTGCAAAGCAAAAGATTCTGTAGTAAGTCTCAATTTTACTTGTTAGATTCCATGTTATTAGTAAAATTCATTGTAAGTCTTAAAGAGAGATGAAAGAGGGTAAACACAGGTGAACAGACAGGAAAGGCAAAAAAAGGAGAACTTAAAACTAGTAATCCCAAAAGTAATAAAATGGGTCTTTTGGAGACAATGGGCTAAATGTTGGAACACAAAGAGGCATCTTATGTTTTCATCATTCCAAATATACTTTAAATGCCAAAATAATCTCCTCTTCTGTCCTTACAAATTGATTCCAATTTGTTAGTCAAAGACTGTAATGCAGTGACTTAAACCATAGTCTTGTTCTACTAAGCAGTTTGCTACTAAGAGTTTTTTTTATTAATTGTATTCAGACTGCAAGAACTGTCAGAATGTTAAAATTCCTGAGGATAGTTTGCCAACATCTATCACTGGATTAGGAACAGCTCTGCAAAACCTTCAGCAAAGCAGATAATATTCCATCATAAAATCAATAAAACCAAGCATTGTCAGCATAGTGATGACAGTTCCAGCTAAAACAATTTATAATTTTTGAAGAAGATACATTGTAAATAGAAGATAAGAGGCTTTTTTGTCTTGGTCCATCTCGAAAGATACAGCCAGTAAATGGAACCCAGTGCAAACATTTTTCCTACTGGTTTGTGTTTGTCAGCCTTGCTTGGCTTCTCCCTCTTTACCCAAATCTGCCCTATCAAAATTTTCTGAGCTGCATGGATAAAGCTCATCTTTTGTGAGCAGTGCAGTATGCTATACTGATCATCTTGCTAATTACATTGGCTGCACACAAGAAAGAGTCCAAGGGTGTATTTCCTCGCCTCCTTCACTGGAATAGCTGCTTCTAGGAAGCCTGAGAAATACCAGGGGAATAAAACAATATCTGCACTCATAAGAATGCAGAAAGTGCTACTCTCGTAGATGCTAAGAATATCATGTACTACTGTGGTCATCTGGTATCGCTTCTCACAGAACAGATTTTAGAGTAATAGTCTCATAAATTCTGCAGTGAGCCCAGACTGTTGGTCTGGGTTATAGTGTATCTCCAAGAAAGACTTCCTGTCTGGATTTACAGATGTCAGGTAATAGAGGGGGAGTAAATGTATCTCTAAATTCGTTAGTGGTATGAGCTTTTTTGGTGGTCAATAATCTTCATGTTTGAAAATGCACACCCTGTTCTTAGTTTGAATTACCTTAGTTTCAGCTTTCAACCTCAGGCCTTTGCTAGCTGTTATCTGGTTGAAGTTATGAATGCTGCCTTCTTCAAAATGTAGCGATATGACTCCTAGCCAGCTTTTCACTAAAGTAAACTGTGTTTTTTTTAATTTTTTTTTTTTTTTGGTTGTGTCGAACAGCAGCTACTGCAGGACATGTAGATCTGCCTGTGTATGTAGGCAAGCTAGCTTGGATACTGTTGGTAGTATGGCCACTTGGGCAGTCGGTGTGAGCTCCTAGGCACAGCCATACAGCTAGATAGCTTCTTGGGCTTTTACTGCTGCCTGAGCACGACCATGCTATTTACCAGCGTGCAAAGTTAAAGCCAATTTGTGTGTATCTACACTCTCCAATATCAGCAATGACTTTACTGTAGGCATTCTTTAGGTGAGAGACGTGAAAAAATATTCCCTTCTGAACCATTTTATTCTATCAACCTTTTTTTGGAAGGTGGCTATCAAAACTTTATCCTGCCTGGTGGTGAAGACCTGAACGTATTATGTGTATGTGATCTGTGTTCTTTCTTGCCATTCCTTGTTTGTCCATTGAAGATCTTATTACCATGGTTGTTTCATTCTGTTCAGTATCTCCTTATTCTTGAGTAAAATAATTGGAGTGTGTTTTACTGTTTCTTCTTAGGTCTAGGTTCTTGCATTTAATGTTAAAAACCATAGTTGTGTTCTGCAGAACTGCTATTTGCCAAACCCAGACACAGAGTTTTGAGTTAGATGGACTACTGGCTTAACTCAATATGGCATATCTTATATTAAAATGTATGTACCAGTGATTTCTCCACATCATTATTCTCAAAGTTTGATGTCTTATGCAGATGTTAGCAGGCATATTACCATGTTTTCTTCTTAGTGTATTGGTAAAGGTGCCAAATAAAAGTTAATTTCCATGGGGCCCACACTATAAATATTTCATGGAATGATTCCTCATGTATAGAAACTTTTCTGGCTCCATCAATGTGGTCAATGTAATTAAGGAAAATGGAGATTCATGGCATTTGTATAGTGTTGCTTTCACTCCAAATACTGTGTGAGAGGAAGCCAAATACTTTGGGAAACCTAAGGAGCAGTATGTTGCTAGAGTGTCTGTCTTTGCACCATGAAGAATAGATCCTCACGCCAGGATCTACCCAGCTAGCTACAGAAGTGAAAACAGTACAGTTGCTTTATGTGGCGCTGTCCCTAACCTCTAGCCTTCCTGAGAAGTGGAATTTATTCTGTTCGAGGTCAGTACTTTGATGAGGCACGCTGTTTCCAGGACCCAAGTCAGAATCTCTGTAACCTTATTGTTACCTCAGGGATCTCTTAGATGGCGTAACTCTGTTTTGTGTAGATGCCCTGTCATCTTTATGAAACAGTAATCTTATTTCTTTGAAATTACCTATGCTCTGCAAATCATGTTGTTCACTAGTAATTATCATACTCTTTTCCTCCTTCCTGATTCTTGCATATCTCCTGTACGTTTACCTGTGGATTGTACATGAAAAGTAAAGGTCGGTTGTTTGAATCTTTTTGCACATTGACTCTTTTCATAATACTTTAATTAATGTTGTTATATGCATCCTCAGAACCTATTCCTATTCATTATTAATGATTGTATACCAATTTGGATGGACATTTGGTCTGTTCTAATGCAGCAGCTCTTATACAAATGTATACCTGCTCAGTGTCTGTTGGGTTTTTTTTTGTGTTTTGGGGGTTTTTTTTGTGGTGTTTTTTTTATTTTTTGTTTTTTTATTAATTCATGCCACTGGGTATTTAGCCTATCTGGAATACTAAATATTTGTGAATGTGTTACACCATGAAGATTCATCCGGATTCTGCAAAGAAGCATGATGAATCACTCAGTGAGAAATCCATGCTCTTATTTGGATTTTGACTGTAACTCTGTGCAGCTGTAATAATTTTCTCCTGCAACTTAAAGGCTTATTTTTCAAAGCATCTTTGAACAAACAGTTGGGAGCAATGATTTGCCAAACTGTAATTAAAAGGAAATAGACTCATTCTGAGAAGTGTAAACGATGTGCTAAAGATAATAAAAATAGGGTTCTTAAACTGATCAATCTTGAACCCAGAACAGGACTTTAGTTTGCAAAGAATTTAATTGCTGGGGTGAGACCCAGCATCTCACAGGACTGTGCATTTAGTGTCCTGCAGTAACATGCGCAGTTTCTATGGGTTTGCCAACAAATTCATGGATTTTTTTGTCCTCAGCTGTATCAGCTCCCTGTTGCTCGTTAACATACTTTTGCCAGGAAATTTATGGCATTTTTAGGTCTTCAGCTGTGTATTAATCAACTCCCTGTTGCTTGTTAACGTACCTTCCTTTTCCTATCTGTGATCACAATTTTTTGCTTTACAAATAAAATCTGAAACTGAAATCTTGGCCTACCCAATACTAATGTCAAAACATCCCTTTTTCTTAAAATCAAAGCAACATTTGAATCTGTACATTTCTTATAACGCTGTTCTCAAAACAACTTTGCAGAAGCAGTTATGTTGAACCTGAGAATTTTGGGTTCATGATTTTGTACTGAACCCTCATCTCATGATTTCAGTTGTATTGTCTGATCTAAATTCTTTGTTAACAGCTTCCAGTAATTTCATGTATTTCCATTCATCTAAGAAATCCCATCAGTTACAAGAAGTGGAAGCGAGGACAGGTGGCCTGGGAAGAATAGAGATACTTTCCAAGCATTCAGAGCTGTGTTTAGGGAAACTGAGGTCTATCTGGGGCTGAATCTGGTGAGGGGCATAAATAACATCAAGAAAGACTATTATAGATGTATCAGGAGTGGAAAGCAGACTAGGGGAAATATGGGCTCACCCAGTGGGGTGAGGGACCTGGTAATAAAGACATAGAAAAGGCTGAGGAAGTCAATGCCACCTTCCCAGTCCTTACCGTTAAGATCAGCTTTCAGAACTGGCAGGTCCCTGAGATCATTGAGGAAGTCTGGAGCAAGGGGTACTTACTCTCTGTGGAGGAGGACCAAGTTAGGGAACATCTAAACAAACTCAAAGTCTGTGGGACCTGATGGAATACAACACAAATGCTGAGGGAGCTGGTGGATATCATTGCAAAGCCACTTTTGATTGCCTTTAAAATGTTGTGGTGATTGGGAGAGGTTTGGAGACTGGAAGAAAGCAAATGTCACTTCTGTCCACAAGAAGGAACATCTAGGGAACCAGCTACAGGCTAGTCAACCCTAACTCAGTCCCTGGGAAGCTAAAGGAGCAAATTCTCCTGGAAGCCATTTCCAGACACATGAAGTACATCAACGTGTTTGGGATTAGTCAGCATGGATTTACAAAGGGGAAATCATGCTCGAACAGCCTGATAGCCTGACATGATTAGTTCCATGGATTAGAGGAAAGCAGTGAATGTTGTGGATCTTTCCTTTAGCAAGGCTTTCAACATGGTCTTTGGTAACATTCTCAAAAATGAATTGAACAGGTATGGGCTAGTCCATCCGGAGGCCAGTCATTAGTGGAGGACCCCTGGGATTGATAAGTGGACCAGTACTGTTTGATGTTTTTATTAACAACCTGGACATTGTGGCAGAGCGCACCCTCATGAAGTTGACAAGTGATACAAAACTGGGAGATGTGGCTGATGGACCAGGCGGTTGTGCTGCCATTCAGAGGGACCTTGCCAGGCTGGAGGAATGGACTGACAGGTATCTCATGAAGTTCAATAGAGGGAAATGCAAAATCTTGCACCTGGGTATACATAATCCCACGCAGCGGTACAGGCTGGGGTGACTGCCTGGAAAGTAGCTTTGCAAAGAAGGATCTGGGTATCCCTGTGGACAGCAAGTTGGACATAAACCAGCAATGTGCCATTGTGGCAAAGGCAGACGACAGCATCCTGGGCTGCATTAGGATGAGCATTACCAGAAGGATGAGGGAGGTGGTCCTCCGTCTCTATTCAGTGCTGCTGAGGCACATCTGGAGTGGGCAGCTCATTCTCATGAAGATGATTAAAGGACTGAAGCATCTCTCATATGAGAAGGTGCTGATACAGCTGGGACTATTTAGTGTGGAGAAGGCTCAGGGGGATCTTAGCAATGTTAGTAAATACCTGGTGTAAGAGACTAGAGAGGACAGAGCCAGGTTTTTCTCATTGATGCCAAGTAACAGGAAAGGAGGCAATGGGCACAAATGGAAATTCAGGAAATCCCATTTAAATGTAGGAAGAAGCTTTTTTTTTTAAATAGTAAGGGTGGTCAAACACTGAAACTGGTTGCCCAGAGAGGTTTGTGGGGACTGCATTTGTGAAGATATTTAAAGTCCACTGGACACATTCCTGAATAACCTGCATAAGCTGAACCTGCTGTGAGGAGTGGGGTGGATTAGACAATCTCCAGAAGTCACTTCCAACCTCAACCATTTTGTGCTTCTTTAAAATCTAGGAAGAAAAATGAATGAGAAGCAGAAGATTTTCTTGGTTAGACTAACAGCTTGCCGTTTAACTTAAAATATGTACAGTCATTTTTCTCTGAATCACTTTTATAATTATTTTGATATATTTTGTCATGTATTATCATTTTGAAATATTGGCTCATTCAAAGACAATTTTTTTTGTTTATAACAAAAAGACATTTTTTTTATTTCCAGGATGTGTAATGAAAACATGAGAGAGAAAATTTCCCTATGTAGTTTCTAAATATCTTTTCTATTGCCTTGCACTATGAAAGAAATCTAGCCATCTTATAAAGAAATATTTATTAATAAGCTATTTTTTCTGAGTAAAAGTCAGACACCTATAAAATGTTTCTCACATAATTTATCTCCATGTCTAATTTTTTATTTTATTTTATACATTTGTTAAAAATGAATACATGAATGCTGGGCTTCACAGGATTTCTTAATTCAAATACAGTAATGTAGATATATTAAAAATTAAAAAAAATTTCTAGGCATGCTTTTGGTATAAATTTTGTAGGGCTTTATAATAGAACAGAAATTGATGCAGGTTATTTAGAAAACTGTACACTTCTAACTGGAAATGTAGCTTTTGTGGTCAGCTGCTGGACAAGCACAGGTCTGGTTGCACAGAGTTTCTCTGTAGGCCAGACCTGTTTCTGAGGGGTTCTTTTACTGTTCTCCACCTTCCTGCCAGCACGTTTCCTCTTTTCTCTGTTGCTGCACCTGCTTATGCGATCAGGTTATAAACTTGGCAGCTGAGGTGGTTTAATGGATATGGGGTATTTTTAAGCATGTGTTTTGTTTTGTTTTTTTATAAAAGCCTCTGGTTCACTTTACTGGTTACTTTAGCATCCAGTCCTACAAACAGATGGAGGAAGGATGTGGTTGGAAAACATGTAGCCTGAGAATGCAAAAGTGTGATCTATGACTTAATATTATTTTTTTCTGTAAACTCTGTGTACTTGTGGGAGTGTGTATAGATCTCTTGGTAATCTGACCTGAAGAAGAAAAAAGTATGCCGATTACGTGTTTTTATTGACATGCAGAAATCCATCATCCAAGCTCAAGCCTGCAATTTGTTAGCTATGTTAAATTAAAGTGATGATGGGAAGTGCTAGGTGATGGTCAATGGTCACTCCCTCATTAAAGTGAGGAAGTTTAGAGTGTAATGGCACTCTTTATTCAGTGAATGGCTCTTTTTCCATTTATTTTCCTATTCTTATTTCTGTCTGTCTGAATTTCCTTCTGTAAAAGAATTCTTTTTGCTTCCATAAAAATTAGAATTTTTTTCCTCAGTCAAAATCAGGAAAATATGTGGATTAAATGTTCTCACTTGCTGACTGGGAAGCATGAAATGAAAGGTATACTGCCTCTTTGATAGCTATGGGAGGTTAAATTTTGTGTTTTCTGCATCATCCCATTTTGGTAGAAGGTATCACTAGTTTTCATTTTGACATTGCTGATTTAGCGTTTGTGTGGTATTTTTTTTTGTCTTTATCAGAATCTTTGTTTCAACATCAGGCTAAAAAAGAACAGAAATCTAAGTCATGATATTAACCTTTTTAGTTAATAATTGTGCTCTTACACTGTTATTCCAGACTGTATAGTTGAAACAGTGTCAAAAACTGACAAGAAGTCTGATCCGACCAACAAAGAGTTCTCCCTGTACAGCCTTCTGTCTTGTGAAGAAGAAAGGCTATTCAGGCCATTGTTTTTCTTTTTTATAATTTATCCATCTATTTATAAATTCTACATGTCATTGCTTGGCGGCCAGCTTTAGGACTTGGTTGATTTGGTTTGTAAACCTGGACGTCTCAAGGTTTGCAATACTTTGGTGGGGGGAGAAAAGTGTGTTTCGCAGGATTGGTGGTAACAGTATTTACTAATCATAGTGTTACAGAAATCTGTTTTCCAAATTCTTCTGTTTATAATGCAACAAATTTTTACCTTGCTATGAAGCACTGAGGTACCTACCATATGTGTCTGAATTACACAAGACTACCATGGAAGCAATCCTTGGAGAGGGAGCCATCTATGTAGCAGGAGGGCTTACTTTCTGCCTTAGACTGTGTTGGATTTTGTTCCGTTATGGGAATGAATTGCTTTCTGTGGTCTTGATGTGAAATTGGTATTTCTGAAAGTATTGCCCTACACTGAGTTTATCTTATTTCAGGCCTTTGGAAATATGTAAAATAAAACATTTTACATCTTCGATATATGCATTGCCCTACACTGAGTTTATCTTATTTCAGGCCTTTGGAAATACGTAAAATAAAACAGTTTACATCTTCGATATATGCATATTCTAACCCCATAGGACTACTTCCTTCTCCAGGTTGAATGCAACCAATGAGGTCCATAATCTCTGTTTCCAGGAAAACACTGATAAAAGAAAGATGAGTAACAGCATCTGTCATTACTGGTTGTCGCTATTTACACCTGCAAGATTTCTGAGGTTCTGAAGGTGACCTGGGTGGGACTGTAATAATTTGTGGGGCATATTAATGTGGAGTATCACTATCTGTATTCTTTTTCCGGGTCACGGTCTAAGCAATTCCGAATATCTTCAGAATTTCTGGATTTGCATACTAATTAGCCTGAATCAAATATTAATCACATCTGTGTTGTTGGGATTGGCTGGGATTGGCTGAATTCCCCTGCTAGATATATTTCTTATTCCTTCAGCATAAAATTTTTCCAAAGAGATGCCCAGTCTGAGCCTTCTTTGACCTTAGTTAGGTACAATATAAAAAACAGAGCGAAACTATAATTTTTTTAATAGAAGAAAGAATAAGCCATATTATTAAACAAAAGGAAGGCTTTTTTTTTTCCTTTTGAGGGAAAAGATGAGGCTATGAAAATGCTGAAGGATTTTTTTCTTATAAACCTATTACTATGGTTCACTGATTCATCTTTCAAGGTTATGAACATGTTATAATAGAAACAAAGCTAAGTGGAAGTAAAAGTGAGTTTGCACATGTTGTATGGGGGAGCAGGTCATGTCCATTGAGCGTACTGAGGCCCGCTGAAGGGACAGTTGCTGTGCTACAGTTGGACCTTTCAGTAAACTCCATGACCAAGGTTACTGGAGTGTTCTGTTCAAATAGTCACAACTGGAAAAATGCTCAGAGTAAAGATGAGCGTAAGGTCTCTTGTGTGTTCCTGAGCAGACAAATATGAGTTCTATAAAGCTTAACAAAACCCAAGCAACAATGCACAATTTGTTCAATAAAATCATTACAAATATTGTAGTAGTATAGCAGCAACACGCACTTATCAAGAAAATGTTTCTAAAATAATAAGCTGCTTTCAATAAACGAGTCTTTAATATCTCTAAGTATTAGAATATTTAATTTCAATTTTGGTGTTGTGGTGGGGAAAGTAAATTAACTTGTGAAATTAATCATTTTATTTTTAATGAAAAAGATATAAATACAGAAGCAATTCTCTATCTATAATGTGACTTGAGGGGATGATGATTTATATTAAAAATACTATTCTGCTGGAATTTCTCCTATTTGAGATAATTTAATTTGTGTCATTTGCATATGAAAATATGCATTGAACTAGCAGCAAAATAACCTTTACACAATTCTATAATAACATAAAATACAGTACATTACACTTTCAGTTATTAGGAATAAAATACTTAATCTAATTTTGTAAAGAAAATACTTCGTATAGTTTGAAAAAAACGAAGTTAAAATACACTCCAACAGCTTGTATCAGATCTTTGCAATTTGTCTTGCTTTGTTATCAGCCAGAGATCTGAATTAGCTAAAGGTATTTTTAGGTATTTTATTCTGTAGCTTTTTCTTTTTAATTAGCTTCCTGAGGCAGAGATGCGTCCTGTATTTTGCATGCTTTCCAGTAAGGTCATCTTCACAGTAGTTCACATACAATCTACTAGAGATGGACATGATAGAATGGCTTAAACCTGTGTGTTATACTCCTATTACATGTTATTATACTCCTATTGAATAGACAATTTCTCTAACAGTTCTTCACTCTACTATGAATATCTTGCTAATAAATCAACAGTCAGCATTCTTCATTAATGTTTGGTCTATTGCTATAATTGAAGACTCATTGATAGCTGATTAGTGCCCTTAGCTACAGAAAGGGTGGACTCTTTCTTTTTCATCTTTATTTTGTCTTGACTAGTGGTACATCCATTACGGTAAACAAATTTGGAATGTAAGATTTCCCCTGGAGTGGGCCAAGATGAGGAGATTATCAAACATATGCTGCTGACAATACCGAGGAATATTCTTTCCTGTCTGATCTCTATGATTTGGGCATGTTGTGCAGATTCCTAAATAACTGTTAAGAGTTTTTCTAAAGCTTCTCCCAGATTCATCCTTACTTAAACGTACTATATAATGTGTGGGTTTTTAAAATGTATTTCTGTCTGCCCTTTCATCTCCTGCGGGTTAAGCAAATGATCCTGGGTCACCTGAAGCACACACCCGTATTCTAGACAAAGTGCCATTTTTCCTCTTAATTCAAAAAATATTCCTAAAAAGAGTATTTCTGCATTCTGATAGCCAGCTTGTCTAGTAATTCAAAAATTGTATTTCTTACTTTCACTAGTCTCTGCCCTGATAACAGCACCCAGGCCTACCATGTTGACTCAGATCATGCAATGGCTGGATCTTACCCTCTCATCTTTGGAAAGCTGCCGTAGGGTTCTGATTCCCCTCAGCCGTCTGTCATGCAGTCCTTCCCCATCATGTTTATTAAAAACACCCACTTTCCAAAAAGTTGGCGCTCTCCTTCTGTGTTTACAGAAATTTTCCCTAAGCATTTGGCCTACGTTTTAATTGGCTTCTGGAAGGTTGGGGTTTTTTTTCTTTTTTATATATCTTTCTCAGATACCATAGCAGCATCTCTTCCTTAGTGACAGCAGTGAAATATTGGCGAAGGCCAAGAAGCAGCACTGTGAGATGAGGAATTGCTTCTTGTTCCTCTGGCTCTTTGAGTGTGACTGTCTCTGGACACGTAGCCTAAAGTAGCAGAGGAAAACTTCCCCCGTATTTAACCCCACTGTCCTTTGTGAGGGCTGACGTGTAGCACAAATCTGAGTTGAACCCATGGGGTGAGATTTGGCTGCCAACACTGACTTCCTGAAATTGCTGTGAGTTCCCATGGGAAGCCAGCAGCTCTCCCTTGGTCGTTGTCACCATCTTGTTGTAAAGTTTTTTATTCAATTTAAAAGAAAAAAAAACCCCAAACCTAACAACAAAAGAATAACTGTCCTTTCCTTATAGATTCTCTTTTTCCCCTCTGCACACTTCATAGTCTTGAAATGGTTCTATTCCTGCTTTTGAAACTGCTCTAGTTTCACTTGCAATCTGCAATATATGTGACCTCTTCCTCTGACCATGCCAAGCCTGAGGTCTTGTCAGGGCCACTAGTCTTCATTGCCTTGTAAGGCTGCCCAGCACTCTGTGTAGAAATAAAGCTTTATGCATAATTTTATTCATGTTGCTTACTTCTAAAATGCCTATTTTCTCTTTAAATACTTGTGACTTTTGCAAATTACATCTTGATGCATTTCTAAACTAGTTGTGGCTTTAAGACAACCTTAGTGGTTTATTCTGAATAAGTCAAACCAAGATGTTTCTTCCATGCTAATTCTTCCTCATCTCCTTTTTTTTTTCTTTTTTTCTTTTTTTTTCCTCCTTTTTCTTTATTAAATCTATTTTGAATAGTTTAAGTCCTACCAAAGTTGCATTTTTACATAAGCACACTTACAGTCTAACTGTAAATAAAAATTATGTAGTTCCAGTTGAGTGCCTCATAATTGTTAATGAAGACAGTAAGCGCTAGCTGCCTTGTGTTGTCCCTGTTCTGTAAATTCTGCACAGTGGAATGAAGAATAACATTCAAGAAAGAAACAACACAAACCCAAGAGTTTTTAAAAAAGGAGTAATCTTGAAAGATGGAACAGACACGTGTACAGATCAAATATAATTACAAGGAAAAATCCTTTTGTTTTTTTTTCTCTCTATCAAGATAAAATGCAAGAGGAGATATGCTAGCTCTATTCTAATGTTGATTTTATCTTACAGAAGGGTTTGATTTTATGGCATAGGCAGTTTACCTCTGCAAAGAGAGATGATCAAGAAGCCTTCTACTTTCTCAGCTTTTGGCAAATCAAATCAAAAGATCTGTTAAAAGGCTAATTAGTTTGATTTCCCTGTACTTGCTCAGAACAGAGACGTACACACCAAAAATGCGTTATCTCTTTAAAAAATTATAAAAAAATGGGTGTTATTCTTTTAAAAACAGAAACTTAAGTGCTATCTTCTATACTTCATCAAAGAGACTAGACTTTCGTACAAGGAATACAGTTCTGTGCAGCATCTGTGCTGTCTACTGTTGTAGCTAATAAAGGAATCCTTACTTTATAAAATAAATAATTTTTACAGCAACGAAAGGTCTTTAATGTGTTAGTGAACCCAGAGTAACTTATTCCCCCTCAAGGGTGACTCGTATCAATTTTGAAGATTAATCATGAGTGAGGTAGAAAAATTCCCCTTGAAAGGGCTTAGAGGAGACATATACCTCTTACCAGCTTTATCTGGTATGTCTCTAGTAAAACTGGCATGAATTGTTTGGATCAGAATTGTGAAGAGTCCACCAAGAAGAATAACCAGTTTTACAGCCAGTCACAAAGTTGCCACCTCTTGAGAAACCTCTCGGGACCGAACTGTCCCTTGTATCGGCATCTCCTCGTGATTTTGGATAGGTTCTGGACAGGAGGCTTTCCTTACACCCTTGGCAGATGGCCTTTGGAGGGCCCATGGTGTCCTCAAGCTGCCTTTCTAGAGAGCTCAGAAATGAAATTATGTGTTTTTCTCTGAGTTTTCCCCACTTTGATGTTCTTTACCTCATAGGCCAGTATTGTAATTTCATAAATTTATTGGTGTGAGTATATAAAGCTCCATGTGTGTTGCCAAATACAGCACCTGAGTTCTCTTTATTTATAAAAAAAGGCTTACCCGTTCTTTCTTCTTCATGCCTCGGGTATAACATTTCCTTCTCGTCTAAGTCTTATGGATTTCTGTAAGATATGTATTTTGTTTTAATACTTATTGCGAATCTCTTTTGTGCATTGATCTTTCAATCTTTGTGTGTATGGTTTGGAATTATTGTGACTAGCAGATTTCCTGAGGACAAAAACTGAAATCCAGGTTTATGTACCAGAATCATAGTCTTGGCCTCCAGAGTGTAAGTACACACAAATCTTTAATCTGAACTGCAACAGGGCCCAGGGATGACACTGTAAGAGTAAGTCAACTTTTTGTAAGATCCTGTGCAGTCAGATGAGGGAAAGTGGGCCCTTTTTTGATAAATGTACAAAAAAGCAATGTGTAGCTTCTTGAGAGAGAACGTCAGCAGACCAGTGCTCTTTGTTACCCCTGTTTCCTTCAAGAATGGCATCAGGCAGAAGGATTCAACAGGGATGCCAATAGTTCTGGAATAATTTCCATCTGTGGCGCTTCTTTAGTGGCCAGATGCTGATAGCCAGAGCAGTGTGGTTGTGAATACTGAATGCTCACTGTGTTTTTAGTGACAGTGGAGCTGTTTGAGAAGACATGACAAAACATAACCAGCGTATACTGAAAGACTTGCATCAGACAGATACTTTCGATGTCACATATCTGGCATTTACTGGAATACCTATTCTAATGGATGTCACTCACCATCTAGTGCATGTGTCACTGAGCGACTCTTTATGCCAGTTCTGTTCCAAAAGCTGCTGCCTGATGCTCTATTCTGGGTGATGGTAGGAAAGAGAACATTTTAATGTTGCTGAAAAGGGATGTACAATTTTTATTTTTTTATTTTTTATTTTTTGCCATGAGATAGTATTTATTTCTGTAGAAATTCCAGGTAGATTAAATCCTTCAAACTCCTGATGGCAGGCCAATTACTGTCCAAATACACATTATGTATGGACTTTATGCCCCCTGAGTGATGGGGCACCAAGCTAAGCTACCCTTTGTTTTCTCAGGAACACTGGTAGGATTAGCAGGCCAGGTGAAGGTATCACCAGGTCTGTTCAGCAAACGACTCATAGACCAGCTATTGAGAGCGTGGGTGTCTTTTCTCATAGACAAGGTAGAATATTGTTTGCATTCACTGTGCACAAAGTACTTTACACGTGCTCCTCATCAGTGAGGGCAAGTTCAGATTAGATGATAAAAGGAGTCTTCCAGCCTAGCGGAGGTTACTGTTTTCAGTGTTTGAGACTCAGGAGGAGAGTCACCAAAGCAGTATGTCCAGCCCTGCCCACATCTTGGCTGGCAATGGTGCCTTTCCACAGCCCTTCAAGTGAAATAAATGAATCTGGCCATCTGTATTTATACTCATTCTCTCACCAGTTCCCAGAAAGCTCTTATATTGCTTATATATACAGTACTTTAATTATATGGAAATTCACTAGTCACAACTTTGATGAACAACTTTTCTTGTATTCAAATGAATAACATGCTGATGGCTGTTTCTTTGTACACAGCAAATGGTACTTATATAAAAGCCATAGTAAATCAGCAGCATAAGCTGATTTAATTAGTAATTTGTTGCAATGGCTATTCCCACACCTATCGTAACACTGTGTATTTAATTATCTTTTACCCTAATGCAGGTATGTTTTTTGGGTTATATCTCTAAGTAGGAAAGCCCTTTTTGAGTTTTTCTGTTTGTTTTTTGTTGTTTCTGTTGTTTGCGGGTGGGGGTGGTGTCTCTTTTTTCTTTTCTTTTTCCGTTGCAGCTGGTAAAACTAGCAGCAACTAGCATGTGTCTAGTGATTAAGACTTTTTCTCTTTGTAATTGTCAGATTGATTGGGACAATTGAATGATAATGAAAAACAGCTTGTTCCCTCATTTCCAGAGGTGACACTTTCTGCATAATACTGCAAAATATAACAAAAGGGTTTTCTTGGACGCTGCTTAAAGTTAATTGACAGCATCTGTTGTTTGGAACAACGGAGAGAAATAGCATTCCCTTGGCTCTTGGGCACGTTACTCAGGATTAGGCACTGTCACGCCAGCTGATATCTGAATACACTGTATCTATCCACAGAGTCTTAGCTGGGCTTTCTCTTACATCAGGGTTCCCCTTTATACACAGCTGAGTTGAAAAAAATATTTACAGATCATTAAATTAATGACAAATGTCCTGAAAATGTATGTCCTTCTTTAAAAAAAAACACCAAAAAGGTTAAGACAAATTACGATAGAATATGAAAATAACATAATAGTTATGAACTGCCTTTTTAGAAGCAACTTTTATTTCAGAAATCTCACAACAGACTTACACTGCCATTTTATAACTGCTTGGGGTCTATATATCTGTAACAGCAGTAATCACTGTGGGCAGTGTTTGTTTACTCTGGCAGACAAAATTCTAAATGGTTTTGAGAGCATGTGAAAGAAATTCCCGTCCTTCATTTCTTACAAAAAATAATGTAGCTTAATTTTGCTCCTAGTCCAGCTGTATGTGTTCTGTGAGCCTGAATGTCATTAAATATGTACATCCTTTTAGCTCTTGGCAAACTTTTACTTTCATTGCCTCTCTTTAGTCAGATGTGCATTTTTCTTTATGAGATTTAATATTTCTCTTTTAAAACATTGATCAGTGTCCAAAGTCACTTAAGACCAGTGGAAAAATCAATAGCAAACACCAATTGGCTGACTTGGAGGCTGCTGCTGCAGCTGATCACCAAGAAAGCAGTGATTTGATTTGATTTTGCATTTTCAAGTCATTCCCTTTCTCTGTACTGTCTGTCAGTAAACTTCAAAATTGCTGATTTGAAAATAAATGAACACGTTACTGTTTGAATCGGTATCTTTTACTTTTTTTTTTGGTACTTAACACAAAACGGCATACACAAATATTAGCATTATTATTGCTTAGATGGCTGCAGGTGTGTGGCGAACTCCAAGCTGAACTCAAGGTCAGACACTTTATGATGTAAACTCTTGAAGTCAAGATTTGTGTTTACATGGAGGGTTCATCAATCAGCATATGTTAATGAGCCACTTTTGTCATGTAATTCTGGCAAGTAATTGGACATTTTGCTGTATTACTCTTATATTGAGCTTAGTATCATCGATAGTCAGATATTGAACTCATTTTAATCAAAACCAAGAAAATATTTCATATTCTATGCTGTAATGTACAGTATGCTGTAATGTAAAATACTCTCTATAGCATAGAATATATCAAATTAACTTTTTTATTATTCTGATCTCTGTAGATATTGGTACGATTACTGAATTGAAACAGAACTAGCTTTTTGCTTGAGTTTTTTCTGTTCTCTTTAGGTTTGATGATACACTGTATTTTATTGTTTGCGTGTATAAATAATGCTTTGGTGAGGAAAGGGACCAAAAATGCTAAATATTATAATAAAATACAGACTAGCCATAATGTGTTAAATGAGTTGATTTTGTATTAGACCTATGCCTTTAAAATATGTCTGGTTTTATGTATGTATATATGTACACATGTGGCTATTACTGCATATTGTATGTAATAATCCTCATATTAATGCTTATTTCATATTTATAATTAGGAATAGCTATTCCAAAACTGTGCTATGCTGTTCTGTTTCAGAATTAAGCGATGCTACACATGTAAGGATTATGTTCTTTTTAATATCAATTGAATTTTAACACTTGTTGTAATATCAATGACGTGGTATGCACTTTTCTGTATCCACACCTCAGTAACGGATCCAAATTATGTTTTAAAGAGAAGCTGTAAGAATTTTTAAATAGTCACACTATGTTGATGATGCAAGTACAATATTGAGAAACATAGCTTTGGAATTATATAATTTGAAAGTCCTTAATGTAATTGGAAAATATCTTAATGCCATAAATATGATATGAAAGTTCAGGAAATCTGTTTCTCCCATAATACTTTCTCTTTCCTTTTGGACTGGTTAAGGCTGATCTCAGCAGTGTCAGTAATTATTATTCTGATGACTTGCCCCTGAAAGGCATTCACTTGTACCTGTGGGGACAGAGAATCCATTTGCCTGGCGCCGGGGAGTCGGAGGCACAGGCTGGCGCCAGTGAAGAGAAGGGAAAGATGATTAATATGTCTTATAGATTCACTGCCTCTTCACTTGTCCTAGACCTGCCAGTAATTCCACTCCCCTGTGGTTCCACCTTGATCACAGATAATGGAGGCAGATTGAAAGTTTGAAGACACAAGCCTTTCTCTCCTCCTGAACTGACATTACTCACCCAGGCTAAATGAGCTGTACAACCACCGGCACCTGCCTATGGGAAGGCATCTCAGTGCACTTAGCAGTAATGCTGCAATAAAGCAGCAACTGTACTCTAATTAACCAGTTTCTTTTCTTTCCTTTTTTACCTTCTTCCTTTTTTTTTTTTCAACTGCACAGCAGGCTGCCATTAGCAAAGCTATGATATTGCAATGGAAACAGTAACATAAGTGTTCCTTCACCTCTGCAATTTATTATAACATACCTTTTCATTTTTACTTCTTTACAGAAATAGTATAATACAAGGTTATTTTGCACCAGCAAGGTAGCTGTGGCATTTTAAGGAGTGAAATTATGAATGTCAATGAAAAAATAACTTTGTAAAGAAAATCTGTTAAAAATATTCTTACATAGGTGTATCTTCTTAAAGATAAACCCCTGTTATTTGCTTGTTTTTTTAAGCTAAACTGGGCTTTGTAGTACAAATGTCAAAGTATAATCTCACAAGACCGTCTTTGCAAAACAACTTCTAACAGATGTGTGTATATGTGTATTGGTAAGAAAATTAGCTTTATTTTAGAGACAGTCCAGGAACAGCAGAAAACAGGATAGTTACTTTATAGGGTTTTTTTTTCAGGTCATGTGATAGCATCCAGTAAATTGCAATATGCATGTGTATATGCCTGGTTTGCATCTTACTTTTAGATAAATGCCTTACTCTGAAGCAGATTGTTAGAGATAAAATGGCCTTTTTTCTTTCTAAAACCAGACTGAGCAAAACATATAAAAAGGTTTTGCAGTGGGAAAAGACATTGTCTTATACAGTCTCTAGAGTGATGTCATAACAAGAACCTCTGAACATAAGCTTTGTGTGTGTGTGTGTGTGTGTGTGTCCATGAAGTATTTTGCTCTGTAGCTCTC
Source organism: Falco peregrinus (assembly GCF_023634155.1). Taxonomy (NCBI): domain Eukaryota; kingdom Metazoa; phylum Chordata; class Aves; order Falconiformes; family Falconidae; genus Falco; species Falco peregrinus. The sequence goes on along the minus strand of NC_073730.1, from coordinate 27,102,333 downwards.
TGTGTCGGAGGGATTGGGCATTTTACAAAAGATATCTGGTATTTTAAGAAGACTTTGATTTCTTGGGAGAAAGCATGGCAATCCTTAATGAACATGGTAATTTTTATATAACTTTGTCTTGTTTTGATTTTGAAGGTTTATAAGAGCACATCTCTATTGCCTAGGTAGTATTTAACTGTTTACATCAAGTGGAGCAGTATGATGTCTGTAATTGCACTTCTAATATAGATACTCCAAGAATCTGTATATAGTGAAATGTATTCCAGTTAAAATAACAGATCTATATCTTCTAAATACTAAAGAAGACTAGGGCTAGTTAGAGAGCTAAATTCCAGAACTTGGCAGACAGCCCACTTTTATATAAGAAAAGTGATACCCTTTTTAAGTATCTAGGGTATTATTGTGAGTAAGGAAGGAGAAGAGGAATAAACGAACAGAATAGTCCAATATATTTTCAGATGTGATACAACAAGAGTATAAATCTTAAGAGTCAAACTTCTTTAGCAGCATAACTACTAGATACTGTGAAAAATTGGAAGTGTTTACATGCTACAAGGTCATAGAGAGTAATTCCATGAACAGCAGAGAATGCTAAATCTATTAAGAAAAAAAAAAAGAAATTCTCTTTGTCATTGCTCATCTCATGTTGCCACTGGGGAGATATCAGTTTGGGGGCGACCTTTGAACTTCCAATTCCTGGTCCTGCTAGATGGCTTCTTGAAAGGATTAGCTAATGCAGCACCAGGGGCAACCATATTAACAAGGAGAGAGAATTGGGGTTATTGTGAGAAAAAACATGGCCCATTGAAATGGAAATCCTGGGCTCAGAAGTTGTAAGGGTCACCAAGCTGGTTATGGATAAAGGTTGAGTTATCATAACAAATGATGGGGGAAAGTTGTAATGATTTTTCAAGGGAAAAATCCTAAATGTAGTGGTTATTTTTCAAAAAAGGCATAGAATATTAGAGTTTCATTAGTAGTCTATGCCCCGTTAAAGACTTCATAGTTGTGACCTGTAAAGAATTGTCAGACAGGTATAAGACAACTTTCACTGGTCTTCTTGGATCAAGGACTCTATGTCCCAAAGTTTCACACAAGTCTTCATTAAATTACTGAATCTGTAAAAAAGGCTCTTATCTTTTTAGGAACAAAACAACGGAAAGCACCTGCTCCTTTTAAAGTCAAGATTTTGTTGTTGTTGTTGTTGTTATAGAAATAGTTCTTTGACAAACTTGCAATTTTAAATCTATAGGTGAGATAATATATCTGGTTTAAGTTACATTAAAAGTTGGAAGTGTTATTAATTAAAAGGAGGAGATGAAGACCTGGAAAGATGAAGTTACTTTCTAATTGTCATAAAGCAGCACATGAGTAGAGGTCAAGACTGAAAACAGATCTTCTAAAGTCCATTCTACCACACCGTTGCAGCTGTGGGGAGTGCCTTATCTTTCCGGCAAGATGGGCAGTGTGAAAGGTGTGTTCAGAAATGCAGTCACTGATTTGCAGGAGTCACCCTGCAAATACTTGTGGGCAATTAAGAAAAATGTACTTCATTTGTCATGTTGGGTATAGAGCTTTGTATGAAGATATTTTCTTCTTGGTATGGGTGCCGTCTGCATGGGGCAGGGTGTAGGCTGATGGGCTATGTTAACCAAAAGAATATCATTTCATGATTTGCTATTTCAGTTGCCAAAAGAACCTAGGGTGCTTCTAAAATTTGGAGCAATGGAAAAGTGCCATTTTTCTATTTAACTAGACCTTCAGAGTCTTGAAAAAGAGAATGAAATAATTTAAACATCAGTGTCTTAAAAAATAACTTCTTATTGATTATATTTTCCTAATAATAAAATATTATTTTAGCATTCTGTATTGCTGAGTAAAATGAATAACTGATGATTGTGGCTGTAACTGAACACACCAATCTAGCAAAGGACTGTAAATCCTAGAAAGTATGTAGAAAAGTAGGCTTCATGACTGCATACTACTTAAAAATTACTTACTTAAAAATCTGCAGGATGGAACAATACACTGTGCAGTATGTATAATTTATTTCTTACAGATCTAGGGGAACAGACTTCCATTTCCTCATTGGATCTGTATAGAGCACACGTGAAAATTACGAAGGCCAAATATATTTTCAGAATCTATAGATTTTCACAGGGTAGTTTGGCTTTTTATTACTGATACATTTAGAAAAAACAGAATGCCATTTTTTGTGCTGGCAACTATAAACTCTTCTGGGCATAATGCTTATTGCCATGAGCAGTCTCTCTGATTTACTATGGCATGTGGTTCTTTTAGATCAGTGCTGCTAATGATAGCAAGCATTACACCTGCTGGTAAATGTTTTCAGATTTGGCCTTTTTAATAATGCTGGGTATTGGAAGACTAGATGTTAAGTTTAGATGTATAATTTTGTACACAGTGCCACCTGGAGAATTTGGGAATCAGGTTTTGAATATTGGATTATTTTTGCTTTGGTTTTGCCTCACATTTGTTCAAGCTACATAGGACTGTTAATGAGCTTTCTCAGTCTGCTATGTTTTGGTACTCTTACCATTTGGTATTTTAACCTTTTGCCAGTTGTCTGGTCTAGAAGATGGATCTTCACAAGGACTTGGGTGAGAATCCTCCCTGATTCTAGTTCTTGAAACCCAAGTATAGAAGTGAAGTTGTCCAAGTCCCTTCAGAGCTGCTGTCTAGCTTTGCAAATTTGCACATATTTGTGGTCTATAAGATCCTACATTTTGACTTCTGAATTCCCTGGATACTGAAGGATCTATTACTGGACGTGTCCATACATGCTTCAGTTGTAATAATGTCAGTAGCCAAGTCCTGTGCAATGTGTCCTGACAAGACCCGTTTATTGGGCATTCTTCAGTCTGTTGTGGTGCCTGATCTGATGAGTGTGATCAGGGCACAGAGGACTTTCTAGGTTTTGCAGAAAACAAGTATTTGTAAGGTAGTTGGAGGGAGAACCTTACTGTCTCCCTGAACAGGTGATCTCCACTGGGCTGACTGAGTCCTTTCTTACCCCACAAATACAAAAACTTAGGGTAAAATGGAATCATGTATACAAGAACAGAGGCTTTTCCTGTCCAAGCTGAGCCATGAGCAGACTGGTTAGTCCCTCCTCTGAAGCAGACCTCTCAGGCAGAGGTGAGAATCATAACGGGTCTCTTCAAGCTGAGTGAGTGTCCTAGCTACTAACATAACTACAGGTATACCGTGTAACAAGAGCCATTGCTGCAGTCTCCAGTGTCTGGATGTTGAAAGACAGGAATGGTCTCCAAGTCTCTGCTTGGCGTGGGAAGTCTCTAATCCCATCCAGCTGTGCAGGGCTGTGAGTCCTACAAGGCAGGAGACAACTCCTTGCTGTCCTCATCGTTAAAACATTCAGTCAAGCATTGGAAAAGGCTGCCTAAAGTGGTTGTGCAGTCTCCATCCCTCGAGTTTTTCAAGACTTGACAAGATAAAGCACTGAACAACCTGGTCTGATCTCATAGCTGACCCTGATTTGAATGGGAAGTTGGATTTGATGAGCTCTTGAGGTCCCTTCTGACCTGAATTGTCCTATGATCTTGTGACTGTAGAGGAACAAAGCAGATGAAATTGCCCCTGTCCTTGGCGTTTTCTGCAGCTTCATATTCAGGAGAGCCTAAGTCTTTGATGGTTGGGGACGGGGAGGAGACACACTTTAGATTTGAGAATTTTTTGTAGATTTAGTTTTAAACTACTAGCTAATGTTCTAAGGAGGTCTCATACAAAACCACTTTGATCCTTCATGTACACAAAGTACAATGGAAAATTAAGTAATAAAAAGCTTTCCTGCTTCATTGCAACTCCAGGTGGATTTATGGAAGCCTTCAAGAAAATCTGTCCCTGCACTGAGCAAATATAGGCCTAGATTTTTAGGGAAGGCTTATTCAGTTTATGTTTTACATCAAGGTCATAAGAAATTTTTAACTTATATTTTCATCATGAATCTTTATGGATTTGAACAAGTGTTGTTTTGAGAGTTTGACTTTACGCTTACACAAATGCTTTGTGGTAGTGAGAGTCTCCGGTTAAAACCTCTAATTCTGGAAGGATATTATGGTAAACATAAAACCACAATAAACAAATACAAAGCAATATGAAAAATTAATGATTTTAGTATTTTCAAATATTTTTTTCCTAATTCAAAAGACAATTTTCTATCGTTCTGCAGGAGATTCACTCTCACACTGTAAACAAGATACTCAAACAGAGAATTTTCATATTCTTAGCATGTATCTTCTTGACATTCAACTTCATCCAAAGATCTTATTCTTCTAGAGCACTCTACAATTGAGCAAAATGGGTGAAGCTTTTATAATACAGTACTATCATCAGGTGGTCCTATTTTTTAAATATAGTTGAAATGAAAGAGCTGGTAGACAACCTAGTGTTTAGAAACTATGAAACTTAGTATAATGCACACTTTCAATTGATGGTGATGATGAAATGCACCAAAACCTGTTCTTATTCCTCAGTGGAGCAAGTTTGGGTAATTTCTTTGGTATCTAGATTCCCAGTACCATAGGATTACATGCCCAGGGTTCAGAGAAAGCAAATAGGTTTCAAAATAAGTGTATGGGAACTACATTACCTCTTTGCAAATTTCCATGTCTAGCAGGAATGTTGAGCTGATATGAAGATTTTGAAATTGCCTTTCCTTTTTATTGTTTGCTATACTGAGGGAAAAAAAAAAAAAAAAGGTTTCATTTGCCTATATACAAGTTTTCCAAACTATAGTAAGAGACAAAGACACTTGTCCAGCCCTACTATCCCTATGACTGTCTACCCACAGAGTAACTGGACTGGTAAGTGTGCTGCTTGGGTAAAAGGGCTGGGCTGTTACCCCAAAGTGAGCTTCTGTCACCTTTCAGTGTGCCATTCAACTTCTATTATGCCAACATAATTTCCCTTGAAAGAATGTTCTACTAATATCTGTAGGATACTCTCCAAAGTGGTTTGTTTGGTTCATTTCTGTGATGTGAGACAAGAAGAAGAACATGGAGAAGGACAGTCAGAAATTAGCATTCCTTCTTTCTCATCGTGCAATTGGATTATGGGGGCAAGGTAGAATTTACCTGCATCTGTAATCGTTGTGTGGTTCTAGGACTCATTTGTTTCTGTCCATGATTATTTTATGCAGAAGGGGAACATATGGTCCTAACTCCCTTGCTTGTTCAGAGAAGAATGGCAAAGTAGAAAATCTGAACTGCTTCAAGTCAAAGCCTTTCATAAATTAAGGCTTTTATATTCTATTTCTCCTATGGCTGGCCTAGCACTTTCCTTCCTGTATGTTGTTTTGGTGTGTTCAGTGGCTACATGCGAAAGCGGTGACATTTCTATGAAGTGAATCTATTAAATTCTTTATAATGAATAGCATGTAACTGTAAAACATATACAGTTCTCTCATTTTGCCCTCCTCTGGGAGACTACGACAACATTTTGGCAAGTAGGAGTAAACAGCTTTGTGTTGGCATGCAGTAAATTAAACTGAGTAATTAAAATCAATAGCAAAACACTAGCTAGGCAGAAAGGTCATATAACACAACAGAAAACTGTTGGGTAGCATATTGCAGGAAATCAAAATAAATTTCTGAACTTTTCATTATTCTTTACATGCCTGAAACTGGTCTTAAAAGGCTTGTGAGAGACAGGATCACTTTCCTGGATGGAATAAAAATGTTTAAATGCTAATATAGGAGTATATGCAGGGTAAAGGCTGCCAGACACAGTGGAAAATAGAAAAGAGGTCTTTAATCTTACTACTACTATATGAGCTTGTGTTTGTTTAGGTTGGCTTAGTATATTAGTAACGCCTGCAAGTACTAAGTCGGGTATGCCAACCGTTGGTCTCTGTCAGTACAAGTGTCAATTATAAGTTTTATGGATAAGTTTCCCTCATCAGCTGGCTAGCCCATAAAGTTCTGCCTTCAAGGGGAAAAAAAAAAGACATGGATGATTTTGTGAGGCATTTCAAGTACTCCTCTTGCAGCTTGGGAGGTGGAAGTGAGAGTCAAATCTTAGATCCCGTACAGCGATAGTCCCAAAGTGAACCATGACTGAGGAACTTGGCCTAACAATTTAGGGGATGTGCCAAGTCTTAAGCTACACATAAGGTCTTTACTCTGATTGTGAGGTTTGAGTAAATAGATAACACTTCTGATTTTAGAATGATGTTCTAAATCATTGCACTTCTAACCATGGCCTCCAAAAGGAGATCTGTGGTAGGTTTTTGCATTTTTGGTGATGGAATGTGTTACGGTGGTGGAAGGAAGTGGGAGGAAATCATGAGACACGGCTCTGGTGGGAAGAGTGGAGATGCAGGATGAGTCCTTTAAGGAGTGTTTGCTTGGGAGAGACTGAAAAGGAATCAAAGGCGTAGCTAGTCTGTAACAAGCATGCTCAGTCATGAAGTGGGTATGGGTTAAAGGTAATGTATTTTATGAAACGAACTGGTTGAGTTGGGAAAAGCAGAATTTTTTAAGGCCCATGAGCTCTTCTGGCTGGACTTGTTTGCTTTTTCCAGCTCAGTCTGTTGTTCTAATAGGCAATGTTACTCTGCCTTTCTTATCTCTCATGAATTTGCCAGCTCCATTAGCTCTCTTTCAGGCAAATGTCAGAGAGAAGAGATTTTGTTGTGTCATCATTCAGGAGGTATGAAATGTTGCATTTATAAACGTTTCCTTAGGTCTTAATTTTTGGATTTGCAGCATTTCTCCTACAAGAGCTTACCTTGATTGTGCAAATCCTGGGACACTGTGTAGCTGTAACAGCTCTCAGCTGATCAGTGGTTTTTGTGAGGCAAATGGTGAATTTCAGTGTATTTATCTTAAAAATCAGAGCCTTCGGCCAGTCATGCTCTGGACAGATAGTTGTAAAACAAAAGCACTGGGTTGTTGTTGGTGTGTGCGATTCCTGTGTATTCCTGAGGTAATTTAGTTTACCTTCCAGTTTTTGTAATTTGAATTTTAAACAATACTTTTGGGGGTTTTATGAATCCATTTATATTGCCTCTCTTGAATTTAATCCTAGTAATTTTAAAATAATAAGTCATAGGCAGTTTTTGTACTGGCTGTCTTAGAGATGGCTGTGTTTTGTCATTTAAAGCCATACTGTATGTTAATAAATGAGTGCTAGAAACTGGTTGAGAGCAGCAACTGTGCAAACTGATCTGTCATTTAAAGTTGTGTTCAGATTTGGTTTGCTTGAGTTATGAGAATGGCTTGGCCTTTTATTTCATTCCCTTGAGAACATGTGTCCACATCCTACAGTCAGCACGGGACAAACACAAAACAGGCACTCTCATTGCCTGACTCCAATGGTCTCGGCAGCAGGAATATTGCAGATTCACATTACCTACATTAGCATTACTGTGTATGGAACCTGTATTATATCTGCTGTAAATGATTTAACTAGCCAGTCCCTCACAGTTAATGAACATCATTTAATGTTTCTGAGACAGAGATTCAGAAATTCATATGACATAATCAGAGATTCATATGACCATGATCACATCCAGTTGAAAATGCTATAAGGCATAATATTTATCTTTTTTTTTTTTTTTTTTTTTTTTTTTTTTTCCCAGTTCTAGTCCAGGTAAATATATTTAATGAGCTTTTGGGGTTTTGTTTTATTTATATTTTCCTTTTTAGAGATGTGGGACTTAAAATAATACATATATTTTTTTTTTATTTTTATAAATAGCGATGTCTAAATATAATATGAAAATACATGTAATTTTTGTTCTCTTTCCTTGTGTTTTAATGTAGTATGTTTTAAAGTTAGCTGCTAACTTTTAAGACCTTTCAGTATATATTCTTCAGCATCCTTAAATTTTTATAGTCATTAATGGTATAGGAAATGGCATCTACCTTCCTGTCTGTTCATGCTTAACCCTGATTTATGTATCTTACTTAAAACTATGGTTCACATTTTGCAGGACTGTACATCTGCTTAAAGTTAAGCTAATGTACAAGGCAAAATGAAATTGATGCAAAGTCTTCTACAAACATTTCAAAACATTCTTTAACAGTATGCTAAGTAATAGCTTGATGTAATTTTTTTAATTAAATGAAAGTGTATGAAATTTTCCCTATCATTACAATGAAGATACCTTACTTTTTATCTTACTTCAGTACTGCATGGCTAAATTTCCTAAAATGCTCGCCATAATAGCTAACAAACATTTATGTATGTATATAGCATCTCAGTACGTTCTCGTCCCATTTAAAGACCAGAGGGACAATATTTGATACATGGTATAGCCTGGAAAAGCAACAGATATGAAGTTGTGACTCCTGCTTGAAAGCCTTTATAATATTTAAGGTTATTACAACATACATTTTCAGCATTTGTGTGTTTAACTTGATAGCTGTATAAATTATATGTCAGGTACATTTACAAACAGTGTATTGACAGATGTCCTGTTATTCTTCTGGAAATATACAGTATACAGAGCATTTCGAAGACAACTTGCTTATAAAACTTTTTGTATCACATGTATTGCTTTCTCTTATGTGCACCTGCCATTTTATTTGTCTCAGCATAAACATTACTGCTTCTTGACACTGTTCGGAAGATGTTAAATGCTTTATTTCAATACCTCAGCCTTATTGCAATATAGACTCTTATTTTTAACATGAGTGCCAGGCCTACAAAACCTTACTTGTCTAAAATGGAAGTTAGCATTTGAGCCAAACTTTCATAAATGTGAAATAGAACATGTGAAACTGGGTCACGTGTGAAATAATCATCTGGAAACCTTACCTCAAATAAAATGCCATGATAGTCCTACTGGTTTCTGTGTCGGTTAATGTCTTGTATGCAGAGTGGTCTAACATGCTGGTTGGTAATAATAGCAGTATAAAAGCTTAAAACAAACTGAGGAGCATTACTCCTGCCTACTAATACTTTGTTTGCAAACCAGACAGACAAAGCTGATAGCATTGATAGTATTTTGGTTTACGTAGAGTTTTTGCTGAAGCCCTTTATGTATGACTTGATATTTAAATTACAGATTAGAATTGTTAGTGCTTACCAGTGCAAGAAATATTGAGAAACACAGAAGGCTGTCCCAACATCTCCGGATATTTTCTATATTTCCTTTTCTTAATTTTATCATTAGAGACTGTGACCTAAAACTCTCTTTTAGGGTTTTGTCTGCCCACTTTTTGCTCATCTGAAATCTTGCGGCATCACGCTTCACAGTATTAGGAATATGTGATTATGGGTCTGGGCTAGCAAGTAGTGAAGCATCTGCTTGGATAATCTCATTGATCAGGCTCTGGAAATGCAAACATTTGAACAGTGATTTTAAGAGTAACCTCTCTGGACCTTACAGTGTGTGCCTAGAAATCATTGAAAGCATAGTTTTTGCAGGTGCATACATATCACTTGGAGCTCAAACTATGTGCTATAAATCTCCATACCTCTTCCCAGAGTTTGCTGAAGATTTGGCTCAGGGAATCTTTGAGGGGGGAGGGGTCCTCTATTGTTTGAACTGGCTAAGTTTCCTGAGAGCACAGGAAAAATACTTTTATTGGCACGACGTTCTGCACTGCATTAGTGATCACCGACTTGTGTGTTGTGAGTCACGTTGCACTTGCAGTTCATACTGTACTCTCACAGTGTACCAGACTCCTTGCTGACCTGTGAGCAGTGTACATTCTCTCGCTGTGTTTTATAACAGTCTGAAGAAGTAAAGTGTCTAGAACTTTGTCATTACCTTTAGCAGCAAAAGAATGTGAAGAGTCTTTCAAGGCTAAATAAAACTTTGCGTAATTTAACAAAATGTATCCTACATTTCCCTTCCTCTCACCATCACGTCTAGTTATATTGCAGAAGAGGGTAAAGGAGGTAATGCTCTTGTAGTCTAAACAAACTCAGCATGGTGAAATGGGACACTACTTTAAAATATGCATAAGGACTGCAGTTGCTCCATTTTGTGACACTGACTGTTCAGGTGGAGGAAAAAAACCAACCAACAAACCACAGACTTTTCCTTAAAATGAATGTTTTTTTAAAGGGCTATCAAGAAAAATGCTGCTGGAACTATTATTGTGAAAAATTGGAGTGGCCTGGTTGATATCACGCATACAGTTTGGAAAAACAAGATTAGTGCAACACATACCATTTTTCATTTTCTCCTGTCTTCAACAGCACCAGCCATTGCAACATCTCATTTTTTTTAAACTTTGTGTTTAGGATGAGAAATCCCATGTGTGTACAATTGCTTCTGGCTGCCTGGTCCCTCTGCTCCTAGCTTTTTCCCTCTGCTTGCATGTTTCCATGTGTACTGTAAATAAGAAGTGACCAGGAGGGCAGGATACTTAGTTTCTTCTTAGATCAATACTACTCTGTGGGTCAGAAACTAGGAATGTTTGAAAAGAGGGGAGGAGGGACCTGTGGTTTATTTCCCCTGTGGACTGAGGCCAACACCTTTGCATTGGGTTCATCTCTATTACCTGGGGAAGAAAGCCTGTGTAGGTTATTTCTGAACTGGTATCAGCTGGCAAAAAGACCACTGTGAATAAGACAGCAAAGAATTTAAGCAATGAGAAAATGTTAGAGGTTTTTTTTTATTTCCCCCCACACTAAAATAAGAATTTTAATGCCTCGGTGGCCATCTATGTGTGTTCTTGAGCCTGGCCTGAGAGGAGTGAGAGATTGAGATCAGCATGTGTCAGAGTTGGGGGGGCTGGGGTGTATGCAAAGCAGGGGCTCTCAGGCTGTGAGCCAGAGTACTGAAGTCCTGTTGCACACGTGCATTCACTGTTGTCTCTCAAGAAAGGTGCTTGCCATATTTTTGATCCCCTTTTAGCTAAGAAACCGGAGACTTTTGCTTCCAGACTTTTCTTTCTTACGCTCCTCTGTGTTTAATATAGCTCTGAGTGCTGTCTCTGAAAGGGATAAATGAAGACACACAAGGCAAGTCTGCACAGCACAATGCAAGTTTAGCCCTGGAAATGCAGTATTGCCATTGCTAACAGCAGGCCACATGCTGGTGTGGGGAATAAATGGGAGACCTAGAGATTCTCCCTGTAGCAGGAGAAATGTAAGCATGCTTGGAGTTACTCTGTGGCGCTCAAGAATAGGAGAATGTTATAAAGTAGGTTTTTAACAGAGGAAGGTGGAAGGAGGGAATATGAAGGAGCTCATAGAGGAGAATGGAGAGTAAAATGTGTGTGTGCAAGATGTGTAGCCTGGGGAAAAAATAAAAAGTTTGCAATGCTGAATTTAAATTATTTGCCCTCACATTGCCGCATCTTGTATGTGTTTTAAAATTATATGCTTTCATGCGAAGAAATCAGGTGGTTCTACATCATAAATCAGTCTTTATAGCAAACAAGGTTTTGGAGGTACCTATCTTAGACCTGCTCTTTTCTGGGAATAAAGATGAGGCACTATCAGAGATTGAGAAGATGGAGCAAATTGATTAATTAAAAAGCAGTAAATCATCAGCCTCACATGATTTATGTATAAAAGAATTCTGAAGAAGCTCAGGAATGAATTAGCTGAACTACTAACAAAGATATGCGCTCTCATTAAAACCAAACTCTGTTCCAGAGGGTTGGCATATATCTGGGGTTTAGCCTATATTTAGACCAGTAAGCATTACATCTGCACCTTGCAAATGGTTGGAACAGGAATTTAAAAGGGAATAATAAAACACCTGGAAGATTGTGATGTGAGAGACTTTAATGAGAATGGCTTCAGCAAAGAAAAATCATGTCTCGCTACTTTGCTTAGAACTGTGTGAATGTGCCCATAAAAAGAAATAGAAACGGCCATACTGGATCAGACCAAAAGTCCCTCTAGCCCAGCACTCTGCCTCTAGCAATGCTGCATAGGGAAGAGAAGAAAATAAAAAGGATAAGATAACTCTGGACTTGATTGACAGCAACAAGGGCCAGGTTTGAATTTAAGGGGGTCAATGCAAATGTGCTGACATCACCCCTTTCCCAGAAATCCGTCCTGAACTTACTAGTGCTCGGGGGGAGAATTTCCCCCACTCACAAAAAGAAATTAGATGGTAAAATAAACAACGTTTTCATAAAAAGGACTAAAGAGTTAAGTCTGACAAGCCAGATGCTCAGAGTAGCAATAACCAGTTCCTGAAGTATAGTTGCAACAATAGTATTTTCATCTAGCAAGGCTAGTGAGTTGTATTCCTCTACTTTCCTTCACAGTTTGATATTAGCAAGTATTGCCAGGTAGCGAAACCAAACTGCAGCTATGCTAACCTGATGTGATACGTTTTTGTTAGTAGCTCTTCACTCCTCCAGCCATACATTTCCCTGCTAGCCACATATAGTGCTTCTGCTAGCCATGACCCTGGGGCTCTGCAGTCTGTGTTCCTGTTAGCTCCCACACCTCCGCTGACAGGTTTTGTTGTTTCAGCCCTTGGAAGAGTAAGCACAGTGCTGAGAACCAGGCACAGGCTCTCAGTTCATACAAGGGGCTTAAGCATCGTCTGGTACTCACACATCTTGCCAGAGGCTTTAACTCAAGTCTCCTTATTTTTCCTCTTTTTTCTTTTTTTTTTTTTTTTTTTAACCTTGGTGTAACCTTTGTATTTTGGTGCTAAACACTCTTCCTGGACTGGCTCACTTAGTTGACCTAGACTTCCCTACATTTTCTCCATGTGATGAAGTAACTGCCTTTGTAACAGAAATGTCTTTCAAATATATAATTGCAATATGTGCCAAAGGAAGGTGTTTCTGGCTTGCCCACTAGTCTTTTCTGTTTATCTCCCTTCAATTCCATCAGATGCCAAGGTGTACCTTTGCCTTGGGAATTCCTGGGAATGTTTCCTCACCTTTAGGTTTCAGCTACCACGCTTATGAGGCAAACTGCCTGACATAATATATTTTGACTTTTCAAAAGCTTGTGACAAAGTCTGTCACAAGACACTGCTACAAAGGCTAAGTAGTCACATATGGTGACAGTACAAGTATCATCATAGATCAAAAAACGACAAGGAAACAAGAAGGCAGAGGGCTAAGTGATCAGTTTTCATCACAGTAAATAGCTAGCAGCTGCGTTTCTTGAAGTTACCTATCAGGTCACATGCTAAATATATTAATGATCTGGGGAGAGAGGTGAAGGATTAGGTGGTAACACTTACAAGTGACGTAATTATTTAAGGAATTTAAGCCTGTAGCACACTGTCAGAAACTTCTGAGAGATCTAAACAAATTACTCAGATAAAGATGGTTTGGTCCTGATGAATAAGAGGTTAATATGTGGAAGAAACCACACAAAAATCTTATTCTCTAACTGAAGGGAAGAAACCTGAACATTGCTGTTGGCAGTTCCATAACAGAAGCCATTTGCGATGCTGTTATAGTAGAAAAAGTGAACAAGGTGCTAGAAGGCGTAAGAAATGGGACATTAAAAATGAATTACTGAACTCAGTCTTCATTGCATGGAGACAGACGATAGGATAAAGCATAATATTATGGGTAAGTTTGCCCAGCTAACGAAGTCTGATCCATGACGACAATTTCCTGTTTTCTTTTGTCTTTATCCTGCTCATACATCACCTACTATCAGAGGTGCTCTGATCTTTATCAGGAATAATATACATTGAGAAGGCTAGGGCTTTTCAGATCTTACTAAGGGCAGCTCAGTATCAACCAAGCTTCAACTCGAAAAAACCCTCTTTCATATCCATTCTCCTTCCTTTGGTAGTTAGTTAAAATTCACATAAAAATGACATAAATTAACAATCTCAAATTTGTATTTAGACTGTGAAATCATCAATGTTTTAAACATGGATTTCAGAATTCAGATATTACTGAAATGTTTCCTAAAGTTGGGGCTCTTATGAGACTTACAAATTATTCTTGCATAGAGGAGGAGTCACCTGAGACTAGCCTAAATGAAGTTAACATAGATTTTAAAAATTATTCTTGCAGAAGAACAGGGAGTGGTGGGAATAGATGAACAGATGGGAAAGGGAGAAGAGAAGAGTGAAGAAAAGGCTAATTAGGTAATTGAGGCTAAGAGGCTATTAGAGCTGACCCAGCGGTCTGCCACTAGTGCAGTTCAGGGACTTGAATTTGGGATTGAGGTTGGTCCCTCATTCCCAGGCCAACACGTGCTCCAAACATTGCAAGGACTCAGTTTTATATCCTGTATGATCCTGTAAGTGCGTGTTTTCCAGTCAACATAATCTGGAGGCATTGCACGTCAGATTATCATGGAGACAGAAAAGAATAATGAAGTAAAATGCTAAATATGGACACGAAGACACTAAAATACCATGGTAACGGATCAATTGTTTGGTCATATTCTTTGGAATTCTTTTGAACTGGCTATCGGAGAAAAATCTGATTGAAACTAACATATTTTGAAGAGATTCTGATTAGGAATTAACTATTTCTCACAGCCTTTCCTAAAATTTGTCCAGTACACAATTCTCTCAAGCATGTCTTTGTTGTTTTTTTCACAGATAGTAGAGAAGGGGAGGGCCTAAAAGGTTATTTATTCTGTCATTCCATTACCTTGTTTCTGGCCAAGTTGAATCTGGTATTCTTGTGCTGTGCCAGTCTTGTCTCCTAACCTTATCTTCCTTTCTGACCTACTCAGTGATATCCTTTCTTCTGGTTTTATATGCTTATTTTCTCCCCGATGTCAGTATATTCAAACTGTCTCCTGAAGCTCTTTTTGAAGGTCTTTCATAGCCAGAGAGTGGTATGGGTCACAGCTAGGACAAGCATTGTTATGTAGTTTTCAGATTTATATGCTGAGGTGGAGCATCTCTTGTCCTCACCTTTTTCTAGTACAACATTATTCATGCTGATTTAATTCTTTTAAATCACTTCTTTAACAGTATTTGTGGGTACTCTTTCTCAATTGCTTCTAGAAAACCTTGGGTTTCTGTTCTGCGTGTTCCAGACTTTGGAACTGTGGTAGTGCAACATTCTGAGATCATGTTTCTTCCTTCTTTCCTTACCTTACTCAGCACTTCTTATGGCATATTCTCATTTGCCAATACAAGTATTTAAAAAAAAAAAATAAATTGTTTTGACCCTGTGTGCTTGGTTGTTTTTTTTACCCAGTTAGCTGCATTTCAGGACAGAAATGCTGGCTCTTGCATCCTTCTCTTGCATTCATGACATCTTCAGAGGATCACAGTGCATGTATGACTGACTTTTTTCTTTTCTTGTTCTAGTATTTTTGTGGAAAGCCAGCTTTTCTCCCTCTCTTTCTTCTTTCCTTTATAAGCTCTGCATAACGATACTGCTATTGAGGCAATACATGGCTGGAACACCTGTGGTCAGTAGGCAAATCATATTTCAACAGCAGAAAAAATCAGCACCAGTTATTATCCCTGCAGTTTAAAAGAGAGTTTCTGTAGAATAATTGCAGTATTGGAACTGCTGCTTCAGAGGAAAGTCACTGCAGTTTAAGATTTAGCAACTGGACAGAATAAACGAAAAAGAGAGGAGGGAGAATAGCTTTGGCTATAATGGTAGGCAGGAGGGAGAAAAGAAGGTAAATTGACTGTTTGTCCACTGGAGACCCCACTTGTCCTGCTGCTGGCAAAAGATTTTGGATTTCGCTATCAGCTGACAGCTCCTCTAAGACACATTAAAGGGCTTTGTCAAAAGAGGGCACTGTGCCAGATCTGGACCTTTGTGAACACGTTTTACGTTTAGGGGAGATAGGTGAGTGGTGGACAACACTGAAGGAAACCTCCTCCCACAAAACCGTATTGAGGTTTGGAGAACCTGAAAGAACACTTTTCTTCATGCTAGGGACACAGTGTTGCCCTGTCTTATATGAAGCTGCTTAAAAAGTAATTCAGTCACTTTAAATTTTTTCTTGCCATTTTATAATATAGCAAACCCTCCCCTTCTTAATGTTATGCTTATTCTGGTGAACTGAAGGATGATGGTTTCATTTCTGACAGCAGAACTCAGGAACAGGTTTTCAGCATTGCTTTATATTTCATAATCACAGTCTGCTAGTAGGGACCCTTCCATACTGCTTCCGTGCTTCCCACATGGTGCACCCTTTCCTCAGCATTTCTTATCACTTTTAGGAGTAAATGACTTCCACTGATTCCCTCTGGTTTTAGGTAGAATGGTTTCATTATGTTTTTGTTATTGGTATTATTGTAGACCTAGAAGACTGGCCTGTGGGCAAGGACCACATTTCTGTAAGGTGTTCTGCAAACACAGGACAAAGGACATTTCCCACTGCTGTGTTCTCTTTATTGTTCCTTCTCACCACTGAATTTTCCTTGGCAGAACACTGTACTGTATTGAAGGTACACTTTTGTTAAAAACCTTTCTTAGTAAGTTCCCCATGAATGTAGGCAAACGTGTGAAATACGGGGAATTATTCTCATAACATTTGCTCATACAAATCTATTTCTAGGTTTTGGCTTTCAGGTTCTAAAAGAGTGATAATGTGCTTCTATGATATTTTCACTATCTTAGTGTCAGCTGATGGAACTGATTTCTCTGATGTGCAGGTCTCAAAAAAAAAGTATGCCAGGTTAGACTAGCACTGATACAGGTACCCAGTACTATGTTTATTACAAACATTTAAAATGCAGAAATTCTCCAAAAAAGTTAAATGTTCCTTCTTGCTGGTTAATTATTTAATTAAATCTTATAGGAAAAAGATAGTACAAAATCTCAATGCTTTCCCTTTGAAGTTGTAAAGAACACAGGGTTTACAAGAAATCTTTGTACAGTTCAGTATTATTTGAATTCCCTAGCAATCTTTATAGAGGTTACTTAATCATTCCATTAACATTAACCCTTGAAAGCTGTATGCTTAATATGTAGTTTCCTGATTTTTATGAAAGCCATTGAATTACACAATAGTTTGATTTTTATACTTAAGAAGAAGAAACCAGATATTGGTGGAGGTGGAAAAGCTTGAGGTGTTAAAAATTCTTAAAATATTTGGAGAACATTCTAATACATATTAGGAAGAATAAAAACAGGACTTATCTTGCAGTGTCTGAAACTGAGTTAGCCGTGCCAAACCTCATTCAGTTGTCTGTAAAAAATTTTTAATGCTATCTGACATATTCACTGTCACTCCATGCTCTGTGAATCAAATATAAAATTATGTGCAAGAAAAAACCCTACAAACTTATTTTGTCACAAGTAAGCTAGGAATTTTGAAGATGGTCAGTTCCACTTGTCAACAAGAATAAGCAAGAAGAAAAATAATGGCTTAGACTAACAGAGAAACAAGCCAGTAAGGCCTTAAAATTGAAAGGGCTGCCTCTCAGAAGAGGAATTTGCAGTGCATGATTAACATCCTTACATTTTCTCTATAGAGTTTGTTGGTTTTCTTGCAGCTAATAAATAGGGACATCCAGCTTTAAGAATAAAACTTGAACACTCATAAGGAGTAGCTAGATGTAGCATTTTGGGTAGCATCCATAAATACCTGAAGGCAATTTTCCAAAGGAGAGTCAGAATGAGGTTTTGTGTTTCAAACGTCTTTAAAATTTAGGCTTAATTTCCTCTGAGATAGTGACTCAGGCCCACCTCTTTGAATATACACGGGCTTGGAAATTTTTGAAGTTGTTAAGTTGTATGCCTACATCTGCCAATTGATGGCAGTTGAAAATGATCACCACAGTGTGTCACCACAGCTAACACTACATCGCAATCAGATTCGCTTGAGTGTTTCTCTGCAAGTCAGATCACTTTTTCTTTTGGCCATTGATCTTTTACGGCACCTGGAGCTTTTTGTTTTTCTTCCAAAGATCATCATTTTACTTTGAAGTCTACTGACTGTGATATGCAGTATCACTAACCCAATCCTGTAGAGGCAAGGAACTGAATAATTACTTCAT
The DNA here is from genome assembly GCF_023634155.1 of Falco peregrinus. Taxonomy (NCBI): domain Eukaryota; kingdom Metazoa; phylum Chordata; class Aves; order Falconiformes; family Falconidae; genus Falco; species Falco peregrinus. The sequence goes on along the minus strand of NC_073730.1, from coordinate 27,084,464 downwards.
GAGTGCCATATTAAAAGCAGTCCAAAGACTGTTTAGGCTGCTCATTAAAGTCGTTGGGAATTTGGCTGGGCAAGAGCTCCCTGCTTTGGTCATGCAACAGGGTGGGGGAAGTGCTCCAAAGATTGTTATTTTCTAATTGTGTTGTGGTACCACAAAAAGATTTGATTACCACACTTATGTGTTTAAAACTCAAAGAACAGATGCCACACAGCAGCACACTCCCACCCCAACCCCCCCAGTGTTTGTTCTCCAAAGTTTTCACTCCCAGTTTTCAAAGGGAAATAAGGTAGCAGAGAAGGGAAAAACAAAAAATCAGAACAGATAATAAAGTTTGCCCTTAAAGCCAAAATTATTAGAGTTGAAATTAAAATTATTTTAAAAAAACTAGTATAGTTAGGATGCAATTTTCAAAGCTCAGTTATACCCCTCGCTGCCTGCTGCAGTAGCAGACTAAAATCCTGGGGCCTCTGAAGTTACCAGTTTTTGAGACTGAATGAGGGGTCCATTTTTTTTGTTTGTTTTTTTTTGTTAAACTGACAAATTTGATCTTATTGCATGCTACCAAAACAGAGAGAAGCGTTCTGACTCCAGACTGCAATGTAGCAAATATATAGGAACAGACAAGCACATGTACATTCACACTTGAAGTAAAAAATGTGCTGGGTTGGGAGTGCTACCTTGTCAGATAGGAGGAGAAGACTCTCAGATCCACTGGCTCAAGCCTTTGACTGGCACTGGACAGTGAGTGTTGAAATAGAAATAAAATATGAGTTTCTGTGCTTCTTTCTTCCTTTAACAGAAAGAAGTTTATCTTTAAGACTAGGCAGTCTGAATCTGTTTCAAAATGATTTATAATATCAAGCTTCATTTCTGTAAATACATTTCTAAGAACAGACTGGAAATCAGTTGCTTGCATGTCATTCTCTGTGGCTGTACTTAGAATTGGGGTGGTTCTCCTTTAAATAACCGTTCAGAAGCACTGAAATCCAGGCAGTTGTGTATCAATTAGCAGGGTGCATTTCTTAGTGTGGGCTGTCTGGAAATGCAAAATGACAAATCTGAGCATTAAGCTTTCTACCATCATTTTGCTTTCCTACCTCTAACTACAAATCAGCTTCATTGTGACTTACAGTGTAAGAAGTTGCTGCATTTCTGCAGATCCATGATAAGATATTTTTCTCTAGTAAGAAATGCAGTTAGACTCTGCATTCTGAATCTGTTCCTGCCAGGCCCTAGATGCATTAGTATTCCACTGGCAGCTGCCTGTAGGTAGGAATATTGTTTTTGTCCATAACCAGAGGGAACAATCAGACTAAGCCGTTCCCCGGCTATAAACCAGCCAAAGTAATTGGGTTTAATTTTAATTTTTGTAATAGCTTTAAATTAATAGGAGCAGCTGCTGCCACAGTGTGTGGGTGTCCTTTTCCAGAAGGCATAGAACAAAAAAGGGAAAGAGTAAACAATAGTGCGTCTAGGACACAAAGGTTAATTCAAGAACTGAGCAATGTCTTTTCGTTATCAAAAACTCAGTTGGTGATATCTAGTACTGTGTCTCTTTTCTTTCTTTTTCTTTCCCTTTTTTTTTTTTCTTTTTTCTTTAATTCCCTGATAAGATCTCAATCTGATTAGGCTCCTGTGTGTAAAGATGTGTTGTTGGTATTTAAACACTAACTCTCTTTCTCTATATGACTCACAAATAGATTAGCAGTGACAAAGTGCTAGAAGAGATAAAAATAGATTAGCAGTGACAGGAGTACTATTATAATTATTTTTGGAAGATATGGTTTGAATTAAGAGTTTGGGCACTTTCTGCCCTGAGAGGGTGAATTTAAACCTGGGAACTGAGGATGGTTTCTGCTGTTGTGTCAGACACCAGATAGTGAAATGTCAATACCAGATGTCCTAGACATCAAGATTAGCCATAATAGCCAAATGCAGCCATAAAGTGATGTGTCAAAGTGGATAATAAAACAGATGCTTAGCTTCTATAATGAAGGGGAAAGGGAATGAAATATCAAAAGTGCCTTTAATACATTAACAAAGTTGTCTTCAACTTGTTTAAAAGTAGAAAGTTATTGAACCAAGGAGAACTATGTGTCATTTAAACATTAAGTATCAGCAGATGAATTCCAATTAGCATTAGCCATTCTAAAATCCTGATTTTCCTCCTATTGGTCTCACTTTACATGATTTTTTTATAGCATAAAGTGAGGCTTTTCCTTTATTATTTCTCCCATGCTAATTTGGAAACAAATAAAGTTCAACAACTCAGCAACATACTGTTTAAACTTGCATTACAGTTTGAGGACTGGGAGCTAGAATACATTTACCCACTGCCATATCATCTGCTTGATTTGAGATCAAATGAGGGATGTCCTATAGCACTCCAGAGTAAGGGCGAATGATAGAAATATGTTAAGATACTGAAGAAACCTATTAGGTTAGGGTACTGCGTGCAGACGGCTGGTGGCATTTTTCCCTTACTGATACTTTTAAAAAAAAGTTAAAAGAATTGTTTTTCTGTCCTTCATATTTGTGGCTTACAAATAATTTTCAGATCTTAGTGATAAACAAGTGTCTTATTTAACCAAAAATCACAGGATCATAAAATCATTCAGTTTGGAAAAGATCTTTAAGACCATCAAGTCCAACCATTAAGCTGGCACTGTCAAGTCCACCACTAAACCATGTCCCTGAGCGCCACATCTACACGGCTTTTAAATTCCTCCAGGGATGGTGACCCCACCACTTCCCTGGGCAGCCTGTTCCAATGCTTGACAACCCTTTTGGTGAAGAAATTGTTCCTAAAATCCAATGCAAACCTCCCCTGGCACAGCCTGAGTCCATTTCTTCTTGTCTTATTGCTTGTTACTTGGGAGAAGAGACCGACATCCACCTTACTACAGCCTCCTGTCAGGCAGAGAGCAATAAGGTCCTTCTGAGCCTCCTTTTCTCCAGGCTAAACAGCCCCAGTTCCCTCAGCTGCTCCTCTAAGACTTGTTCTCCAGACCTTTCATGAGCTTTGTTGCCCTTTTCTGGACACGCTTCAGCACCTTTATGTCTTTCTTGTAGCAAGGGACCCAAAACTGAGCACAGGTGTTCGAGGTGCAGCCTCACCTGTGCTGAGTACAGGGGCATGAGCACTTCCCTACTCCTGCTGGCCACACTATTTCTGATGCAAGCCAGGAAGCTGTTGGCCTTCTTGGCCACCTGGGCACACTGCTGGCTCATGTGATACTGAAGTACATTCTTGAAGCCTTGAACATTCAAGAACCAGGGCAATAAAAGGGGCAAATAAATTCTTATTTCAAGTCTAATTAACTGCATCACTGGCTCTTTATTGTACTTTTTAAAGAACATCTCAATTCCTTTCTGTTTCTCTTTGTAGATCCTGAGTCTTGCTGATCACACTCCTTAACTGCTGCTAATTGGCTAGCATGTACTTTTGCATAATGAGAAGGTTTTGTTCTCTATTTCATATCAGTAATGAAAGGCCAAAACTGATACTCTGCAGTAGACCAGCTTCTCGGAACTATTACAAAGAGGCATATTACTACTGCTATGTCTGTAAATCTTATTATGTTTTCCCTCACCATCAGCCTAGTTTAGCTGAGATTTGCTCCAATCATTAGATAAGACCTGTTTATAATGTTTCATAATTGAATAAGTTAGTCTGCAGAACCATAGTGTTTTGTTGCCAAACGTGACTGGTAAATTAGTTACATCAAATTACAAGTGCATGGCATGACTAGAGAATCTCCTATATAAATAAGGCTAGAAAATCGATCTACAAAATCAAGAAGGGGTACAAACAGAAATATTGAACATCTCTAGTCACAGAACAAGTTTTTGACCCACCTCTGAAGTATTACTAATTTCTGTTGAGAAATAACAGAATAATTGAAGTTGAGTGAAAGATGGCAGGCAGACATTTGTTATTCCTTGAACAGATACCAGCTTGATAGCAATGACATAAATGTCTTTATTATAATTATTTACCATCATGTATATTCATTTTTATCTTGTCAGATAAGCCAGAACTCTCAAGGAGGGCAGCAATCCAATTTGGAACAAGACCAAATACCCTTTTCTGGTTTGCTTTCTAATTTAGAAATAGGTTATTTTCCATACCTGAGGCTTTTTGTTTGAGTTTTGGGGGGTTGTTTTTTCATCTCAGGAATTTATCTGTTCCTCCGTTCGTTGGCTGGGTGTTGATATATCCCCCCAACTATTAAGGATAAAAATAAAAAGACGTCCTGAATTTCAGTAACTGTTCTATTGGTTTTGCCTTATACTGACATTCCTTCGTTAATTATGCCTCATCTCTGTGCTGGTGAATTAGACCTGTCTCAAAGGATCTAGCCACACTCCAGCCAGAATTTTGGCTGAAACCTGTGTGGTAGTATGAGGTTGTACCAGCTTGGTAGTGAAGTAGGGGACAGTTTAACTTCCTGTGCATCCTTTTCACTTCACGGGAGTGGTTTCTCTGGTTACATGATGCTCTCTCCAGCTTTGGTGGCTCTGCCAGCTTGGGCACAAGGAGCAAGCTGCAGTCCCTGTGGTGACTGTTGCACCAGCACAGTAGCTGTGCCATGCATAGGCCCAGGCGCAGGGACTGTCTGCATGAGCGCTGCGGAATGCAGGCTCTGGGATCTGCTCACCAGCTCCTCAGTTCAAGCTGTTTCACTTCATTTGTTTTTGAGGAAACTTGAATCTTACATAGCCTTTTTGTGCAGATTTATGTCAATGAATGTATATGCCAATGTATATATTTGTTGCTTTTGTCTTTTAGGCAAAGAATACCTTCTAAAAATGTGTATTACTATCGCTGCCCAGACCACAGGAGAAACTATGTCATGTCATTTGCTTTTTGCTTTGACCGAGAGGATGACACTTATCAATTTGCTTACTGCTACCCCTACACCTATACTCGCCTTCAGCACTATCTTGACAGCCTACAAAGGAGGAACATGGACTACTTTTGCAGAGAATCGCTAGGTCTCAGCGTGGTAAGTAATAGGCATGCTTGCCAACTAGCAGGCTTCATTATGAATGGCTACCCTTAAATGCTTATAAAGTATATAATTCATCATCCCTGCTAAAGTACACACATGCACATATTTGTTTTACTGCTATCAATGACACATGAGGTAGTGTACCTGCATGGTGAAATATAGACAAATGCTAATTTAATGTCACATAAAATATTTCCTTTGCGATGTGCAAGGCAATGCTAAATTCGCATGTATGATCAGTTCACCTCTAATGACATTAAAAGATGAAACTGAAACAGCTTTATTGAAGAAATGTGATTTTTAGAATACTCTGTCCGTTTGTTTTTTTGGAAGAGCTTTGCTGTTCAGAAGGAAATATGTATCTTTGGAACTAGAGTATAGCTTTTCTTGGTAAATAATGCAAAACATACACAAACTACCTATTTTATTTACTCTTGAAGAATGGCTGCTTTGGTGATTTAAAATTAAAAGATGTTTGGTAGTCTCAGTATAGATCCTGGTGGCCACATGAAAATGAAATGTGACAGTTCTGGTGCAGAAGGGAGGGTTAATGGTAAGTCTGAAGTTCTGCTCACTTTGCTATAACCTTTCTCTGAAATGTTGCCTGTCCTGAGGATTTGGAAAGTATGACTCAGCCACTCCCATATTGACTCAGAAATCAAATTAAAAAATAATAACTGAAATCTTGTGGTTTATGGTCTTGTTGGGTTTTCTTGTTTGTTTCTTTTGTTTTCCTTTTGCATTCTCAGACTTCATAGTGCACTTGTTTGACATTCTTAATCTTTTCTCCGAGATTTGACGAGACCTAAACCTGCAGTGTGTGTGTGTCAGAAGAAGAAAGCTGTGATTCCTATGAAGGCTGATAATCCCAGCAGCTGGGGCTTTAAAATGAATCCCAACATATATTGTGAAAATCAGAATCAAATCATAGCCTGCACTGGAATAAATAAAAGGCTTCCAGCATTAGAGCAGGCCATTGATATCCCTATGGTGGCATAAAACTTGGAGGAAAAAAGTAACTTTTAGAGAAGAGGCAAAACAGAATTAACAAAAGAAAGAGTTTTTTTAACTCTTTTGTCAGTTGAGTTCTTGGTCTAAAAATGACTGTTGCATATCCCTGAACTGGAATTAGTTAGTAACCATTCCAATCAGGGGGACAAGCACTTATAAGGGAGAGGGGTATTAAAAAAATAGGAAAGTAAAATCTTCAGAGATTGGGAGGAAAGAGTGCTATCATCTTGCTTTGTGTAGGGTTTCAATTATTAATCTTAGAGGACAGAGCTGTCATTAATTCTGTAATGAAACTGAATTTGTTTCCTTTCACTCTGAAAATAGTGTATAAACAGTCACATTTGCATATTCATCAAAACCCTGATCTGACTGATTAAAACACTGAGATAGAAGGATTTGTCTTTTATCTGCATTTTGACAGACAGAGCTATACTCTTAAATCTTGTTAACATTGTGTTACCAGTAGTTGTTAAGTATTATTTTTCATATTTTAGCAAACTAAACAAACAGATGCTATTCAAAATGTGGCAGGAAATGTGCTATGTGTAAGTCCTGATTTTATATCTATATGTACACACACAGTATGTTTTGCAGAAATTGATATGGTAACATTTTGCAGCTCACCATGCTGATCTGTATAAAAAGCTTGTGAATCAGGCTCATGCTGTAATCTTTGTAAGTAACATTACAATCTCAGAGCATTTCTGGCTCTTCTCCACACACAACTGTCCTAGAACAGCTTGGTAATTTAATGTCTTTGCTGAGCTTGAATAGACAATTTCCATAAGTTCTCTGCAAGTTAAATATTTTAACATAGAGCTTTGTTACTATCATGCATCTTTAAATGGTGAAAAACAGGATCCTTCAGTCTTCAGTGCACAGTGCTTCATCAAAGCAGAAGCCGGCTGTACTTTAGAGAATTGCGTGCCATATAGGATAGATTTAGAGCTAAGAAAGCGAGCTCTGTCCCTGGTCTGGCCCCTTATGTAAGATAAGAGGAATCAGACTGGCATAAAGAGGCCCTTAGAAACACTATTCCTGGTGAAGGGACAATACCCCTGGTAGCACCCGGTGAAAGGCAACTTAAAGATGCTTTCTGAGGACAAGCTGAAGTCTTCGTGCTGGGCACGGGGCTGAAGCAGGGTAGCATGTTAGGGGAAGGCCACGGCATCTCTGCTGAACTGTCATGTAGCCACCAATACCCTCTGGTTCATTCCTGAGGAATTTTACAGTTCCCTGCAGCAGTTTGTAGGTTAGAGAATGGTTTGAAGCAATTTCATCTCTCCTGGATGATGAAGTTTTGAACTGTGCCTCTTGGAGACAACAGAATCTCACCACAGATCTTTGGGTTTGTTTGGGTTTTTTTTAATTTTTCTTTCTCGTGGAACAGTAAAATGCAAGTCACAAGAAACCATGCTTAGATGATTACTCCTGAAGGCTTTCTGAGTGCACATTTTGTGGCAGGTAGTATTTTCAAGGCAATCTAATTTCTAATCTTATATTTTCTCTAAAGAAAGTACTATGCCTCCATTAACTCCTTAAATACTTTCAGTAATTCTATGAAAATTGAAAGTGAAATATCAGTATGGGACATGTAATTGTCATTAGGATGTAGAATGGGGAAGTGGTTCAGAGCCAAATGGCGAAGATTCCCATTGCCAGTGTCAATGGATAACTTAGCGGTTCTATTTTTGACCTTTTAATGTTTATGTTCTTTACTTCAGAGAGCTATCCCACATTCTAGATGTGCCAAATGGTCTTGAAAATAGTCTCTCCTGCAAGCTAGCTGTGATGGTCACCCAGGTGTCATTTAAACTGCAATTTTCATTCTGCCATTGTTGGCCTTAGGTAACTTCAGACTTTCTACAGTTTTTCCAAACAGATCATAAGTTCAAAATCAGTAAGCATTTTTTTTTAAATGGTGAAATTAGTTTTTTTACATATTATTAATGTTTCTCTCATCTTGGCATATATTATGCAAATATTCACAGCATAATATAATTAAAAATATTTTTTGTATTTCTGTGAAAATATAAGCACAGGCTCAATTTACAGTTACACTATTTTATGGTATTTATACAGTCTCATATGAAGTAACAGTTATGTGTACCATTATAGCTAGTAATTCAGAGTTGGCAAAAATTTGGGTGTGTTGTTTTTTGTAGCTGGTGGTCTAAGTTAGCTGTGCTTACCTGAAGTGTGCAGACAATTGCTGAGATTGGTACCTCTGCTAATATTCAACTATCATATATAATAAATTAAATGAGTTTTGGTGAGCCTGGCTCAACTCCTGCAGCCCACTTTACAAATCACCACTGGCTTAGCAATATTTTCATTAATCACTCAAAAAAGAACCAAGATTAATTGGCGACAGATATGTCCTTTCACCTCATTAGGCAATGGTGTTCCAAATTACACTTCAGGAGAATTGCAACTGCACATTCAAACCACAAGCCTCAAAGGAACTTCCACAGTACACAGAGACTGGAATATGGAATTGTGTTCAATTAAATATTAAACATACATATTTTAAAACAAGAAGGCAATATGTCTAATGTAGAGCTCTGTAAGTGAGCCAATCTCTTAAGTCAGACATGAGATACTGAGTGAAACAGATTGGAACACAAGGTACTTCATTTTGACTCCACACCACTTTGGTGTGTGCTTTTAATTTACATAAGTTACTCCCAATTTATGCTGGTATCGGAGAGATCAGAATGAGGCCCTAAGACTGTGAAACTGCACACCAGATGTCACATTGCTGGTTCATTGATCAAATATCCCTTATTTGCCGTCTAAATGACTGGGTACCCCAGTAAAAATAGTTGATCAGTTCTACTGATATCCACTGATCCATTTTTGACTGCTCAGTTATGACTCTTAAAGCATGAAACAAAGAAAACAGACAATTTTTCTAAGGTTAGATTTCCCATTTCTGTGTTCAGTGTTAGGTTACATAATACAGTTCTGTAAAAGTATACTGTTCGTCTTCAAAAAAAAAAAAAGTTACAGGCTTCAGTATGATGTGTCATACCTTTGAAATCATGTTGGTATCAGATACTTTCCAATGGATCTGACTGGAACTAGCTTGAAATATCGTCTAAATGCAATTTGTGGCAATTCACTTGGTCTGAAAAAGGCCACAGAATTAATGCTTAAGAAAAGTCAAACCAACTTCTCATTTCTCTAGAATGTAAAAGTGCACCTACATACATGTTCAGAGCACATTCTGTTTATTCAGCGTTATATCTATTTACTCACATAGTGCTGCTGTTCCCGTAACATTCATAATACGGATGTCATCCCAAAAGTGTGCGTGAGATTTTAAATGCTCCTACAGTTATTTTCTCAGCTGGGTTGGATAGCAGCAGAAGTAGAGTTGGACCTGAAAATAACACCACCGACAGTTCTTTCTGAAATAAAATATGATTTATAGTATATAATAGCACAGTGTGCTACGATGGAAATGATATAAATAACATGAAAAATAATAGGCAATTATTCTATACCATCAGTTTTAAGGATAATTTCTTTGTTAGAATTTAAAGGAAGTTCTGGGGGACAAACTGTCTTATGGGAATCATGGACTAGGAAAGATAGGCAAAACTATGTTACTATTGAAAGTTACCATCTGTCTGTAGAATATATACAACTGTTCATGGTAAAAACTAGAAATACTTTGGTTTGTTGGCAGCAATATATAGTTTTAGAAAAAATAAACTCAATAAAACTATCATTTATACTTGATATTGTGCAAGGTTACTAAATGTATAAGCTGGTTATTTCTTAAATTCCAGAAAGAGCACTGGTTCATATAGTTCAATAATTTCTAGAAAATTTGCATAGATTGTGTTTATCTGAGTAAAAAGTCTTAAATTGGGAAGGATTTAAAACTTAAGTGATTTTTTTCTTTTATTTTATGACTACCCTTGTCTTTTTAAAAACGGTTAAGAAAAAAAAAAAAACCAAAAGCCAAAACAACTTGGAACTTCACAAAAAAGAAGATTTGAGCATAAAGAAACAACCTGCAGAAAAAAAATTATGATCTACTTTATTAAGAAGAAAACCTCTTGAAAGGGATGACAGTAAATGAATTGTATGTGGTGGTGGTAGTCTGTACAGTTTTCATGCATAGGTCCCAAGCTGCATATTTTCATTCTATAGCCACATGTGGAAACTGTTGGAAAGTCAGTGACCTTTCAGAAGTTTTCATTAGACTCTCTGTAGCAGGTTGGCCTTTTGCTTCATGGGTCTTTCCACTTCCATGTCAGGCTCTTCATCTCACCTTTACTCCACACTTGTCCTTCATCTGACTCACCCTTTCTTTACCTCAAATTTAACTTTCTCTTTTCTTTCCATTCAGTTTATGCTTTCTAAGCTAACTACAAGAAAGAAGTTGTGGCATTTGTTTGCTGCTCTTGTGTTGCTTATTTTGCTTTGCTTTTTCTCATTCATTCTCCTTATCTCTTTGAATCTGGAAGGGAAAATCCAAGATAGCTGTTAGGTCTTTTAAATACCAGGACAGTGCAAGGCAGTCATGTTCTCTTCTCTGCCCTCAGTATCCTTATCTCAGTGCCACTTCATGTAACATCATGTTCAGGTCTATGGCCCATCTTCCTCGTCTGTATGTGTTTTGTGCTCCCTGTTTGCTCCATCCCCTAATATATACACCTGCATTTCCAGAGAAGCTAACGTAATATGTGTTTTTTTCAGTCTTCAACCTGGAGAGGAAACATCAATGATCCTTGTTAGTTTATCTACTTCTATATTCACATTATATATGAATTATATATTCATAGATATATTCATAGTATATCTATGAGAATCCAAGTTAGTTGTCCTAACTTACCTGAGTTAACATCCAAGTGCAGAAAGGCATTTCAGGCTCTGAATCCTCGTTTCGTGGCAAATTGCAGATAAGAGGCAGATTTTACTCATTCCTGTCCTCAGCACTTTCTGCTGCTTGGTTTTGAGCCATACAGCTCAGTGTGATAGCTGTAATCCCAATAGGAAACAAACTGGGTTTGTCCACACAGTCAGTTCAACCCCCAGATCTGGGCAGCTGCCTTTAGTTACTGCATCCGAAGCTTTTGGGGACAGGGAGCATCTATTTCACTTTCTGTGTTTACTGCCTTGCTCACTAGAACTCCTTTTTTGTTTGGTGCTTGGGAAATAACATAGTACAAACAATTATCATTCCATCAAAAAACCAAGTCTAAGGTCCTGTATATGCACCAGTGTAAAGCTTTTTATGGTTTTAAAATTTACCCAGTTGCCCTGAAGGACATGTAAGTATTTTGAAGATAAGTATTGCCCTCAGAAACCTGTGAAAACCCTGGAATACGTTCATTCTTCTTTCACTTCCCTTTACAGATATTTGTTTTCCCTGTTTTGTAGCACAGCATTAAGCAATAATTACCATGTTGATAGTGATGCTGAATGTATTTGCATGTAGGGGAAATCGTGCTATGTGGAGCTATTAGCTACATTTGCCCCGTAGCGCTTTACTGCATTGACTCTGCTGGGATTTTGACTATGTTTGAGTTGGTTTCTATTTAGATCTCCTGAGTGGTGACTGTGTAATGCATCTGTGGGGCTGGAGTTGCAATATAATCTGTATTATCTGACTGTAGACCCAAAAGATGCTTAGCCTGGCCCACATTACTTGTAGGGCTGAGACCTTGGGGTTGAAGGTTTATCTAACAATTTTAAAGTCTGCTCAGTCCAAGGGATTTGGATTTATGCCTTTTAATTTAACCAAAGAAAGAACTATTTATTGATTTAGCTTTATACTAGCTATATAATGTAAGTATAATGTATTAAAATCTCTAAATACCTTAGGCAAAATCTTGTTCATATGATTTGTGTAAACCGAGCATTGTGGCTGTGATCCAGCAAAACACTTAAGCATAGATTTAAACTTAAGCATGTTAAATAGTCCTGTTGAAGTAACTGGCACAGTTCATGGCATCAAGTTAAATGTGTGTAAAAAATATCTTTAATTTCCAAGGTCACAACAATCATGCGGCAGGATCAAGGCCTGGTGCCCTAATATTTTGTCGTTATCTTGTACTACCACTATAAAACATGACTACAGGAAAAAAAATAACAACAATAAAAATATCCTAGATTTTTTGCCCAGATTCTCAGTGTCTCCAGCCAAACTTATGTGTAAAGTAAAGAGGAGTAATGTTGTTTTCAGTCTCACATGAATGTAAATGGATCTGGCTATTGGTTGACTTGTATTTCAGTTCTCTTTAAATATTTGTTTTAATAAGCTCCCAGGGGCTTGCTTGTCTAGCATTTCACCTTTGCTTACAGTACACTGACACCACTGAAGCTGAGAGCTAATTTAGAGGTCTGGTTTTAGGAAGTGGAAAGAATTTACTTGCCAGTCATTGGTAGCCAATGGATTTGGCCAGCAACGTCATTCACTCCTTGTAGCGTAAGAACAAAACAAATTCACAACGAGGTAGATACGGTTTCAGATAACTTTCCAGTATTACACAATTCCCACTGGACAAGATATTTAAGAATTGTGTGTAAGACTGCAAGCCATTTACTCCCACTTTAAACATAATGTAGCAAATAAAACATTCAAAAGTAAACAAACAAATTTTTTGGCACAGTCAGGGTTTGAGGTTTATATATACCTTCTTTCACCCTCCCTTCAGATTAATCTTCCCCCTTGTAATGGTATATACCTAACAGATAATACTGAAATAACAAATCAAAAGAAGTCTAAAATATGATTTAAGGAAGTATTTATTTGTCTGTCATGCCGTCTCTGGATATTTCATTGCTTGTCCACATCTAGTTGAAGAAGCTGGTTCAAGTAATGTATTCTGAAACCCTTTTTGCAGTTCTTTATAAATATGCTGAATATCTGTGTGTAACGTGAATCCCGTAATTGCTCAGCAGTCCTTTTTGTAGTGTATGAGTAAGGTGTGCACTTGAGGCCTTCTGCATAAGAGATCTGTGCTAATGCTGGAATTCTTTGTCCTTGCCATGCACATATTCAGTAAGACTTTATCTCTGTTGTCCTTAAGCCTTGAAAGCTGAAAGCTGGCTCTAAAAAGATTTCAGCTTGTATGTCAGAAGGGAATTTGGGATATACCTTTATACCTCATAGAATGATAATATAAAGAAGTAAGAAAAGATTTTGATGCAGATTATAAGATAACAGACCAAGGAAGTTTAGTTCAGGTGGCCCAAACTGACTAAGCACATCCTTACTGCTGACCCCAAGTATTTGAACGTATGTACTTCAAGGGAAGAACAAAGGCTCATGACAATGTAATGGATTTATGGAAAGCATAGCTGGGAGATACTGCATGTTGCCTGTGGTCCATTCCTGATTGCAGTCTGGTTTTTATGGCCCTTACTTTTCTGCACTGTTAGGAAGGTATTTTTGAATCAAAGAATAGTGCAATGAAGAAGGACATCAAACTTACATGTAAGGGAGGCTAGTGCCATCCTTATTTTAAGACATCATGTTACATTCAAACATGCTTTATTTTAGGTCATAATAGTACTGAAAAAAAAAAAAAGAGCATGTCTCCAGAAAATGCTGACTCCTGTTTGAGTGCTGCTATTATCCACAAATGCCAAAAGCCATGTTTATCTTTGTTTTGAAGACAGAATAACATACAAATAACATGAGGAGACAGGAGCTTTTTAATGTAAAGCAGTAGGTACTTAATTGAAAATTGTTTTTTTCACTTAGGTAATATAAGATACAGTTTAAAGCCTTTTTAATAGTCTTTAAAAGAGATTTTACACGGCAACCAATCATATAGGTACATGAAAAGAACTGCATTCCCTGATAAGGATCCTCTTTTTCATGTTTTCAAACAGCTGCTGAGCACCATACTGTGGCAGCAGAGAACAGTCTGAGAAAATGAACACAGATTGAAAAGGTCTGAGTTACATGACATTTTCAATGAAAAAAAAAAAAGTCAGCCCTAGGCCCACAGTCAAAAGTTTTCACTCAGAATTCCCTACATTTGTGGACATACCTTTCCACAGAGAATGTTTGGTTTTCTGAACTACTGTATCTGATGTGCTAGTAAATGTGTAACATGGAGGAAGACAAAGGAGAGATACCATCCATTTCAGGAATTTTCATAGGGTTACTCAAAAGAAAAAACAGTTTCAGAAATTTGTTTTCTCCCATTTATTTTGAATTTCCCATTAATTGCATCCAATGTTGTGCTTAATCTTAATTAGTTAAATTGTAAGAAGGCTGTTACTTTCTCAAAATATAAAGACTTCTGGATTTTATAATACATATATTTCTTTTCCATTTAGATCTTCTACATTCAGGTGGATTATAATAGTGCATTAATATCCATCATGATATTTTTAATCAGCTTCTTAGTTCATTAATAACAGCTGCTCATTGTTAAAAGTGTTTTTGTTTGGTTTTTTTTTTAAATCTAAGTTGCTTAGAATTAAAATATTAACTAGTCTTCTCCATATTTATGAATGATGCGCTGCTCTGCAGCATGGAATGAAAGAAAATCTTATGTCTATCATAAAGAAAACCCAGGGCTTTTTAGAAAATTTGCTCTGACAGCCTCCAAAATACTGCATAAATGTCAGTGAGTTAAGGTTCATAACATTCTTCTGACTGTAGTGTGATTTTATAGGGAAGGAGGCAGGAGAAGAAGGATCATTTAGAGGCAGCCTGTGGAAAAGGCTTTCTGAGGTTGGCCATACCAAACAGTGACTGTGCAGGGAGTTTGGCGTCAGGATTGAGCGGTCAGGTTGCTGCCAGCGCCATGGACAGGGCACGCGAGCTGATGGGGGTGTGCACACAGCATTTTCACATACAGTTTTGGAAAGCTGAAAATACAAACTTCTTCTTTCAGAAGTCCTGATACACAAAACTGAAGCTGAACGTTTGATAGTTACATGCCAAAAAAAAAAAAAAAAGTAAAAAAAAAAAGTTTGGTGTTCTGGAAACCAGGCCCTATTTGCAACTGCCGAGCTCTTCAAAGCGTGGTCCATGGTGTTCAAGAAAATAATTAGAAAAGGAGTCTGGTATTTTGCACAGTTCAAGTCATTCAAGACATCAAATCTGTTTTTCGTATTTGCCTCCTGAGAACGAAAAATAGCCGGTAGAGGTGCTATGCCTCATGGAAAATTTATAGGAATGTCAGAGATGACTGATTAAGGGCACTTTACAGATTAACAGATGAAGACTAAAACAGAGGTGGATGATACTATGTTGGAAAAACAGGAGATATTTTGGCAATACAGTGAGGCCCATCAAAATTTGTCTTAGACCTGGACATAGATATTAGTCCAAACAATTAATGTTTCAAAATCTGAAAGGCAAGGTAGAATAATAGTGGTACCACTCCCAACAGGATGCTCAAAAGCATTGGATGTTCTTTGTCTACAGCGAGTGGAAATGCATAATCTCCATATTACCTGTAGTCTGCCTTCCTCTCTAAAGCTTAAGGAAATGGTCTAGGTCCTTAGTATGCTCTAGACAAGCAAGTTATTAACACAAAGGACTTTGGTATCTTCTGCATAAGGACCATCTCTTCTTATAGGAATTAATTATATAATTATATTGTAGGGTCTCAGAGAACTTATAAAAGTTTTTCTCTTTTCTTCTTCTTTTTTTTTTTTTAATTGTGGTGGCCTCTTTGTCTTTATGAAGAATCCAGGCTATATATACTCACACTCAAGAGAACAAACCGCCCAGAAGGTGAACTCAGGAAAAAAGAATATGTGTTTCAAAGGTGTACTTTTCTGCTGTTGTAATCATCCTTACAAGATACTGTGGCAGAACCAGATTTGCCTTGAGCTCCAGCTGATTTTGAAATCCTTCAGAGCTTTAGGAATAAAACTGCTCATATCCTCTAGATTTCTTTTATAGAAATAGATAAGATTTTGTAACAGCAAATAACACTGCAGAGCTGAACAGAATTGTCCTTCCATAAATGAGACTTGGATGCACTCAGACCAAATAACATTGTAGACTCATACTACACAGACTTTGTAGAAAAACAAAGAAAAAGAATATTATATTCCTTATGGTCAAACAGAATTCCTATATGTCCATCTTGGCTGAAATTCCCAATAGCCATGGCAACCAATGAGAGAAATACACAGCAACAGATAACATCTAATTTAATGCTGACAAAGAGGTGGGATGCATTGATCTGTTTGGCAGAAAACTTCATTCTTTTTCATTCCTATAATTCAGATTTTCTCATTACTGGACACAGATGGCAAAATATAATTTTATTAACTATAACCATTTGTTTTGTGGTTCATCAATTAAATTGCAAAGAGCACAGAGACTAGTTTATGCTGGCCATTAATGAAAACAAGTTAGTAGCTACAGCTATACTACAAATGGCTATAGATGTTGCATAAAGTGCTTCAAGATCATTTGTTGCTATGACAATAATGAAGCAGAATAGCTGTGGTTTCTGAAATCTCAGATTTTTCATCTTCCCAGAGAAATACAGGTAAATACAAATTCTGCTGTCAGAGAGCTGGACTTCCTTCAGAACTACAATGAATTTATGTATGTATGTTACAAAATAAGTAAGCCAGGCTCTGCTCATTAGAAAGTTAAGTCAGAAAAAAGGAAAAAGAATGGATTGCAAAGCTCCTTGACAGCAGCCACATCCTCTGTTATCTGCTGCCAAAGCCAATATGAACCACCAGGTAAGTACCAAGAAAAGTAAACTGGTGGTTCCTGTATACCTACCCACCATCTCCAAATTCTCCAGTATCAGCCAAGCACACTTTTGGTAGAAGTGAATGAGGACTGCATGCTAAAATCCTTTCCTGATCTTATGTATCTTTCCTTACCTAATAAGTGCACCTGTGTTTATGTTCTAACATCTGGGGAACAAATTGCATTCCAGATATTATTTCCCCCCTAGTTTCATGTATTTTCAAATAATGGCAAAAATTTCTTGATATGCTCCATCTGATAACTTACTCTGAAAGGAAGGAAGATCTCTCCTACGTCTGGTGACCACAGAACAGTTGCTCCATAATCCGTTTTCCTAAATAACCTAGGGGAGTGACCATTTTTAATGTCTATCTATTTTTAAGAATACAGACAAGCTGTCTTCATACTGTCACAAATGATTAGCTTTACCTGCAATAATGCTGAATCACAACAAGAGGTTTACAAAGGTCATGGGCTGGTGGTGATTAATATCCAAAAACTGTTAGCTCACAAAAAAATACCTTCTTTTATTAGTTTCAGAAGTTGCTGAAGGTAATTTGAAATCTGCTCCGTGTGCTAGGATGTAGGATAGCCTGTACTCTGACAGCAGCACACACTGTATGACCTATTGGAAAACATCAGAGAGATGTGTCTTTTACAGAGTAGGCATCCTACATGCACAGACAATTCAGAACACTGGGATTATCTGGGAACTGTTATTACACATAATTTTACTAGAAATAACAAAGATATTTGGACTCTGAACATTTTCTTTCTTTGACTCAAAAATACTCCATAATGGTTATAAGGCTATGATCACAGTCTACTATATAGCATTAATGTGTTATGAGAGCAAACCTCTGGAACCGATCACATGTCATCAGGTCTCCCTGACGACACTTAGCACTAGTGGCAGTTATATTTCAACAATGATCATGGATAGAATTCCTTACAGCAGCTTCATATGATATTCTGTATGCTGGGAATACCCAACTGTACCCCTGTTTGCAGCCAAGGTGAATATGAAATTTTACAGCTTTTCTTCCAGGGGCAGTCTGGGTTGAATCTCTCTGGGAGACACCATGTCACAGTCGGGTAGGCTGATTGCATGTTGTTTACTCAAATGATCCTGAATGCCAAAGGCCCAAAACAATTTTCCCATTACTAGATAACATAACCAAGCTTTCTTCTTTTCAGATGTCCATTGCGGTTCTTTTCTCTAATTCTAAACAGAGAAGCAAATTGTTTCAAGCCAATCTTCTTCTTTTGCATCTTAAAGCATTACATGTGGATGTATTCTGATTTCAGAAGGTCATATTCATTACAAGTCTAAACATGCTAGTAATAAACTGAAATTTACTAGAATGACATGAATTTCTACAAAGAAAAATACATGATAATTTTCACATTTCCTGTCTTCCAATCAATACAATTTGAACTATTCATTTTTGTTGATTTTGGAAAACAACTCCTTTCCTTTCCTTTTTTTTTTTTCTTTTCTCTCTCTTTTTTAAAATCTATAGAGCATCTGAAGGTGCCACAGTCAAACTGAGTATCTCATAATATTGCATTCAGTTTCTATAAAATTTCTCAAAGGCCTTTTAAGTTTTTTTCACTGTTATCAAAACTATCTCCGTTGTTTCTTTCATTTCTCATGACTCCCACACTGAAGCATTGGTCACAGTCTCATTACTCTCTCTCTAAGTTGCCTTCCTTCTGAGTATAATGTCTGTTACAGAGGCGGTGGTGCAAGGAGATCTGATATCTGACCTCTCCTGTGCCGCCTTTCATTGCAACAAAGGTTCTCCTAGATTACATAAAAAAGAATTTCTCAAAGTTGTTTCAGAATCAACCGGATTATTAAATTATCTATGTCTTTCCCTAGTTTTGAGAATGTCATTCACTTCTGAGATTCTAGAAAGGCTTTAGACATCTATTTTCACAGAAGTAAATTCTTCAGGTATCATCTTGATTTACTAGCTCTTCACATGATTTGAGCACAGGGCTCTACTCTTAACAATATCCAAAAAAAAAAAAGAACCCAAAAGAAAGGCAGACACAAACTGCTTCCATAGTTCGTTATAGATACATTCTGACTATCTGTTGGGCAGATCCGTCGGGGACCTATTGGAGTATTTTGATGCATTATATGGTGAGTCTTGTCTTTTGTTCTAGATGTCTTTGGATATAACAGTTCTGACAGTTTCTTCTTCAGCAGAGTAAGCATTCATTTGTTTCATTTACTATTGTGGATTTTGTCACAGTGGTGTGCATACGGAAGCAACCTTGCATAAGAAATATTGAGGTTATGTACAAAGAAATACCCATTTCCTGAAAAATCACCTGTAAAAGCACGTTCGTGCACCTCAGGTTCCTATAATTTAATATAGCAGAGAAAACAGGAGCTTCAGATCCATGGCCAGGAGTAAAAGCAGGGGAAAAACTGGACATAAGTCTTGGGGAAAAATAGATGAGGTCATCCAGTTACCATGAGATACATGTAGATGTTTTCACCAGCTGTTTGTCTTTCAGTGTCACGGATGAGCCCGTGATGACATACAGCCTTTGTGCTTGCCTAACATTCAGAAGACACTTATGACAAGTAAGGTCAGGTAATGATGATGCTTACCAGATTTGGGAATATGTATTGCTACCATTACTTCAGAGGTCAGTTTTAGCTTTTTGAACTTCAAATTAGGGTGGAGTCATCTTCAATCCTGCTGTAAGATGAATAAAAGATACACAGAACTGTTTGGGGGGTTTTTTCCCCATATTTTTGTAATGTTGGAACTAAAGTTACTCTTTTTTTCTCTATGTATTATGAATGACTGTGAAATACAGGAGCCTTAGAGTAACTGTGCATCAAAGAACTTGCATGTGACCATGTTTGCATTAAACTGGATTGAAATATGCAATAGTTCTCTTGTTTCTGAGACTGATACTAATATGGGTCAAGGATAGTTCATGGCAATAGTTTCAGAGTCAATTTTTAGTATTTTAGGTCTATAATCCTTTTCAAATGAGCCAAGAAATGCACTCAGGAGTGTATTCATTCTGCTTGAAGTCATCCGCAAGTTCCTACTGCACTCAGTGAACTTTCACAAGAAAGGCGATGCTTGAGAACTTGTAGAACTTATAAATAGTGCTGTGTTTCTAGCATGGATATCCAGCCCATAACAATTTGCAGTTTATTAATTTAAGACGTCTAATTTAATAAGGCCCAAAATAGGATTATTTCCTTCATCCTGATCTCTATTGCAGACATCTGAGCATGCCCCTTGGAAGAAACGAAACAGTAAAGAGCAACTGTTGGAATTCAGGGCTGTTAGAAAAGGGAAATGTCTTATAGTGACATAATCCAAATATCTACAAAAAGTTGCTTAAATCTAGCTGCCATTGTTCAAATTCTGTGCTCCTTCTAAGTGCCTAGTTGTTCTGGAAAGAGAAGCGTGTGCGTTTGGTTTCATCCATCAGAGAGCTCAGAGACAAAATAATGTTCAATCATGATGTTAATCCCAGCACAACAGTTTCTACTGAAATGAATTTATAGAGGATTTATTCTCCTACCTATGCAGGTGCATAAAGAATTCTTTTAATGGGTGGTGCATATACTGTTGTAAAAGAATAGACCCCTTTGTATTAAAATTACATGTCTGGGATTTTAACATAAAAACTGAAAAATCCCACTGTGCAAAACTGACTTAAACTCAATTTCCCTCTCCCCCTTTTACAATGTCAAGATGCCTGAGTGCTCAAGTGACTAAGTACTAAATATTTAATGCATGGAGGTTACATTAACTGAGTCTTTGATCTGAAACTTCTTAAAAACATCTTAAAAAGCCCTTCAAAAATGGGTTAGTATTTCATTACAGTCACTTTAAATAGATTTATTTTATCAAAACAACCTGTCAGGAACCCCAAAGCTGTGATTAATAACCTACAGCATTTTGACTAAAGCATCTTCTAATACTGGTTTCTCAGTGTATCAACAGATTGCATGTTGTGGGTAAGAAGTAGCTGGCCCTGTTGCCTCTGTCTGGCACTTGTATGTATGCAGAGTTTCTCTGCTGAGCATTTGAGCAGGTATATACATTGGAATCCACAGTGGGATTCTACATGCTTGATGCTATTCAAACAGAACATCTTTAATTTAATTCTGAGATTAAGTTAACTTTTTTTCTTCGAGGAGTAAATTTAGTAGGCTAGTCTTGGACAGATGTTTTTGTACAGCAGTATTTACTAGCATTTGGGCAACATGATCAATAATACCATCCTGGGAAAATACTGCTTGATTTTAATCTGTACAGCATAATTTGAGAGCATCTTTGGCTGTGTCAAGACTGTCCTTTAGATTTTTTTTTTTTTATTGTTCAAGGGCAACAGACTTACGGTATGATACTGTGTGAGCATCTGCTAGATGTGTAAAAGGCAGAAGCATACACAGAGGCAGGTTTCTATATGATGAATTTCTACTGCATCCAGAAGACTTTTTGTGAGAGAACTTGGCCCACCCAAGCTTATCCTTCCCCTTTGTTGTAGATTTCCTTCTCATTGGCTTTGTGCACCTCTAGATCCCACTCTGCAAATCCTGCTGCTGTTTTGCTAACACAATATGTTGTCTCCTAACACAACATGAACACACAACTTAGGATCTTAAATGTTTAATCACAAACCACCTGGTCACTCTGGTGCTGAATTTTGAAATGTTGTTTCTGAGTTCAGGAGGTTTTAGCTCATGCCATTATTTTCTGCTTCTTAATTCATACCTGCTTAACCAGTGGAAAGGAAGCTGAAAAGATCAGTTTAGGAACTGGTCTGCTTCTGTCTCTTCAGGAATTAATAAAGCAAAATGTTAAGTGTATTCTAGGATAATAAAGGAAATTTAACTCTAAATTCTGAGCTCACTGTAGGATCATATGTAGTCATTTGCCATTACTTTCTTAAAGCAAAAGTTAAGGATTTTTTCTCAAGTCTTCGACACTATTAATGAAAAGCACATGGCTAAACCCTCATGAACCACTTTGAAAATATATTCCTTGTTTCTTCAGGGAAATGTGCCTTTGTCAGTGTGTACCTTGTATAGAAGACGCTTTGCATATAAAAACCACATGTAGATTGAATCCTGTTATATAAAGCAAAGCTGGTTTTCTGTGGAGTTCTTTTGTAGTACCAACATTAAAAGGGTTGTTATAAATAAAAGTGGAATATAATTATAAATGCCCTTCTGAGGAAAAAAAATCCTTGATTACCTTTGAATTCTTTTGCCCTTTAAAAAGGTTATATTTAACTGGTTCAGTTTCTTACTTGATGTTTCAGTTCCCAAGGGAAATCAACCTCCAGTACGAACTGTTTCAATTGGGTTACATGACTTTACTCTGTGTCTTGCATTTGTTAACAGACAGGTTATATAACACTGCTGGCTAAATATACGTTGCTCTGTTTTCAGCTGCCACTGGTACTCCTGTGTTCGGAGGGATGACCAGAGAAGTGTGAAACAGTTTTCAAAAGTTCTGCTGAAATTAACCCCTCCTGATAATATCATAAATTGCTTGGAAGTAGAGACTTCAGGAGCAATGTGAGGCTATAAATCTTAAACTAAAAAATTATGCTTATTATGTGGATGTGCTACCTATCATCCATGGTTTTTCATGACCAAAAAGAAGTGGGTCAAATTCTGCCTTTATTGTCAAAGACATGTAGTTTGTGGAAGCGCTATTGACTGCAACAGAATTTCCTTGAGTTACCAATGTTGTGAGAAAGTAATTGGAGCATGTGTGTGCTGCCCCACTGAAATGCAAGAGGCTGAAATCTAGGGGTATATTTTCCGCTTCTAGGTAGTTTGGTGCCGAACAGCTTTAGAGTCATTGTTATATTTCTGTCAAGTAATGCTTTCCTGGTAGAGGGAAGAGATGAAAGGAGCTTTTAAAAAAATATCAATAACAAAAAAAAAAAAAAAAAAAAAAAAGAAAGAAAAAGGGATTTCATCCAGGCTTTTTTTTAGTCACTGATCAATAGCGCCATGAGAGTGCTGTATTTAGAGAAGAAAGGCAAGCAAGCAAGAATCTTAACTAACTAGCAGGATGTTGATTGTAGCATGCTGGTGTTAAGACAAGTGATATGAGAGGAGGAAACATTTATGCTGAGAATCAGCAAAAGCAGGAACATGCCTCAACACTTCAGCTATTTCATTTCACAAGTCCAACATACTGCACATAGGCTCTGGGGATCAAAAAGATCTAGACTAGTTCTGTTAATTGTGTGGCATAAAATTTGGAATGGGATGGACGATGAGCAAATGATATTTTGGTTCAGTATACAATAATGTTTGTATCTGAGATGCTACATTTGCGGCAGAAATAAGAGTAAATTATTGTATAGATTGGCAACAGTCTGTATGTCCGTTGTGCTGTAAGGTGGCATGCTGCAGATACCCACCAGTTGTTGTCCTGTCAGCTAATTCATGGCAATAGGTGATGATGTAGATGGTATTATCTTTTTTACCTATATAATTTCAGAGAGCTCAGTTAAATTTTGTTGTTTCATTGTTTTACAGTCCATATGAATGAAAAAGGACCTAGGCTAAGACAATATGCTTGTATTTCAGAGCTGGAGATAAGGCCTTGTTTCTGTGTTGAATTGATTTTTTAATTTTCTTTTTCATTTATTAAAAATGCATATTCTAACCAGAGTGATTCCTAGTTTTTTGAAGTGCTGCTGAGTAAGCCAAACTACCTATGTTTTTCTTTAGAGTCATCAGTGCTCTTGGCAGCCACCGTTACTTGTGCAGACACTTATTGCATTTTTTAAAAACTAAGGCTTTTGTGCTTTTTCAGTGTTAGATTAAGATAATAACTTTAAATTTCAATATATAATAAAATAACATTATTTAAAAAAAAAAAACAACTTCCAGAACACCTTTTTCTCTCTCCTTCCCACCCCACCCCACCAAGTTTATTCCTGTTATTCACTGTGAGCATTTCTTGTCCTGCCATTAGACTGAATAAGCTGCTGTACCACATCTTCTATGTGAAACCCATACAGTGACAGATTTAAGTTACATTAACTCTTTCAAAGTCTTTTTTTAAATATTAGTATAAATTCTTTGCAAGTCTCGTTCTGTAACTTAAGTTTATTTAAAGTTGTTTAAGAGGCAGAAATAAATCCATCTCTACCTTCTCCATTCTCGTTTTCTGTGTGCCTGAAGTTATTCTACGTGCAGGTTTAGGTATTTTGAATTATATTTGCAGTTCTGGAGTTCTGTGTATGTTTAACAAAGCACTGGCATGCTTTGTAGGAATTCTTTCTGTGGTTCTCTTAATGTTTGCACAGGAAGTTTGAGTTAGAATGATGAAATATTCACTCTGATGCATAGTGGTGTGATCCCTTTCACAGCCACACCCTTTACATTTGGGTTTTTTTGTTCATGTTATTTTGCATATGATCATCTATCAGGCAATAAATTGATTTTCCTGTCTACTCTTCCCATCTTCTTAAGCCTTCATATTCCTGCAGAGTTGATTTTGCTCTTCCTTAGTTGTCCTATGTCTAATTTCTGTGTCATGATCAACTTTAGTTACAACACGTTTAGTGATTCTTAGTTAAATAATTTTTACAGTTTAAAATGTGATAGTCCAATATTCTCTCCTCAGGTAAGCTATTAATTACTTTTTTCCTTTAGGGAAATTATTTTAGCTCTTTAGGTTCTGAGCAATTTTTTATTCAACAAACTGTGGCAACAATTATCTTTGTCCAAGAAACTTTTCAAAGCTTAAAAGACCAGCCTGTAATCTTTTCTGCAGGAAAAATACTTATCAAAACACGGTAAGACTGTTACCACAAAATCTTAGCTGAGAATTAGCTTCGGTCTTAATTTCTTGTATGTGCCAACTCTATATGGCTTATGTTCTGGATTGCATTTGATCATGCCACTTGCTCAGCTAACTTGGGAAGAATGGAAACCCGCCTCGAGAAAACTGTTCCCCTGCCTTGCTTTTAGCATAGCTGTTATTTTAATCACTATGAGTAGTAAAGATTCAGTGTGATAAAGGCTTTCTCAGTTTCCATCTGTCTGTCAAGACACTTCCTTGTCTAGGTTCAGTTGGTGCCCTGAAGGACTGTAGCAGCATCCAGACTCTTTATTGCTTTTAACTTCTCCCCCAGCTCTTTCTGCTGTGTCAGCCAAAGTGTTTACAACTTACCCTTTCTACTATTCAGCATCACCCAAAATCAATCTTGCCCAGTTATTCCCTACTTTGATTTGCTCTCTTAGCAAACCATGTATCCTCATATACAAATTGCTGCTTTGGTTTTCATCAAGCTTTTGGTATTTGGAAGCAGAATTCTGTAATTTATTTCAGAAGTAGCTATTATGGTTTGCTTTTGTTCTACTTTGCTTAAAATTGTTTGTTGTCGTAACTGTTATTAAGGGCAGTAACTTGGGAACAGGAGCTCTTAACTGTTTTTATTCTTCATCATCTTCATAAATATTGCTCTAACATTCAATCTGTAACCAGAGTAATAGCATATATACTCTGTGGTTTTAATGCTCTTTGCATCAGTGTTAACTTTGTGTGTGTGCGGAAAAGATCTCCTAAACGTTGTAATGCAAAATAATATTATTTGTGGACATATGGGAGTTAAACTTTCTTTCCCTTACAGTTTTCATTAGAGAGAGGCTTACTGGTGCTATGGCAGAATGCTCAAATAAGCATTTTAATGTTGAATAAAGGTCAACACACTGGAATTTGAAACCATTAATCCTTTTGCTCTTAAAGCAGGCAGAACTTTTACAGACTAAATAATGCATTAAATAGTAGACTCTTAAAGTTCTGAAGAGAAGAAACATACCCTCAAATTACCTATTTAGGTTTTAAAACTTTTCATAGTCCGTTGTTTTAAGCAAAACAAGTTTTGAGGTTTGGGGGGGGGGGATGTGTTTTTAAATATTATTTGTGTATTTTCCATTGTTCTCATGGGAAAGGATATTTCTGAGTTCACAGAGCTATGGAAAAAGAGTCCCCAATTTATGAGAAGACCATATGTAGTGGACACAATGCCAGTACTTTCAGGTTGCAATAATTATATCAGTCTATGGGTAATAAAGGCCCTCCTGTTCAGAGGAAAAGAAGTTCAGACTCACTTTAGATTAATTTCTGGACTTCGAACAGTTGTGGCAGCCCTCTAGGATGTCACAGACTGTTAAATCAAACCTGTATTACCTTATGTTGAACTTTTAACCTACATAGACTGAAGCCTGTCTTTTGGGAAGGCACCCAGTCTTGATTTCAAGGCATCAGGGTAGAGGATCTGCTGCTTCCCTTGATAATTTGTTCCAGTGTCTGATTACCCTCCCTGTTAAAAAAATAAATCTAATTTTGAGGTGGAATTAAACTTGGATTATATGTTTATCTGTTTTCCTCTAAAAACTGATTTTTTACTATAAGATTAAGAAATATTCACTGGGGGGACAGAGAGAAGTTAATGGTAATACAATAGATTGTAGTACTTGATTCTCACTACAAGGTCTTTTATTCAGCCCTCAAGTGTTTTCTTGCTGTGTCTATTTCAATTTCTCAACATCTTTTTAGAAATACAGGTTCTAGATTTCCATAATTTTATCAAACTTTACGAATACTATATTTGGAAAAATGAAGTATTTATTCCTGTTCGCTGCTGCCCGAACAGCATATGCAAGGATCCTATTGCTGAGATGTTTCAGTGGGGCTCATGGAATCACATGCGTGTGGGGGACCTTTGGGTAATCTTGATCACCCTTCCTGCATGGCAGGATCGGCACGTAATCTGGACAGATTTCTGTGTTATTTTTGACAGTTTTTTCCAGAAGTATTCCAGAACTTCCACAAGCAATCTGTCTTTTTTACACTTTACTGCTTCTTACTACTCGACAGTTTTTTTCCTAAAATGCAGCCTCAGTCTCCCTGTCTGCTCTTTAAGTCATTTATGTCTTGCCCTATCTAACATCAGCACAAAGAGCAGTTCAGCAGTTTTCTGGTTCTTTTCTTTTTTTTTTTTTTTTTTTTTTTTCCTTTTTAGCAACCTTTTACTTATAGCCATTTTTTTTTTCTTCTTTAACAACCCTAATTCTTACTTACAGTGATATTTTCTAGGCTATAAATTTCTTCTGGTTTATCACCAGATAGTCCTCATTTTTTTGGAGGTGCAGTTCCTCAGACTGGATGAAATAACATTAGGTGCAGCTTTACCAGTGCTGAGTAGAAGGATTCTTCTGTGACTTGCAAGCTATACCAAATTTATTCATTGCGGTAGGACATTTGTCTTTTCTGGAGCAGCATGATACTGTTGATTGATTATCCAGCTTGTGATCCACAACAACTTATCATTTTCTGAAGAACGGGTCCCAGATCAGTGATTCTCCATCCCAAGCAGTTAATTATTCTTGCTAAGTATAATACTTTGCATTTATCCCTACTGACCAAGCACTATGGCTTCCAAATCAGATGTTTAAATTTGCCAAAGTTATTCTGAATTCTGATCTTTTGTCTATTGTATTTATAATGCCTCCCAGGAGGATAATTGTCATGGCAAATATATTTGTGATACTATATTTTAGGTCGTTAGTCAAAATACTAAGTGATACTGTATCTCATACAGATCCTCACTTTGAGATATTTTTACATGCTGTTAAGAACATTGCTAACCACTCCCAGAGCATGATCTTCTGAATCAGTGTTGCACCCACTTTGTACTATGTTCATCTGAATCATGCTTCCATGGTTTTCTTAGAAGATTATTATGTGGAAGAGGATCAAAAATAGTCCTAAATATACATGACATCTTATGCTTTTCCTCTGACCACAAGGCCTGTTACCCTATCAGGGAAGAAAATTAGATTGCTTTGACATGATTGTTCTTGACAAATCCATGTTAGATGTTATACATGTCCTTGTTACCTTCCAGGTACTTACAAATAGTTTGGCTATTTGTTTCAGTATTTTTCCATGAATTGAAGATAAAGCTGATTGGCCTACAATCATCAGGCTAGCTTCTTTCTTTTTTAAAAAATCCTTTTTAAAGGTAGACATTACACTTGCCCTTTTTTTGGTCTTCCAGTTTCTCCATTATCTTTTTTTAAGTTTTCAAAGATAAGCCCTAATGACTTTGAGATCCTTAGTTAGCTCTTTAAGTACTGCTGGGTGAAGTTCATTAGACTCAGCCCATTTAAAAACATCCACCTTACCTAAGTACTCTGAATGTTGTACCTTCCCTATTTGAGGCTCAATTCTGACCCTTTGTCAGCGATATTAATTGTGATTGCTACATGATTGCAATTGATCTTATAATAAAGACTGAGGTGAAAAAAAAATAATTCTTTGATCTTTTTGGCATCATGTTCCATTCCTTTCTTAAGGAGTAGACTAGTCTTTTCCTTGATGTCGTTCTTTACTGGAGTATCTATAAATTTATCTTTATTACCCTTCATGTCTCTCAATGTTTGCATCTCATCTTATATATACTCATTTGTATTTGTATTTGCTACTTTTATCTCTACCAGATGGGTAGTCCCTTTCCATTGCTATATCAGTCCTTGTTCTGTAGGTGTCGTCTGTGTTTTTGTTTATAAATGTATAATTTCATATTTCCTTGCATCTAAATCACACTGGCCCTATTGACACAGTTTCTATGATTAACTTGCCCCTCATCATCATTCAGCTCCCCAGCTCTCTTGTCCATAGATGACAGCTGTAGTATATCCACTTTTCCTTCTAGATCCTCAATTAAAAGATTGGACAGTGTTAGGGTAATACCAATTTTTGAGGATTTCCAACAAGAACATCTGCATTCCATGTTAATTCTTTAATTACTAGTTCTGGGGAATTTCCTTTTACTAGCTCTTCATGCATTGAACATATGCTTTATTGAATTTATGGAATTACCAGTTTTTAAATCCTAGCAACATTTTTAAGTCAGTCAAAAGCTTCATGAAATTATTTTTGAAGAAATCAGTTGCATTTCTTGTCTGTACTGAGTTTTTTAATTTTATAGAAACAGAAATCACCTTTCCAGATGCAGAAGTGGGGAAAAGGAAAGGTAGGATGGAAAGGCTGTGGATTAGGGTGTGTAAATGACTAATTTAGTGGTACACAAACCCATGCATTTTATCCATGACAGAATACAGAACTTCGTTCCTAAAATGGGGAAAAAACAGAGAGAGAAGAAAAAGAACCCTATATGTGCAGCTTCCTTTCAGCAGTATATTTCCTTGATGTCTGCTCTGCTGGTTTTCCTGTTCCTGAAAGCTTCTCTGATACAGAGATGCAAAGCTTCACCAAATGCGTGTCCTTATACTTACATCTACAGCTTGCCACAGGAAAACCCCTAAGCCCATGGAGCTCAGCTTGTTCCTAGCCTTTGAATCCGCTCAGTGCTTCGGATGGTGGCTTCCATTGTTTCAGTGATCACACTTTATAATGCACTACTATTGCTTTTGGCGTTTATATTGAATGAAGGGCAGCTTCACAGAGGTCTATGACTGCTCATAGATCAAAGACAGATTTGCTAGCCATCACCAGCCCTGTCCAATATAATGATATGCATTGACAATTATGATACTAAATGCATTGTGATTGTTTATAGATCATTTCTTGATTTAACCAATTGAAGTAGCTTTAATATCACTGGCAACACAACAAATATAAAGAGGGAATAAAAAAAATGATTAATATTATGAGCTAATGAGATAGGCCATTTGCTTACAAGGACACCGGAAGGTTAGTCATTCATACTCTAACAAAAATCAGACTTTGTGAGATCATATTACAGTTAATTGAAGAAGGCAAATTCTAAGTATGAGAGTCATCCATTACTTACGTGTTGCCTTGTTTATTATGTGACTAGATCTGACTTGCCAGTTAGGATTTCCTCATGTAGAAATGTATTTCTCTCCATATTTGGAGGGTGGCAGTGCATGTGGCTCTGTCACATTTCATTACTTTGGACTTTACGCTGTTTCATTTCAGTCTGCAGTAGGACTGCCTCTGAAATGGGATTATTGACCCCTACCATTGATCATGCTGCCCTGGTGTGTGTGTGTCTGCATGTGTGCAGTTAGTACCACTATCAAAATATGAACATCGGAAGGTAAAAAATAATACATGATCTGTAGTGTAAATAATATCTATGGATCTTTCCTTTCTCTTTCTTTTTTTTATCCCCCTTTTTTCTGAGGCTAGCTTAGTCTGTCAGCAGGATGAAAGGAAAAATTGCTACACTTGTGCTAAATTTCCCCTGGGAAAGTAAATTATGGACAAGCCTCCAAGGACAACCCAGAAAGAAAGGGATAAGATATTGATGCGCACTGTACCTCTCACTCTTTCTTCCTTGTCCCACAATTGAGCACTCCTTCAATGAAAAGTTACGAGTTCCTTGTTAAATTGAATTTCTCTCCTCCTTGTCTCACAATTTATTGTGATGCTGAAAATTTTATAACTTGGTAAAAACTGGCAGCAGCCTCATTTGTCCCCACAAAAGGCTATCCAGGTTTGAATAGGTTTTGAAAGAGAGCTATGAATGCTCACACTTGAAGACAGATAGTCATGTCAGTTCCCAGTTTATAGGAACTTTTTTAGTTACTGTATTTTTTCATCCATTTAAACCATTATGCTTTTGGGGGTGGGAAAGGAGAGGAGGGAAGGGGGTGGAAGGAAGATTGGTAGGGAAGAAGAAAATTTTGAATGGCAAGTCAGTGTCATTGTACCAGCATCACTATAAGTGTTGCCTGCTGATTTGTTTAAAGAGGTACTGACAAACCTTGCTTTCTGAATTTCATGTTGCAACATTCTGTTGGCCACCAGAACCTTAAGGGACAGTTCTAAAGAGAGCTTTTAAGGATTCATTTTTAAGCCTATTCATGGATGCTTTGCTTGTTGATTCCAAAGTTGATAAGCATTCTTCTTGGTTTTGCTTCACTAATAATGATGTCTCTTTTTCTCTATATGTGCTATAATAGAGGACAGAAAATGGGAGATGTTAGATTTCAGCTTGCTTGGATTTGATAATGATCTTTTTCTTTATGGATCCAAAAACCATGAAATGCTGGAATTGTTCCACTGAAAAAGATGGTGAGGGTAGGGAAGGATTGGTTTGGTTTCATCTCCAGATACTTGGATTCACCAGTATTTGACTCCATGATGTCCTGCAGCTCCCATAACCTCCCCTGTAGCATGGCTCCTTGTTTCCCAAAAGCTGCCAAGGTTGTTACTGCTTTCAGTCTTGTTAAAGGTACCCCGGCATTTCTTGTGGGTTCATAGGTGAGCTGATGAGAGCTGACTGGTGTTTTAATTGTCCACTACATCCTCCATATGTCTTTGGAAGATCTGTTCAGGGTACCGATGAACCTCAGCTTTCACCAGCCTTTCATGGTACGGAGAGGTGTGGCTGCGTGTTGCCCTGAGACATAGCAGAGTGCAGGGAAGGGACTGCTCTTCTGAGTGTCCAGGTGGAAGCAAGGTGATGAGTTTTCCCAGGCTGATGGGACCTGATACTGTGATTAACCAGGAAAGGCAATTCGTATTTGGCCATTAGAAACAATGTCTGGTCTCTTAAAATAGAGAAGTGTTCTGAGACTGACACCTGATAGTTTTAGCCCTTGGCGTGGTTCCTGCTCTGATGTCGTGCAAGCCGCAGTAAAGTTTTGGATGAAAAAAGAGCTTCTAATGATTTGTTAATATACACAGTGTATGGCACCTTGTATCAAATCTAAATGTTGGAAATAAATTGCTTTGTTTTTTTTTCCCTGCTAGCTTTCTCTGCAGCCATGCAGGGTGCTTAATTCTGGTGAAAGGGAAAGCAGAAAGACTGACATACTATATGACATTCCAGTTATGGAAGAAAAAAATTATTGCAGATTGACAGGCCAATAAAAATACACAGAAGGGTTTTCTCCTTTCCAAGGATATGTGTGTGGGAACGTGGGAGAGGAAAAGGCTGGGGAGGGTGAATATGTATGATTACATACAGACACACACATATATATGCATATGTATTTATGCATATGCCTGTGTGCACAAACATTAATTTAACAGATATTGATGTATGTTCAGAACATCCTTTTTGTTCATGTTAGCCAAAATGGTGGGATTCTCACCATTCATCATCATACCTCAAGCTGGGCCTGCCGTTGCTGTGACAAGTTGAGCAGAATCTCTTCTGTGTGAGTTGCTGCAAAGGAGAGAAGCTCGAGCTGTATGAGTAGGAATTATTTCTTTTTTGGTGCACCACTAACCCAGAAATATGAGTGACACTTTGCTTCTGTTGAACCACAGTTGTTGGACAGAAAGACTGGGAATGGGAGGAGACGAGTTTAAGTTATGAAAAAAACTAAATATCTTTGAACGTTTAAGATGGAGTTATGCATATTAATCAAAAGATTTATATAACATGGTAGAAATGATCTTGACTTTGGCAGTTAAATGATAGACTATTTTACATTGTATTTCAGATTTGATATGTTGGTTGGAGCTCATCATGTGAAAAAAGCAGTGGTGGTTGGGATGAGCTGACCCTCCTGAGGGATGGCTGCTAGTCTGAGATTGCAGAGATTTAAGAAAATTATGCCAGTCTTAAATTAAGCTGTGGCTTCCTTTTGTAGGGAAGAAGGTTGGGTCCGTTTTTTGTTGAGGAGGTGGTTCTGCTGTTTGTGTGGTCCTGAAGGCCATTCTGATATTTTTGTAAGAATGTGTTGCAATCTGGCCTGTAAGAAACGGCTTGGTATCCATGTACACATCAGCAAGTTTACATACTTCTGATAGCACTTTATCAGTCATTTTTCTTAAGCATGAGAGGCATGAGGCACAGTTTTCTGTGTTGCATTTTAACCAGAGGGTTTATTGCAGTCAGGATGAAGCCCTCCAGCAGAGATGCAGCAGCTGTGGTTGTCTTCTGTGTTGCTTGTATAGCACTGTCCCTCTCTTCAGTCTCTTCACCAGCTCTTACTTTTATTGCTACCAAATTCACTCTGCCTTTCCCTCTCTCTGCATTAAGGCTTCTCAGTCACATCGCTGATCTCTCTTACTGCTGTCTGGCTTATTTTCTACTCTCAGCTGAGTCCAAAGTGATAACTTCATTAGCCATTGCCTTATTCCTGGCTACTGCCGTGCCTCTGTGGGTATGCAGAACAGAACCCGGAGAAGTCCTAGCAACTGTGACACCACCTGCGGTAAATGCCGAGAACATAGGAAAGCCACACTGGGAAGAAAGAAAAGGCAGCTCTTTTGTGCAAAGCGTGATTTATAGCTTTGCCATAAGTCAGTCATTTGCACAGGCTCCCTTGTGACATGTAATAGATCGAATGGAAGCACCAAGGGAAAGTCACCCACTTGCTGTATGTCCTCTCCCTTCTCTCACCCTCTTGTCCTCAGGAAGTTATTTCATTGCCTGTTGTCATGGTTTAAACCCAGCTGGCAACTAAGCCCCACACAGCTGCTCGCTAACTTCCCCCCCAGCGGGATGGGGAGAGAATTGGAAGGGTAAAAGTGAGAAAACTCAGGGGCTGAGATAAAGGCAGTTTAACAGGTAAAGCAAAAGCCATGTGCACAAGCAAAGCAAAGCAAGGAATTCATTCACCGCTTCCCATCGGCAGGCAGGTGTTCAGCCATCGCCAGGAGAGCAGGGCTCCATCACGCCTAACAGTTACTTGGGAAGACAAATGCCATCACTCCGAACAGCCCCCCCTTCCCTTCTTCCTCCCAGCTTTATATGCCGAGCATGACGTCATATGGTATGGGATATCCCTTTGGTCAGTTGGGCTCAGCTGTCCCAGCTGTGTCCCCTCCCAACTCCTTATCCCCCCCCCCCCCCCCCAGCCTCCTCGCTGGTGGCATTGGGTGAGGAGCAGAAAAGGCCTTGGCTCTGTGTAAGCATCGCTCAGCAGTAACAAAAACATCCCTGTGTTATCAACAGTTTCCAGCACAAATCCAAAACGTAGCCCCATACTAGCTACTGTGAAGAAAAATAGCTCTATCCCAGCCAAAAGCAGCACACCTGTAATCCTACGAGTAATGTAATTTTTACCTGTGGTCAACGGAGGAAAGAGAAGGAGGGGTGACTAGAGGACTGCCATTGCTAGTATTTGGGGTGCAGAGATATTTTTGAGACTAGCAAAAGTGGACTGGATGGTTGGATAACAGTTGGAATAGCCAGGCTTAAGAGAGGTTGGGAAGTGGGATGCATGTGTGCGTTGTGGGAAGAGGCATGAGGCACAACTGTTAGAAAAGAGAAGTTTGAGGACAGTGCCCAAAAATAATAGAAATAACACTTCTGGCTGGAGCCTATAAGTAATACCAGGACAACCTTTAAAACTGTCCAAATATTCCTTCCAAACATACTTGGAAATGTTGGACTGCCAATAACAAATAATAAATGGCCCTAGTGATACATGCCTTGTAATTGTTTCTTCCAGCTGAAAAGTACATTCATCTTCACATCAACAGGATGAAAGTTTTACCTATTACAATATAAAACTACATATTACCTATTTGATACATTAGACACCTGCATCTGTACCTTATATGTCTATAAAAGTATTTTACCATGAATAAAGAGAAAATAAGTAATTGGGTTTTACTGCCATATGGTTTGGTTTGTGTTTTTTTTTTTAAGAAAGTGACTCTGGGAGTACCTTTCAAACAACATTTTACTTTACTAATATTAAAATATAAAATATACCTCTGTGTTTTCTGTCTGTTGTGAGAAAGAAAGGAGATGACAAAGATCGTGCATCTGCTCTGGCATTATATGACTGTAATACAAGTAAATCGCTTTTGCCCTCTATATTTACCACACCCTTTCTTTACCCATGAGTTAAATCACCCATATTTTTTTTCTGAAAAGGACGGTTCTTGTGTCTTCTGTTTTCTAGTGTTCTTCACTACTGTTGGTGAGCCAGAGAGTCATTATTATGCCACAAAAAGTGTACATTTCTAGCACTGAGATTAAATGAGCATGAGAGATATAATAACTGATGCATAAACATGAGTATAAGTTCTGTTTATTAGTTAAATCCATATTTTAATACTTTGGAATACTTTAATTCATACTTTCTCTACAACTGTTTTGTTGAAACATTGGTAGTTTATCAAGCAGCTCTTTGAAGATGGTGCATTTTATGTTTGTATGTAGAGACACACTATGTGTATGGAGCAGGGATCACTTGAGCCTGTTGCCTCCTCAGTTTCTTACCTGGGTTTGGAAGAACGTTTGTGTATTCCCTCTGCTACGTTTGGGAGAGCAATTCTTCCTGGTTTTATTCAGCCAGTGTGGTCAGTGTGGTTAGTCAAGGAGTGACATTTAGTCTATAGCGCTGTTTAACATTCCCCGGAGTGTGAGGGTGTGAGAGTGAAAATGCTGAAAGGAGAAAGAAATATAGCAGTTCTTGCTCAAAATGTGTTGTTCATACCTACTTTCTCAGCCTTTTTTCCTAGCGCCTCTCCCTCAGAATGCTTGATGGATTTCCAGGGAGGTGGAGGTTGAGAGGAAATGATGCTGTACGATGTGCAATTTTTCTTTATGGTAAGAGGACCCATTTACTTCAAAGGTACTTGTGTGCCTTGTCAAAGACCTCAGTAGCTGCTTTTCAGTTTTTGACTGTACGCACACTTATAGAATCACATTCATCTGAATGCTGCATCTCAGAGTAGAATAGTTAAGTTAAATAACCTTCTTTTGTGTGTGTTGGGTTTGTTGTTTTTTTGGTTGGTTGGTTGGTTTTAATAGTTCTCTTGTTCTGTTAAAGTGAATAAATGTTGTCATTGACTTCAAAGGATTGCCAGGTATCAGCTTCCAGTCTTACTCATGGATGATGATGATAATGTGATTTATTTTTCTGTGTTTGATTTTATATTTGCCTACAGAATTCAGAGTCCAACAAGAGACACTGCTTTTTGACAAAGTTCAAATGTCAATTTTCCCAGCGTTATTCTGTGGCACCCAGTCTAAAACTCCTGTGATATAATTTGCCAAATTGTCAGGCATTCTCAGCTATACTGGTCTTTCACAGAAATTGCAGATATTTAGCACCATCAGACCTGGAGACAATTGTCTCCAGTGAGCTCCTGAAAAGTGGGAAAACAGTGACAAAGTTTGAATACTTTGTGACTAACAATTTTGGGTTTGCATTCTAAATTCCTGCATCTGCAAAAGTACAAACACTTACTGAGATTTTGTGTACTGCACCAGTGTTTTCCAGGTAGTGGCTAGAGATAAATCACAATACAGATGTAACATCATCCTGGGCTTTTTTAGCATAAGAGCCAATGTCTGGTACCACTGTGTACATAGAAAAGCCAAGGACTTAAATGCAATGGTCAAGCCATTTTGTACCTCTGCTAATTATTAGAATTAGTCTAATTCAGCAAATTGAAAAATGCATTTCATTCTCTAAAAACTATTTTCTTTGTCATCCACAATGCCAAGTCTCCTTTTGCCTGACTGGGTTAAGAGCCAAGCTGCTCAACTCTGTCAAAACTCAGGCAATTCTGTGTGGGTGCCAAGGCAGAACTTGCTAGTCTCTAGTCAGCTTTACAGACACAAAATGCTGAATGAACAGGATACAAGTGGCAGCTGAGGTTCACAACTTGGGATCGCAGCTCTGGGTTTCTGTACCAAAATTCCTCCTGATTTCAATTTTATGCCTTCAAGTCCTTTTTTAGACAAAGTCCCAAGCGATGTAGCTGACACTGCTGTCAGAATATAAACTCTAGTGAGGCAAGATTCTTTCCTCACTTAAAATGGCATGTATGTGTAAGACTGTATAGTCTGAAGAGATTGGATCTGTGAGGGCGTTCTCGGGGCCCTATATGATCATTCACCTTTTAAACAACAATGTGAGTATTTATTCTCAAAGGATGTCTGCACTGTGTGACATGCATGTGGCTCTGCTTTCTAAGCAAATTCTGAAGTAGATTTTGTATTATATGCAACGTGATTGCCATACTATAGTTTGCATTCAGTATCCAACTGAGATCCTTGGAACCAACTTCTGAGCATCTCCATGCTTCATTGTCCTGTGGCACATACTCTCTGTGTCAAATCCTTTGCTAGGCTGAAGTCTCTTAAGTTGCACAATATGACAGCCTGGGAATACCTAGCAGGAGAAGAATACCTGTGTGACTCACCTGGCTTGTGGCTCCTTCTGCTGCATGTAGTTGCCTACTAAATATTTCAAATGCTTACAATGGTTTGGAGTCTGCCAGAAGCTGAGCTAGACCCATGGCGTGTCCCAGGACCATGGTTATAAGACTAACAGAGAACCCTGGAGGAAGGTACTGTCTGTTCCCTTCATTGTCAGGTGAATTGTATATGCCACTACCAGCATCTTGAAAGCAGTCCATTTAAATCTTAGTTGCCGAATCAAGTGGGTGTTACTGTAATCAGCTCTGTGTTTACCCTAAACAGTGTGTGTCCTTATTAGTGCCTTTTCAGTCCCCTCAGACATGCTGATATTGATTGAATAAACACTAACGATAATCTCGATCAGCAATAAGACGTGATATGCACACATACCATAACCTCGGTGTTGCTACTGTCAATAATGTTGGAAGATTTCATTTGCATTTGTTGCACTGGTATAAACATCACAGTGTGGTTTTCTTAGTCTGTCTCTGTATCTCCCTGAGTGCTGTGCTTGTTCTGGTCTGGTTCTTCTGTGTAGAAGTTAGGTGCCCATCCTTTGTACTTCTGTTGTCCGTTTTACAAAAGTATCTCAGAGCAGCTTATAAACGTTAATCAAGACAGCAGCTGTTTAGCCACACACAGCCACACCTCTCCGTTCAGGATGGAACGTATACGGTATTCTATATCCAAATGAAATTGCAGAAGTGAGTTGAGGTAGGCAGAAAGTACCAGACAGGGAGTTTGGCTGGGACATATTCCTGTTACAAAACCAGACTGGGCATCTTTAATTACAGGAACGGTCAGGACTGTGATTCTTGCATTTCAGATGAGAGATTATGTCTTGTACTTTCTAACACCATTTCACAGACTTAGTTCTGACTCATGATAGTGACTGGAAAACAGTGACCTGCTGAGTCATAAGCATCTTTAAAGAAATGTTTATTTACTTCTATTTTCAGTTCCTTGATGTTTATATTACACTATCAATAGACAGTGTGTGAACAAATAAAATTTCAGGTTTGATCAAAAGATGTTAGAAACTAAGAGAAAGGCACAAATAGAATGCCTCCATATTTGGTTTACTTAAATGTCTTTTTTGCTGGAATGGCACACAAAATACCCACGCTTCAAATGCTTAACAGAGCATGTGAGCTCTGTTCACTTCTTCCTTATGTGGGAAGCGCTCACATCCATGTATGACCAACTATATAATAAAAGCAGAAAGATGGAGCAAACACGATCTGTTTTCTTTGACTTTGTTGTTTGCTGTCTGCCTGCCTTTCATGGTTTCTTTATGCAAGCAAAAATATTCTGTGAAGAATAAAGCCCTGTGGCAAATGCTAATCTAACCAACAATCAGGAGAATAATTGTTTTGCAGGGAATATTCTCATTCTGTAATAGAGAACAAAAGACTGGCAATTAAGACAACAAAACATTAATAACACACATTTATCATTCTATATGAGCTTATTATTTCCAGTCCTTTGCAAATAGTTCTAATTTATATACCATGCCTTACAAAGCTGTATGTTAATGTGATCTGCATTGCTGTGTTAGTATCTAGAAATATTTTTAGCACCTTTCACTATAAACTTCTCTCTCTGGACTCTTTGAAGGACAAAGTACAACCTTGAAATCCATGAAACATACTCTTAACTTAGTCCTAGCCTGATACTCTCTGCTACCCTCTTCCTTGAATCTAAGTACTGGTTTATAGTTTCCTTTTAAAACAAATCATATCTCTTCATTTTCAACTCAGGCTTCCTTTTCCTACCCATGTCATTTTGCCCTTCATTCTCAGACTTGTTTCTTGCTCTCAGCTGGCTGTTTACGCTTAGCTGTTCTGGCAGTCCCATGCTCTTACAGGAGAATCTGCACCTTTTCCCACACTGCCCCATATGTCTAGGCTATTTTTCCTTTCTTGGTCAATCCTGCTAAGTTTCCATAATTGTTTCTTATGCATAATCCCAATATTACTTTCTCCTTTGCTCTCTGAGACAGATGAATTTACTGGGAACGAAGCCACGGCTTCATACTGGTGTCTGTCAGCTGAAGAGCCACTGGCTGAATTCAGAGAGGAGAATAAATTGCATATGTTAAAATGCCATTGCTGCTAGTTTGCAGATGTGAGTACTTAATACAGAATTCTCACCAAAAAGGTGGCCTTCTTCCCTTTTACCTACACTCCATATGCATCACTCTAGTATAAAATCTTGTGTAGTTACCACTGTTTCCCAATAAGTATTTTGTGCATAGAAAGCTGAATGGTGGTGGAATGGTTCAAATACCAGTGGGTTTTATTCTTGACAGTCTCTTTAGTAATATATGATTTTTGCTTTGTAAATACTGAGGTCTTGGGTGTCAAAAGATTATTTTAAAATTTTGTAAATCATATATATGAATGTGGTTAGCTCCTAACCAATTTTTGTCTTTCTGTGGCTGTTGCAGTCTGATGCAATTCTCTGGCTGAGATTAAGGGAATGAGCATGTGAATAAATTACTGATATTTTAACAGAGGTGTTAATTTGCAATGCATGAACTGCTCCATAGTAACTGCTTATGTGCATGTTCTGACCTGGTGATAAACAGAAGATACTGTCGGTTAGTTTACACCAGTTAAAGTTAGTCCAAAGGGAACAACTCTTCCTCAGAATTACTTGTCTTTTCCCCTTAGAGGGTATTTGCAGTGAACTAGTCATGCAGCAGTGCTGTTAGAAAAAATATAAAAGACAATCAAAGATAAAAAATGGAGTTAGAAATATGAGAGACATATTTGCTTACTGGATCAAGAATTACAGTCATCCTAAATTGAATGAGGTAACTTTCCCAACTTGGTTATTAGTTTTGCAGAGTGAAAAGTGTATAACAAGTCTGAGATCAAGCCCTTCTATTTGATATTTCTTCCACTTGTTTAATTCCAGTTTGTTGGCATGCTTTGATAAAAGATTCAATTGTTCAGAAGTGTTTCCTAGTGCTCTTTTAGGTACCCTTGAGTAGCTGAGGCCTTCACGTTTGACTAGCAAATACGGCAGAGATCTACAGGAGACTAAAGCCCTTCCAAAATGGCAGTGGGAGGCTCTTGCAGTTACACTGAGTTCCTATGTTTGGGCAATTAAATTCATCCTGGCTACCCAAAATTTGTCCTCCGTATTTCTCTTAAACTTGCAAGTTTAGTGACATAGACAGAGTGGTCTGAGGCTTTGATACCTATTGGTCTTTCAAACCAAAATGAGGGGGGGGGAGAAATAATTAAACTGAAATATATAAATTTGTGTCTGAAAAAAAATTATATTTGAAAATTTTCACAGGTTTTATCCAGTTCACTTAGTTTCTTGGTTTATTCAGTTACCAGTAGATCTGAAGAAGTAATTGCTTCCCTTAACCAGTATTGGTCAGCTCTCTATAAACTGGGGATATGGGCAACAGCCTTTAAGAAACAGTTACTAAAAGTAAAAAGGACTTTTTAACAATCACTAATAACGACCTTTAAAAGGCTTAGTGTTCTAACTTGGATTCCCAGACCAGTTTTACTAATTTCAGTCTCTGTGTAAACCCCTTTGTCTTTGCCAGGGTGCAAGGTGAATTATCGGTGGGTCAGTAGACCTTCCTTCACAGTTAGAATTATTTATCCAGATGTCCTGTCCTGGTTTTTATCACTTATCACTAACTATGCGCATATTCATTATTCCATACATTCTTATGGCAAAAGAATGTGGAGGTTAGATATGGTCCCAACACAGAAATTGCAAAGAATGAAGATACGCAAGGAAAAGTCAAAGACTTCAGAACATGGTATTAAATTTTTATCAATATAACCACTTGCAGGAAAAAATTAGCTCAAAGAATAAAGGGTTATGCTGCTAGAGACACAAGCACTATATTGATATAAAGAATGAAGGGAAAAGGACAGGAGCAAGGGGTAAATATAGTTTTGTTTCAGTTTGGTTTTTGTACCTTGGAAGCCTGAGTTCAAATTTGGTTTTGACAGTGAGATAAATATAGCAAATATATTTTCCACTTTTCCTTTCCCAAACCAAAACAAATGTTTTGCTCCAGGGTATTTTTGGAATGTACAATAAATCAGCAGTAAAAAGAAAAAAAATACTTAAACACTATCAAAGTGTTCTTAAACATCCATTGCCATAGCATAATGGTATTCTAATGCTGCCACATAATGTAGAAGGAAAATAGGACACTTAAGGAAAAGTGGCTTCTGAAATAAATTTGACGTATTTATTTTGGAGGGAAGAGAGAGGGTCTTATGAGATTGTTTTATTTTAATGATTTAAATTTATGATAGCAAATAATTTCTTATCATTATATGAATGTGATGTGAGACAGTTACTCAGAAGTAAATGGTGAAACTTGTGTGGAGACAAATCTTTTCTCCATTGAAGCAGTGGAGGGTTTTTGCAAATGAAGCAATGGGATAGTGGAGGGTTTTTTGCAAATGAAGCAATGGGATTTTGGAGCTTTTTTTTTTTTTTTTTTCCTAGAGCAGCTTCAAGGACCCATTAGACAACTGTATGTTATTTCATTCAATCTAATGCCAGTCTGACCCAAAAGTTGTTTTGGACTGTGTGTTTTTTCATTTGTCTTTTATCTGAGGGACTGAATTTATTTTTGATATTGCAGGCACATCCCTAATTTGGTCTGTTGTTATGACCATTGCATTTCTGGCTAAGGGAAAAAGAACAGGCTTCAGTAGGAGCTCACATACTGTTGGGATCTGGAATCATTGCAAATTAAATGGCGTTATGTAAGTTTGCCCTTCAGAAATTTGCTTTGGGAATTTCTAAATCCAAATAAAAAAAGTCCTTTGTTGCCAGTTAATGGAAAAGTTGCCACCAAATGATATAAAGTACACACTGTTAGGTATTAGTGCACAGTCTCCACAATGTTACTAGGGGGCTCGAAAAGCTGGATTAGCTATCTTTTGGGAATTAATTTGTTTATATCGCTAAGTACGTGGTCAACCATACAGCAGTGTGATTAGCTGCCATGGATTTCTGTTGGCACAGTATCACTTTTACTCTGTCATGTAATTATTGTATTTTAGACAGGTTAGCAAAGGAGAATTCTTAGCCTATAGTTACTTATTCTCCACTATCTTTTGGAAAAAAAAATAATACCTCTTACCACTTTATATAATCTGCCATTACAGAAAGTGTTCTCTATCTCAGAAAATACATAAAGACCAGATTTTGCCCTCTGGACGTCTGCAACTTAGTGGTCAATCTGTAAAGCTCCTGTTAAGCAACAGAGTGACTTCTCAGTATTTCTTTGTCCTTCATCTCTGTTCCATTTTAAGGATCTAAGTATCTGAGTAGAAGCAAAATGAACTACAAAATGAGCCATTGCTGGTGCTTTTGTTCTCTGAAGTCTGGATTATTATAACTTTGTTTGATTTTCTCGTGTATTATGGGCAATTTGTCAAGTAGATAACATTAGTAGAATTGTAGTTTTAAAACACTTCTGATCACGATGTATTTGGCTGCAATAGGAATGTGAAAAAAGTTGTAAATTGGTTTATTACCCTGAGTGCAATTTCAATGTAAAAATTCCTCTTAAAGTGAGACAGAAAAATGAGAACTTAAATCAATGAGAAGGTGTGTGCTGACTGTACAAACATGAGGTCTCGTTGGTTTCTCTGTTATTTGCTGCGGAGGGTAAGAAGGATCACAGCCCATTCCCTTGCAAAATAATTGGTTCCAAATTACAGAAGCTCCTCTGTCCCAGTGTATGAACTGCCTGCAGTAGCCTGGGGCTTGTTTCCTGCAGCAGGAGGAGGGAAAGCAAGGACAAAATTGGCATCGGTGCCTGGCCAGACTCATCCCTGACCACACAGTGTCAGAAAGACCGTGTTTGAGACTAAAGCTTTATATATGTCTATTTTGACCTTGCCACGTGTTTTGCATAAAATAAGGTCCTGTCGAATCTGAATTGTAATTCTCTTTAAAAGGACGAGGTGGCATCTGAAGAACAAAGATATGGACATTAATGTAGGACCTACACATTCAGCCATTTGCTAATTACGCTGAACACAGTGGAGTATCCCGAATATATGGTGTCCAGGGCTGCCTGAATTCTATAGCATATTGTGTGTACAGTATTCTGCACAGCCTGGCAAATGTTAGTGAATTCAGTAGCACTTCTGTGGTAGTAATGACATGTAACCATCTGTGGTTTCACACCTGCAGAAGCCAGTGTCAGCTGTTGAAGTTCAGCAGCCCTGGCTTTGCGTGAATTTATTGCCAAAACCCTCACTCATTTACTAGCCGTGGAATTCAGATAACCCTTTCACTGAACTTAAAGGTCTTACATATTATATAGCAAAACAGTACTCCTGAGAGAAAATCTCTACCAGGCTGCCTCTCTTAATAAATACTGTTTGTACACTGTAGTGCTTTTATGGAGTAAATAAGAAGTTTATATAAAACTAATAGCACTGCTGGTACTGGGGCGCTGGTTAGTGCTCTCACTGGTACAGGGGCCTTCTCATGCAGGTGCTGTATGAATGCACACTGGGAGACGAGCTTTCCTCCGAAATGCAGAAAGGGGAAAAGGTAAACAGAGGCACAGAATGGTGAGCTGGCTTTACAGGCTGTACTGCAGCTCCGTGGGGAATCCAGGAGTAAAATCTCTCTCTTGATTTTCCCACCAGTGCCTTAAACAACGCTTTATACCATCTGTCATGGAAATGAACAGGATTGGCTGGCTTTCTGTAGCTTCAGACTCTGCTAGCAGGCGCTCACATTAAATGATTTTATATAACTAACCTCAGAATAAATACAAACTTTGTTTATTCTGCTAAGAAGAGAAATAGTTCTATTAAATAGGAACAGATCTCAGCTGTATCTTACCAGAACGTGTACTGAGCTTAGTATTTCTCATGTGACCACCCCAATTCATCACAGATGTCATTGTATTGCTTTCTATATCCTTGTACAAAAGACTGTTGTGGAGATATGCAGGCTTCATGGTTGGCACAAACACCATCATTCTTTTCACTTAAGTCCTACTGCACAGGCAAAACATGCAATAAGATGAAAGGGACTGTGGGACTGTGGAGCATGGACCCGGCAAATCATTCAGGCTCTATGCCATAAACATTCGGTACAATAAAAGCTGCTATATATATATATATAGAGAGAGAGACAGATACATATTTTCCTGTTTTCTGTAATCAACATGACCCAATT
Source organism: Falco peregrinus (assembly GCF_023634155.1). Taxonomy (NCBI): domain Eukaryota; kingdom Metazoa; phylum Chordata; class Aves; order Falconiformes; family Falconidae; genus Falco; species Falco peregrinus. Next base: position 27,040,382 of record NC_073730.1, on the reverse strand, counting down.
GGTTAATTTTTGTGTTCTAGCTCATGGGAGAAGTGCATTGGTTTTTAAGGTCGACAAAGAAGTAAAAATATTTTGAAGATCTTGCTAACATTTCCAGTCTTCAAAACACATGGGAAGTGTATGAAAAAAAAGTCTAAAAAAGTTTTTTCTAGGAGGAACAGAAATAAGAGGTTATTTTAAACCAAGATTTTTCCCATATTTCAAGTTCTTCCAACATGCTAATAAAGTCACACCTGATACAATCCAAATCTTTCTTTTTTTTTTTTTGTTTTTTTTTTTAAACCACGTGTTCTTCTTTTCACTGGGACAATTAAAAAGGTTCAAAGACAATTATAATTTTTTGAGTAGTGAATGAATCAAAATATATTAGTTGCAAAATTGGTCTAATGTAATGGCAGCTTCCTACATGATGACAAATGTAATAGCTTTGCCCAACTTACTGACATCAGATAAACGACCATTTTTCCTAATTCTTGCCATTATGTGATTTAAAGAAGAAACACAGATTGCCAAGAACACACAGAATGAATGAATGATTTTCTTTATCATAGAGGCTGGGGGGAAATAAATTTGTTTAATAACAGTTTGGTAAAAATGATAATGGTTTAAATGATGTTAGTCACAGCCTTTGAAGATGTGATATTTCAGCTGCAGAACAGGAAATGATCTACAGCCATTGGATGAACAGACGATGTAGAAAGGAAGAGATGAGAGAAAACCACATCTCTTTGCTGGGAAAACTCATGTGGATCTCATGGAAAGCTAATTATAAAGAGTGCACACTACCTTATTTAAATATGTGTTTCTTTTCCTTTAACCGTAATTAGTTTGCTTACCGTGCAAGATCTTACACATAGAACTACTAAAATTATGAAGGGTTTTGTAAACCTGTCAAAAGGCAAATAACCCCTTTGGTTTTAGAATAAGGAAAAACTCTTCTATGCTACACTATCAATGCACTTACAGAAAGTATGCTCATAGACTCACAAGACTGGGGGCTTAATTAGTGGTTAGCGCTGTGGATGAAAAAACTCTTATTGCTAGCACCCAAGAACTGGATCCTGCAGACAATCTGTTTCTAGTACCAAAAGTTATAACAAAAACTTTGTTGTGTAGTTATTATACAGCTTCTTCTCTACTTCTCGAAGTAGAGATCCTAATGGATGTAATGAGTATTTATAGCTTAAACAATAACAGTGCATAACCTCTAGGATCAATGTAATTAAGGAAAATCAATAACAATAGCAAAATCTCAATGTGTCAGCATTTAAGCAGTAGCTGGTAGGGCCAGTGTCTACCACACAACACTTCTAAAAGATCATTTTTTGCACAAGTGGCTATAGGGTAGAATGAAAAACATTTTATGATATTGTAAATATATTTATTTGGTAATAATAAGATTATGGCTTTTGATACTACCCTCCTGCTCTCATGCTGCGTTGAGCATATTAAAACTCTGTGCAAGAGCCTGTGATCTATACTGAGTGAGGGAAGTCAAAGGTCTATGTAGCTTGCTTTCTGAACACAACTTTCGTATGATAATTTATCTTTTTAAAGAAGGCTGGGACGATACAGTTTAAATACTTCAGTAGCCTTAGTGTTTGCTGCTAGTTTCTCTTCTGTGCGCAGTGGTGGACAGTATTTTCTTGATCTATTTCTACTGTTAATGAAGTTACAGAATGTTATTGTATCGAGCTGTCTGCACCTGCCTTGCTGTCTCTCACCTTGTGTCCTGGCCTTTTTGTTTGTTTCTTTCCATTCTCCATAGTCCACTTTACTTATTACCTTTTGTAATCTGGTATACTTTTCTTGTTCTGTACCATTTCTTACTGTGTTTTAAGTCATTGAAGTGCTCATGATTTCACCAAGTTTGGCTCTTACTAAAATGAGCATACTTCATGCTGGGATAAATTGTACTTGTGTCCTAAATAGTTTTTCAGCAATCTTGAATGTCTTTCCTCTTTACAGTTGCTTTCTATGCTATCTAACTCTGCAGTTCACTATGTTATTGGTCTTGAAAGTAGGCCTTTGTCTTTATTTTACTCTTCTCTGCCTTTTCCTTTTCAAAAGTTGTTAACTGATCAATGTCCCCTGTCACCGCCCTCTTTCCTGTAGGTTGTAATTGGATCCCAGCTAGCCTTCCAATGCAGAATTTCTCCTAGTCTTGCTGCTTAACAAAGCTATTTGATGAGGTTTGTGTTAGTTGACTAAGATTTCTTATTCCTTCTGCTTATTTCCTGTAAGTCTTGCATTAGTACACAAATGTGTCTTTGACCTGCTGTTTTCTACTTTGGCCATCATGTGATTTCTGGAAAGAAAACCATCCGAGTGCCTGACTCCTGGTAGTTCTTACAGTTTCATGTTACTTTACATGATCACACCATTGGTAGAGGCTAGGAAAAAATATTAGATTTGGGAGTTCTTATTTTTCATGATGAATACACACAATAATTGAAGTAACCAAATTGAAATGGGTGTAAAAGAAATTACATGTTGTTACTTTAGAGGCAAGAAAAACCTAATTGCTGACACCAGTGTAAGCATTGTCTTCTAGAGGTAGCTCGGTTCCAAGTAGCAATTTCACCCCTTCATCCTCTAGTATCTCCTACAGTGGCTTTTTGTAACAAGATCAAGGGTCAAGTTGGATCAGTTACCACCCACTTTTTGTCTGTTCCTTAAATACTTCTTAGTCACTTGCTCTGAAAAGGAAGGCAAGAGGCAAACAGCTGAATTTATTCCTAGATGCCATGTAACAATTGAAGGGTAAATCCTTTGCTCATATTTTAAGCTTTCCTCAGTCTTTTACCACAAGACAGCATTATGGTTATTCTCTGAGTCATAGTTATTTTAGATGAATAGTGCTCAAATAGGATATAAAAATAACACTCTGGGAGATAATGAGGTAATCGGAAAAAGTCAATGTAATGCAGTTGAAACAACTGATCCACAAAATTTGGACAAAATTGTTTCTTGACATGAGTCGTGTAACTCATCAGACTGCTAAATATCTAGGTTTTCTTTTAAACATCTTCACTATTTACTAAAACAAAATTATTATACCCTTAACTAACACAAGTGCATCATTACTATAATACAGATCTAGCAAAATAAATTCAGCGGGCAAGTTGCAGGGCAGAATCACAAAGTACTTTGTATTTATTGCCTACACAGATTTTTAACGTATCTGCTAAGTAAGGTTGTCTCAAGTTTTCAACAAGGAGGTGTGATGAGAAGAGGCTGAGAGATATGCCCCAGAAAAATGCTGTCTTCCATAACACTGTCAACATGCTTTCCCAATGAACACCAAAATAAATAGTTTCTTGAAACCTTTCAATTTTTTGATAAGTCAAAATGCACTTTTCTGACAGTATAATTGCTTTTCATAGTGGGCCCTAAATCTGTACCACTATAAAAGAATAATGCTACAGTAGATCATTTGTGAAAACTTAATGAAAACTGAGTTAGTGAACCTCGGAGTCAGTAGACCTTGAAATTCACTTTCAAAAACTAATTTGCAGTAAATGTATGAGAAACATATTTAGACATGATAAACTTTCGATCCTCTGTTAGCTAGGTGCAGAAGTTTATCTTGATTAACTGTTTTTTCTTTTAATTAATCATTCGTGTAGGTAGCCAAGATGTTGTGAGTTACACTTCCACTAGTGACATTCACCCAACAAGATCAAAATTATTTATTTTCTCTTAGCTTGCATAAATAATGTAATACGCCAAATCATAGTATTTCTTCAGTAGCTTTCACTTTGTGTATCTTACCTATCACTGAAGATCCATGGGCTATTTTTAGTATAATTGGGGCAAGTGAAAAAATACAAACTTTGTTGGCAAACAACTATTTAAAAGCTCTGCGCTTTAATTTTATGTGAACATAGCTGCTTCATTCACATTACTATCAGAGTGTATATAAAATTGCAACAAACACAGTCAAGAGATCTTTCACACTGTTGCTTCAACCTTCTGCTTCCTCTAATTCATGTATAATCCAGTGAGTAGCAACAGTCTAGCCTCAGTGTTGAAGGGAAGTGAGAAGGGAATTGCACTGATTTCAATGGGAGATCCATGATAAAGAAGATGATGCTTATCTATTTTGCATTAAACGAGAACAGGTTAGCCAGAAATGTTTGTGCTCATGAGTTCTGCAGTAATGCAACCTCTTAACTGAGCTTCCTACCTCGGAAAGTGAGCAGCATTTTATTTGAAAACATTGTGAAATGGGCAATTTCAACTCTTTATCACAACCTTCTAGAGCACAAGGTAAAACACTCTAACCTAGAGATGTTTGGCCCTCTGGCTGGGAACTGGGCACAAGTCTCCTGTGTTTCCTTCTAGCTGCTAATTCCTCAGTTCTTTCCAGGACTTGCACCAGTCGCCCCTGCGAGTTGTGAAGAGTGGAATAAGGGTTTTGTTAGTGTCAATGTGATTTATCCCTGGTTCGCTGTGAAGAGGTTGCAGATGGGTTGTACAGAGTTTTAACACCATAAAGTCACTGCTCGTGGAATAAGAATGATGTTTAAAAGGTGCTGGGCTGATTAGCTATTTATTTTATAAATGTATAGCTATTGAAATCTCTTTTGTAGTAGATGAAAGGAATATAAGCTCATATAAGACACTGGTGGAACTCCAGGTTTGCAGTCCAATAGATTTCCATAGCAAAATCCTGCGCATTCTTTTTATCAATACTTTTTCTAAATGTAGGAAAGTGCATTGGATTACCAAAGCGAGAAAGAGAAGGAAGGCACAGATATGTTAGTTCTGTTACAACAAAATCAAGTTCAGTTTAGCTTGGCTCACTGATAAACAGAAATGATTAGATTTGGTTTTATTATCTGATCCATTGCAAAGCTTTCACTTCTGATAATAATAAGTAATGGTGAACAGTTACACAGCCATTGTCATCAATAACTTGGGGCCCTGCTTGAAGATGAATAATATGTATTTAGCCTGATTTTAAAGATGGAGTAAATAAGATGAATGTCTTTCCCATGGTCACAAAGGAAGATAGTATAAAGACTAAGTTGTTTCTCGGACCCATTCTTCATCCACAAAGTCTTCATGAATTTCTTGGTTAAAGCTGAAATATGCTCTAAGGTACTCTGGCATATCCAGTTGCAACAGGTAGTTTTCTGTTCTGCTGTAATTCCATGCATCTGGATCAGTTAACTTGAAATCTACTGATAACACCTAAACTTTTGATAACCATCTTCTTCTTCATACTGTCCCTTAAATTTCTACTTAAAAATTTATTTTTGAATACCAGCTGACGGTTCTTCCACTAGTCAGTCTAGTAACGCGCTCTGATCAGTGAGTCTTGTGTCCTGTTTGGTTACAGTTCTGGGAAAGTGGTTGGTAGCCCAGTGGTCCACTCCTGTTCCTGTTGAAGGCAGTGACAAAATTCCCTTGTACTGACAAGAAGCAAGACTGGATCACTGGGTCCAGGCCCACAAAAGATGTGGATATCTTAACCTTTAAAGTAAGGTTACTCCTATCTGTCACCTCCTGCCTTTAAGGAGGTGAACAGCAGCTAGTTTACTGGAATGACATTGAAGCATCACTGAGTAAAGTGCTTTAATATTTTACACAAAGTGTTATAGTTACAAGTCGCTGCTTTGTTATAATAAAGAAAAAAACCCAGATGTGCACAGATACATAAATAGCCAAATCTTGCAAGAGTTGAGTGTTTCTTTCTCTTTCGCGTTTGGATAGATAATGCCCAAATCTGGTATCGTTTCCCTTCTGTATCAGTCCCTTAAAAATACTGCAACGAGGTTATTGCAGAACTCCAAATTTACCCAGCTTTGTAGTCCAAATGTAAATAATTTAATGAGAGTGCTTTTCCAATCATTGTTCTTTAATTGGCTCAAGTGGAAATAAATGACACACGTCATTTACAGTTTTTATAAAACTTTTCAATGTAAGCTATGACAGAGTATTATTGAGCAAGACATTTTAAATACTAGGTACCAGCAGGGTACTACAGTGGCATTCCTTCATGGGCTGCCATGGAACTCTCCTGTCAACCTTTGCCCACTGTTTTTCATACAGGATTACCAGTATGAACCAAAACTATTTGTCTTAGGAACTTACTTTGATGACTATTAGAGCTGTCTTATTTTCTGCTTTCTCATAAAGTGGAGTTAACAAAAAGGAGAGGTCTCCCTATTCCATGGGAAGAGAAAAAATTGTAGTTAACTTTATTATAGAGTACTGATTTATCTAAAAAAATTTTTGTAATTCTTCCCTATTATAAGCTATTATCAATTTAAAAAAAAAATAAAAGGGAGGTTAGCACAGTCTGTTATTAATGTGCTTATATCTACTAATACTGAGACAGCACAGCATAAATGTATGTATCAATCCCTGAAACATCTAGAACCCTTCAAGTTTTGTAGAGCCAAAGACATTATAGTGACCTTCCGTTTCCCATCACTTGCACTTGGGTGGTGGCTGCTGCACTCAGCGGGGATTCTTGTGTGTGAATCCTAGGAAAGAAGCAGCCCTTGACCTCAGTGTTCTTGGTTTCTAGGAGCATGCAGAAGAAAAACCTTCCCACCATGCACAAAATAAAATACAACCAAACCACAATGAGGTTAAAATATTGCCTCTTATCAATTTAATCTATTTAAACATAGATTCAAAATGCAAAATAAAAAATAGTTTTATTATTTGGTCACCAATGCATCGCAGCAAAGAAATGGGATTATATGCTTAATCAGGGAGATATTTACTGTCATGAGCAGGTGTAAACTGCAGAATGTGAGGTGAAGAATGAGTTTTTTTTCTATGAGGAATATTGGTTGGCACTTTCCTTGGTGGCACAGGGGAGGGATAATACAGTATATATTGATTTTTAATCTCTTCATTTTTAAAAGAGCAACAATTCTGGCATTTGTACAGCACCATTAAATTGCAGTTGCAGGGCTTATCAAACAGTTGAATATGCAAAGCAGCATTTTATGGCTACCTGCCTCCCCTGCTCTCTCAAGTTTAGAGTTATTGACAAGCGTCCTGAAGTACAGGGCTTTCTTACTGGGATTTTTGACACATATAATACTGACACATCCTGGAAATCCTTCTGGACAGTATCAGCTGGAACTTGCAAAGCTGGCCTTTAGCTGGTTTCTCTTGCTATTTGACCTGGGATTTAAAGACTTTATATGTGGCATATTTCAGATTCTGAATAAGAGGCCAGGGCAGCACTCAGTGTGACTAGCAATAGGGAGGAAAGCAGTTTCCTAAGAAGTAGTGCATGCACTTGGATCCAAATTATGGCAGTGTGATTCTGGATAGAAAAAACTTTCAGTCCTAACTTAAGCTGTCTGAATCATCCTTCCAGATCCAGGAGCCTAGTTTGCAGGTGTGGAAATTAAGCAGCTTGGTTCTTAAAATAGGATGTGTGAATATGGCCTAAGTGCCTTAAAGGCAACTCATTTTTGTTCATCACTGCTAATTGCTAAGTGAATTTCAAGGTTCTTCATTGTGTTAATTACAGGATACTAAGAAAATGCAGAATGAATCTCTGTGAATTAAGAGAGCATTGCTATCACTGTACGCCTCAGTCTTTAATTATGATAAAATTACAATGGGATTGCCTAATTTTAAAACTTCAGTTTTTAAGGGGGAAGAAAATAAAGCCAGCTCCTGTCCCTTATGCTGCAGTAAAGAAAGCTATTACTGTATGCCAGCATTATACCAGCCTGAGTCATCCTTCAGATGATCGGCTTCGTTACAGATGAGGACAGATGAATCCAGCGTAGAGGTGGTGTTTGGCTCACATAAGAGTCCCACACCTCTTCAAATTGTCTTCTTTCTGTGGCCTACATCCACTGATGTGCATAAATATATGGCTAACTCATATTTCAGGATTAGATCTATTGAAGTTGGAAAACACAGAAGTACTCAGGTTTCCTCTGCTGCAAGAACCAGACATTGAAAAACAGTTTTGGAAGATGAACTGCTTTGCATTGGGTTGGAGGGAATATAAATTTTTATTGCTGTGGAGAAGACATTTCCAAGAATACACAGAAATGGTCTGTGGACATCGGTTCCTGTAGGCACATGTACAAACAGGATCAAGTAAGGTAAAGAAACTGCTGACCAGCGATATTGCTGACGTTGCAAATTTTCTTCCAAGTTGTTCGGGGACCTTTCACATAGAAAAAAATCTCAGCTACATTTCTCAGTAAGCCTGTAGCCCTGTGGGTCAATTAAAATGATGTCATTAAGTTAATGTGTCAAAGAAAAAGGGTCACTGCAAAATAAAGTAGATTCTAGCATATTCCATGATAATAATGAGGCCTGATCTTTATTCCCTGTTTTGAGCAGCTGAGTAATAAACCTTGTTGAGACTTCGCTTGATTGATGGATGGCTTCTATCCAGTGACTCTAGATAAGACAGTAGGGAAAAAGCAGCACAAAAATAAAAGGGAAAAAAATAAAAACTGATCTCAGGCTGTTATGGTCTGATGGCTCAACGTGCTACTTTGTGTCTGCCAGCATATTGATTCTTTGCTTTTGATAGCACTAAACTGGCACTTCTACCAGCTGAAAAGGGTAGGATCAGGAATGACAGAGCAGAGGGAGTCAGTGCCTGGTTTCTGTAGCTTCAAGGCAAATAGCATGGCCACAATTTACTTTTGATAGGGATAATAGACACGGGTGAAGCTGGCCATTGGTCAGTAACCTCGAGTTTTGCAGGAAAACCTTTGAATGATTTTCTTCTTATTGTTATTATTCAACTCTACAGAGATATTATAATGCAGAATGAACTTCCAGGGTTCTCTGTGTGAGTGTTATCAGCAAGTTTACCAGCTGTGTGTGTGGTGTTGCTAGGGCAGGGAAAAGTACAACACTTTTCATATAAAAATAAAACAACTAGCAATACATTCTGCACAAACTAGTGGCTGTGTTTGAAAGGAGAAGGACTGTAGGACAAAAATTATTAATGGTTTACTGAGTAAACCTCACAAATAATTTACAGGAAGAATCTTGTTCAAAGTTCTACATGATTAATTTGGATTCAGGCTCCCTACATATACAAAGTCCTCTTCATATCACTAGGTGTCCTATGCATGGAGAGAGAACAGAATACTACTGAGAGGATCTGCCATGTAAATGGCACGCTGTTTCATGTTTAGGAGTTATGGCAGATACGAGTGAAACTCTTGAACTGCTTTATTTTAATTTCTGTGGGGTGTTTTGTGTGTCATTTTAATTGGTTGATTGTGCTTGGAAAATTTGTTTAGATGACCTATACTAGAAATTGTGCTGTATTATTTGCAAGAGGTCATTCCTGTTCCTGGATTTTAAAAGGAAATGCCTTTATCCTCCAATTACATGTAATGATTAACATTCACGCTAAAGATCTTTGAATTCCTCCCAACTTTCCCCATGAAAAGTTTAGTTTGCTGCTTAGAAATTTATTATAATCTTGGGCGTGTAGCTGTGGAACATGTAATCAGGGCAGACGTACATACACATGCCTGAAAAAAACATTCAGACAACATTCCTCAGATGTTGCAAATAGTCAGATTTTACTATAAATGAGCAATATCTAGCAGTGTGCAGGGAGTAATGTGGGAACATTACAGAAGGCTGTATTTCCTGTGTGTGGGTTAGTTAAAGATTTAATCCTTTATGTAGGATGAAAGGCACTGTAGGTTTCTGAAAGGGTATATGTATTCACTGAGCCAGAGAATAATTATAGCACAGTGAGTTATAAAATTGATGTTTCTATGTTCAGTTTCATTGTCTTGTTGTAGCCTGTGTCTTAGTGGATTAATTAGCCCTCCATTAGTATGTTTACTCTGGGAGGTGGAGCAGTACCTGCTTTCATTTATCTGACTTGTTTTTTAACTCTTTTATGAATCTTGTTTTTTTATGCAATCGTTTAATTGTGAAATTTCCATTTCCTAAATGGATAAAAGGTGAGGGGAAGAAGGAATAGGTATGTCATAGTATTTCAGATTTGGTTTCTATTGCGTTTGCACTGGATCTATTCAGAAATCAGGTTTTTTTGTAGAGTTGCCGATGTAGGTATTTAAAGATTAACTTGTGTTTTATTATAAGGAATTGATAGACATAAACTGGTTTACATTTTTGTTACAGATGATACTTTTTTTTTTCTTACCACATTCATTCTCTCACTGACTCAGTCACCTAATGTTGCTTAAGACTGCCAGCTGCTGGGTTTCATGGTGTTGATCTCAGCACGCTGGTATCTGATGTTTCATTCTGTTCCTGCCTTGGAAACCTTTGAGGACTTTGGACCTTGTTGAGATGATTGCTTTTCCCCCTTTGTCCTTCCAGGAGAAATACCATCAGAGTGAAATTATCAAAACAGCTGCCTGAGTATTGATTCAACAAATATAGCCAGGGCTTTAACTGAGCTGTAAGAGTAGCAGATCTAAAAGGCTTGAGCATGGGTCTACTTATGCAGCAGCACCATCTCCACTCCTCTTTCTGTATAAATGTGCTTGGTAAAAAGATGCAAAGAATTCTAACCCCATTCCAGTTTCTTCTCACTGATTCCCTCCATTTCTTTGTACCTTCTCTTTCTGTTCCTTATTTCTGGCTGCTGGTTAAATTTAGTGTTGATGTCAAAGCCAGTCTGTGAATTCTACAGCAACTAAAATTTCTTTTCCTATATGGGATGAAATAAAGACTCACAATAAGCTCTTGCTGTACCGGTTGCTGTAAACCAACTCTGGGTTTTCTGCACACAGTTCTAACACACTGCACTGACAACTTTAATAATGTTGACATTAATTTTGTAGATTTCAGTTGCATGCTAAAATGAAGGGTTTGATGTGAGACTAGATCATTTAAGGGCTGATTACAGAAGGGGAAGCATTGATTGCTTTTACATGCTTTTCTTTCTGCCAGAGAGTGAATCTTCTGTACTTGGTATACATCAGAAGCAGCATTACTTGTCCCATGGACAGGTAATGTCCACAACATGGTTTACCATGTGACTGGTAGAGCATAGATGAGTGATGCCTCTTGCACTTTTCAAGGCACTCTTTGGAGGAGCACATGAATCTGCTGGACTCCCTCCTGGGACTTTTCCCTCCTTCTTTGCATGTCCCACCATTTTGCGAATACAACCAGTGTACGGTGTGAAGGAGGCTGTAATGTTGTATTTGATATAGTCATATATTGATATTCCTCCTTTAAAATAGGCAGGCTGTTGGTAAAGAAAGAGGCATACATTCCATTATTTCTTTAAATAACAAGAATGAACTCTTCAGCACAAATGAAAGCAGACCATATGCCTTCCCTTTGGGTATCCCTTGGCACTGAGGTTCTGGCATCACACTCCTTCGTGTAGAAGCCAGCAAAAGATGTTTAATGGCTTTCAGACTCTGAAATGAGTTCTGTGGCCATGTGTGTCCCTCTCCAGTTGTCTGAGGAGATGAGCTTGAATTACAGCTCAGCCACTGCTGCCAAGCACTCCCCATTATTCCAGAAGACCAGGTTGCCAAGCAGGATTTATGGTCCTTTTAGCTCAATATCAGGCGATGGAGCAGCATTGTGTGATACAGACCGTATACCAGAGATTCTTATCAATGGAACAGGACTCTCTAAAATCAAGGAGATAATCAAGTCTGTAACTATCACACTGGTAATTGGCACCACTCAGAACATAGTTAAACATAAAAATACAAACTAGGAATGCAAAAGAAGTGGTTTTGTTTTCACTGTAGATTAATGTACTATGCAGATCATACAAATTGCTTTCGCATTAATATTTTTTAACCTCCTTCCTTGCCCTCTGTCCATGAAGTTTTGAATACGCCTGCAATATAGTAGCTCTTGTGATTGGGTACAATCTTGGTAATTACAATTGAATATTATTTTTAATCAGTTGCGATCTGAGGCAAAGCAGGCTTGTCTGTTGCTAATAGCGATGAAGTTCGAATATATTAAGCTTTATTTTTCATTCCTATGAACAAAGAGATAGTTATGCCATAGAAGTAAACATTTACATTCAGATCTAGAGAAGCAATTGGTTTCTTCTGTGATATTCATAGTTTAAGACTCAGTTTTAGCATGAACCAGAAGTCTATCTTTCCAGTTATTTATAGCCAGGTAAAAAAAAAAGGCAAATCATTTTAGAGTGGTCGACATATATTTGCAGAAAAGATAAGCTATATAACTGCCTGTGCTGTTGTATCTCTACTAATCTGAATATAATGAGCAAACGCTCACCTCACAAAGATTGGGTCCTGGGGGTTAACATATTAGCTCTTTATCTCCAGTGCTATAAAAAATGTCATTGCCATGCAGGTAATTATATTAAATAGTTACAGATACAAAATACATTGGAATAGTTGTTTAATAGGCAGGCAAAAATAAAAGGCATTACAGCTATAATTTTCTCGATTCTGTTTTTCCAAAATATTACCAATTTGTAAGATTTTTTGAACGTCCTTGCCAGTGATGCAAATAGCACCACTGACCTTTAGTGTAAGCTCAAAAACAACAGCTGTACAACAGAGGTAAATTAGAACATGGCTTATGTCAGTATGATTACAGTATCTTTGTAGAACCCAATAAAAATAAGAAACAATAAAACAAAGAACAGCGTTTGCTCTTTACTGTTCACTGTGAAGTATTCAAGTATTCGAGCAAATTGTTCTTCTGTGATAAAAAACTGCTGGTGGATTTTACTGGGTGTTGGACTCAGCTTCAAAAAACAGCTTATCCAGCTTTAAAAATCTATTTCTTTTCCTGTGCCTGTGCTAGACACAAGCTCTGATACCTTTTATGTTATGCACGAATCTGCTCAGAAAAAAACCCTCTTTTTAACCATATATCTTGACCTGACTATCATGAATACATATATGTTTTTCCTCTTCTGTTTCATCTTTGTTGCTTGAGAACAAAGGCATTGCATTTAGGTTGCATGAGGCAATCTAACTAATGGCTAAATTAGTGGTATTCAGAGGATACCAACTAAAGCTAAATTTGTATTGATGTTTACAGTTTCCATTAGGTTTCTGGATGACTAAAGAAACCGATTATTAAGCTGAAATAATGAGACTTGATATTCTTGTGTTTTTCTACCTTCTCAGACTATGCTGAGAGAGGCACGGTAGAAGTTACCCCAAGTTATGGAGAAAAAAAAAAAAAATCCGTGGAAAATACACTCCCAGCTGTACTAAACTCTTAGATAAATAAAACATGACGAGAGCAAACCTACACTGGAAGCTCAGCTGCTTTCTCACAGCAGTGTCAGTCAGTCTTCGTAGTGTGTTCATGGTTTGCTAGTAACTCCATTTTAAAATCTGTTCCTTTGTTTAGCTTTAGCTGGATTTGAACTTAAAGAAACCCTAAAATAACCTGCAAAGACAGACCATTTTTTCTTCACTTTATTAGTAAGGGCCTTGGAGCTGCTTCTTTCTCTCTGCACCATTCCCTGTGCCAGTGATGAGTTAGCATCTGTTAGACTCAATTAGACATTTCCCACCATGTCTGTAGGGAGTGGGTGCCTCAGACATGTTCTGTGAAGTGTCTTTGTCTGTCCTAAATTGGATCCATTTGACTTATTTGTTGGTATTTTTATTTGAAGCAATAGAAAAATGAAGGTCTGGTAACGTACACTGGGTCTGAAAATGAATGTTTTCCCTGAGGATGTCTTTGGGGGCTTTCCTGTTTGGAGGCACCAGGATTGTTTCCTCAATGGCAGCACTCCTCGCAGATGTAGGGCTTCATTGCTGACTTCCATGTAGCCATTTTGGGTTTTGATACCAGCTTTAATTTCCCTTCCACAGAAGTTGTAGTGGGTGAAGGATGCCATCTTAAAGGTGAACAGGCTGAGATCATACAACCTGCCCCTAGATTTTGGAAAGTGATACAAATTTCTGCCTGGTGGTTTTCCTCTTGTTCCTCCTCCACCTTCCAGCACACGGCATGATAGTGTGTGGAGCACCTGTGAGGGCCCGGAGGACGGGTGTTCGGTGTGGGGCACCACAGGGGATGGGATCATCGCCGTCCTGGTGCCAATTCGCTGCTATAGATCCTTGCGTGAGAGGATTCCCATCCCCACCGCAGGCAGATCTGTGGGAACAGTTAGGCCTGTGGAGATCTCTGGCTTTGTGCACACTATTCATTGTGCTCCTTTGACTTAAAGGCTGCTTTGGTTTGTGTAATTTTACAAGCTACTGAAGCAGGACCTACTGAAATTTAAAAAATAATTAAAACAGTCAAAGTATTGAGTATTAAAATGCTGCCTTTATTCAGTATCTACTTTTCATATTACAGTGTAAGATTTTCGCTCTACTTTTGCTATTATGAATCCATTACATGTAAATGAATGAGTACTATTGTTAATAACCATTTACAGCATACAGTGTAACAGCTCCAAAGGAGCTATTAGAGTTTACTGTATGCTGTGAATATATATGAAGAACAATACACAGACCTCAGCTAAACCGTAATGAGTGCATTGACATAACATCAGCTCTGAAAAGAATCTAAGACTCCATAGCATGTGAATGGCAAAACAAAGACATTCAAAGTCCAGACTCCTCTTCTTTAAATCACCCAGCTACAAAGTTACGTGATGGCTATCGTTACTGGTAGCAGTTCTGCAGCGTTGCCTGTAATGGAGTATACAATGATCACCTCTTGTACTAGGGATGCCGGTGTTTGGTTTGCAGTGTCACCTGCTGTAGTGCTGGGATAGCCCTCGCTCGTGTCTTGCATACCAGCATGCAGTGTGTATGGGGAGGTTCATAACTTTACGTGTCTGGTTTGCAGTATTTTAGGTAGAATACAGTCTAGGTTTTGCATAGTAGGTGCACTTGTGCCAGAAGAGTGTTATGAGAAAATGTTTGCTATGTATATGTGCACATCTCTATGTGAACGTTAGAGGTGTGGCAGCACCTTCAGTATAGGTGCAGATCTAAATAAGTGCAACCATACAATAGGTTTAATCCAAACGAATGCAATATAAATTCTTCTGCCTCTGATACAAATCTGGAGATAATTTTTTTCAAAGGTAAGAGACACTTTGCCTCTTTATGAACTTGATTCTAATGCTTCAGTGACAAACTTTATGGTCTATTGCCTCACCACTGGTGTGGTAGGGGATGGCTCAACCAAACAAGTGCTCCCAAATTGCTTCAATTGCAACATCCATTAGGCTGACCAAGGACTTTTTCAGTTATATTTTGTGTTTTCATTTATTGCTTTTGATTGCAGCTTTAATCTGTTCTGGAGGAAATGCACTGAAATTCTTGATGTTCATTGACCACACTTAGGAATTAGTGGAAATTGAAACTTAAATGGCTGTCCAAATTTGGTGCTAATATTGATACCCTTGGCTTTTTATTTTCGTCTTTAGAGCTTTTCTTCCTGGTGATGTTCTACTGACTTCCAAAAATACAAACCAGTTTATTGCTAGCTCGCACAGAGCTGCATGAGGAAGGTCACTAAGGTCATCCTTTAATTTTAGTTTCCTCTGAGCCAGTTGTAGTTCCTGAAACTTTCCTGAGAGCCAGGAGTGCTCTCTAACAAGCAATCCTTGTGATACTTGCTTTTCCGAAATGCAGGTGGAAGGCAAGGTAGAAAGGAAAGTTTTGATCTTTGGAGTCCAGACAGAATTCTCAGAAAGTAGACAGCTCCACAGGGTAATGCTGCCCAGAGCTTTCTTACTATCCATGGCTGCATCCCCTGCAGAATGAGTCCCGAGCTCTAGTGGCTCAGTAAAGTCAGTGGCAAAATTATGTTTGAAGTTTTAAGTAGAAATGATTTTCCATCACATAGAAAAGGTGAAATTCACTCTCTCATGAAGCCAGAACATGAATTAAACTCTTTAAGCCAAAGAAAGGATAATAAAAGGCCCATATGAAGAAAAAAAAAAAAAAAAAAGATAATAGCCCTCTGGTGCCAAGGATTAACTTCTTCAGGACAGAATGTGAGTAAAGTGGAATAGCCCCGCAGCAAAGTTCTTGGCACAGGCAAAACCACACTTTTAGGTCTGGGCACTATCTGAAAAGAAAAAGGTAGCAAATGTGCAGACAGAAACTTGCCATATTGGCCATTTATTTTTATACTTCTGGGAGGTATCGCTAACAAACGTAAATAGGAAATTAATGGTCTGTTCTGTGTGTTTTCCTCAGCTATATTGAAGGCTGTAAATTAAAACTTCTTCTCTCCTTAGTATATTTTTCTGATGGAAAGGTATAGACTCATACCTTCATGTAGTGTTTGTAAAATTCACCTTTCTGACATGCACTGAAGGTTCGGCAGGCAAGGGAACTGTTAAAGTCCAACGGTGTTACGGAATGGTATTGCGTCCATGGTCTTGCATCCCCTGCGTGCATTGTATTGAGCTGCTACCCACAGAGTTTTAACGGGAAAGCTACCTGACAACATCAGCAAATTAGCACCTTAATACTTATACTCTGTCTTCATAGTTTCCCATCTCTAATCCAAAACTAGCGGAGTGTTATTTTAATATTTGTTTTCTAAGCACGTCTCCTTTAATTAGGTCCTCTGCACTTCTTAGACTTGTTTCATTGCCAGTATTAAACTGTTTTCTGTATAGCAAGCAGATTCCAAGGCAGATGTCCAATCCTTTTGGATTTTGCTTACTGATTGTAACAAATTTATTACTTCTTTCATGCAAACATAGAGCTAAATTCTTTTGTTGAGCAACAGACCTACACTGAGTATCTGTAAAACCACATCAACACAGCAGGAGCTCAGAAGCTTTAGTCCTAATAACTTCCTCTGTATGGCGTTCCCATGCGTTTTACTTCAGGTTTCTGCTTCTTCCTCTCTTCCATTTCTTTGCCAAAGATTTTGGCTCAAGCTTAAACTTCACTGTTATATGCATGTTATTCAGGAAGGTTCGAGGAAAAATTTTCAGGAGCCTGCTCAGAGAAACTCAAGCCCACTCACAGTTTAGAGTGTAAATCAAGTATATATGAGTAGAATTAGAACTAGCAAAGGGAAGAGGTAGTGTGTGAAAGGATTGGATTACCTTGGAGGGTAGTCTTTCAACAAATTTACTATTAGTTATAGCAAAGAACCAGATTTTATTTGCTTCAGATCCCAAACAACTCAGTTGTGCTTAGTGAAAGGGCAGAATGAGGTTAGGTAGGAATGATCAGACTCTTGATTGTTATTCTGCTGTCTTTGAGTAAGAACTTTAAATAGGAATAAGCTGAGAGTAAGTTCTTGATTCTATCTGAAGTTAGTGTTATCTTAGGAGATGGGTTGCCAGAGGTCCAGGCTGCACATCTGTAACTTGAAGGAGTCTCCACAGACCCATCAGCCAATGCTGTAACTGGGAGCTCTCTGTATTGTATCCGTTTTTCCGTATTAAAAGGTCACATTCTATGTCCTTTAGAAAAGGCAAGTGAGACAAACTTCCTGAACTGTTTTTGCAGGAATCTGCTACTTTTCTAAGTAGCTAGAACCATTGTGAAAATCAGCTGCAATTTATACCTTACTTATGCATCAGAAGTTTATACTGGATCTGTCAGACTAACTGCACACGCACAGAGTCATTCCTGATGTATGTGCCATGGTTTGACTGGCTTTGCTCCAGGCTGGAGAGGCTTTGGAGCAGCACAGTTCCCAGGGCCACCACACTCCTTAGCACTGACCATGCTCGAAGGGTTCATTGTGCAAACACACAAATTCAATGAGCCTGCTTGAATGGATAGTTACACATGGGGTGAGTGTTTGTAATGTTGGGACCGTACTGAGCCCAGATAGGCTGCATTGCTGTCAGGCAATTAACTTCCCAAAAGAAATAAAAAAGAAATGTGTCATTTAAGCCATTCTGTGTGTTCTTTATAGGTACTGGAAAGGAGGTCAAAGCATGTGCTCTTAACAGCTAACAGGAAGAGTGTTTGTTTGTTTTCTCTTTGTCCCTGTTAAGACACTTTCAACATGCCAGAGCTGAGAACCTTTAATTTATCACCTTCCTGTGCTTGGGGCTTTATTGCACTCATTACTTAAGCTAATGCAGGTGGTTGTGCCTTGCTTTGCAGCTGGTTTTGCTGTTACTGATGGTTGCAGTTTATGTTCTTCTACTCTGCCCCTATTTCTCAGACATAGAAATTGTTGCATTGGTTTATTTCATTTACATTTATCACTTCTTTATTGTTTTATTGCCACTTCTCTGCTGTGACTCCAAAGGAAGAACAATGTTTATTCCCTTTGCCCAGCAAGGTTTAAAACTGATTCTCTGTGTTCTTTGTTTCTTTATAATGCAGCATCATCTATTGTTTACCGTGTATTTACAAGCAGCAGAGACTTGATGCCTTTCAGAATGAAATGCCTTCATTCTTTCTAAAAGTCTCCTTGTGTTTTTGTAAAGCACTAAGTATCCTGGTTGTGTTCAAAAAAAGGAACATGATTATGAGCACAATGGAGAGGAAGAAAACTGTCAATCTAAAAATGGTTCCTCTTACTCAGCAAATCCCCACTCTATTCTGAATCGTCTGATGGCAGTGACACAGAAAGCTTCTAGTAATCTTTATGATACCTGTTAGTACTGCAGAGTCAATATAACTCTGAAAGCATAAGCTGGGTTTTACTTTGACTCACACATTTTGGTATCTACAGCTTCAATTTGGAAAGAAACTCATGCATGTGGAGTACAACTTTATCAATTAGGTGATTTAGGGGCTCAGTTCTATTTTCAGACATGATTTAGGTACCTCAGGAACCAAAATCTCTTGGCAGTTTCACATCAATGGCATTTTACAGTTTTCCTTTGAAGACAGTGATCATAGCCATATGCTGAATCAATGTTATTTACAAATTGCTCACATAGGGTTGGGACCAGGTATCCCCTTAACAAAAAATGTGTAGTGGACATTAACAGGACGGATTATGGTATAGATTTATGTTAAATTGCATTGAATAAAGTAATACTAAGTTTCAGCCATTCTCATACAAATATGCGAAGGGTAAAATTAAAATTTTCCTGAGAATAATATGCTAATATGGAAATTAAAGTCATAAAATGAAAGGGAGTATGAAGAAACAAAACAATCAGCTTGATATTAATTTTTTTAATAGTAAAAGTTACAGCTTGAAGACTCAAAGGGCTTTTCAGACATGGAATGTGAGCTGCTTGCATTTTCATGAGGCCAACTTTAAAATAATGTCCTTCCTGATTAGCACAGTGAGCATCATTGCATTTAGTTGGGTAATGACCTCTGCTTAGTGAATGTTATAAACTAGAGTGAAATTTGAAAAGAGGTACAATAGCAAGCTGCAGTAATCATGTTTCTATTGGTATTGCCAATTGAAGATCATGAATGATAAACATTAAACCACAACATGTAAACAGTTTTTTCCCTGCAGAATTTAGGCTCAGACTGATCACTTGTCTCTCTTAATATGATTTGTCCTGGCTATTGAAAACAAGGACTCCTCCCTCCCCCGATATCTCTTCTAATGTAATTAGCATCTAGTCAATAATGTTCAGCATTTCATTTTACCGCTTTAATTAACAAATTCAATTTGTTCAAACCGCTGTGAAAACAAATTAAAAGCCCAGTGAATAAAAACCTCTAGTGCCAGAGATGTGTCTAAGGTGTTCACCAACTCTTCCTCTAATAAAAGACCATCTTTTGTACTTTTTTCCCCTGTGAAAATGACTGGGATTTTCAAAACTTGTGACTTCTGTTCCACTGGAGCAAATTAATATTTGTTGTGGTGGGGTTTGTCTGGATTTTTAATACTGAAAGAGATGGTTTCACACCTAAAATCCCAAGTCCAAGGAACAAAGGAAGGCTGTCTTGTCATGGTGCAGAAACTGTGAATGTTGAGCATTTACTTTTAAGCCCTTCCAAAGGGTCATCGTTGCTCTCCAACTCACCTCTTGCTATACCTGCCTCCCAGCCTGCACCAACAACTTGCAACAGGGATTTTTGCTGTAAATGCAGCAGAGCTTTTACTAGCCACAGGCACCTCCATAGTGGCCAGGACAGAGCTGCTGCTTTGCACTTTAGCTTTTAAAAAGTGAAGTCTCCCGAGGCTGCAGCACTGGGTACCCATGCTGGCCTCACGCCTCTCCTGTGCACCACCTGCCTGTGCCTAGGAAAGCAGCGAGGTGGTGAGAGCTGCTGTCCAATATCGTCATGCTCCCCCCGCCCCATTTTCTTTTCTAGATGAGAGCATTTACTGTACAAACATTGGCAGAGCTCTGGAAAGGTTGAAACAATACAGATCGGGTTTAATAACTACTGTAAATGTCCTGCAAACTTGGTCAACAGACTGGCGTGTATTTATATGCACAATAAACACAAACATGCGCAACCCCCGTATGGCTGTTTGGAGGTTGGCCTTCCCTTCCCGAAGAAGGTCACCGGCAACTGTGGGCTTTCTGCCAACGTGCGGCATTTAGCTTTGCAATATTAATGCGATGGGTTTTTAATATTTACAGCTTTAGATTTGACGCAGCTCTCCTTACGTATTCTGATTGCTTTGGCTTTTTCCGAGGCCTTCCTGAGGTGGCTGTTCAAGAAACACATTTAAGAGAGTAAATGTTAGCTACTGCGCAGTGCCGGGGTTGGAAATCGAGGCTACTGAGGTGAGTGTCGCACCTCCGCCGGCCACAGTGGCCTCAAGGAAATGTTGGTTGAGATTTGTTTTCAGATCGATGTGGAAGCAGTGGACTATGCACGCCGGCTCCCTGCAGCGCCGCTTCGTTTGGATGCTGCGGTGTGTAATACTGCCAAGTTTAGGCTGTGAGTTTTCCCTTAGCTGCGGATCTAGTTTGAGTGTCTCCTTTATCCGTCTCTGTATAAGCTGACTAACTGCAATATCAATCAGATGTCTTTGAGAAATTTCATTAAAATTGGCTTGTGGGTACAGTGGTGTGGAGAAGACTGACAGATCAGAGGGAATTTTTACATAAACTGACTTCTTCAGGAAGCCACGCTGAAAAAGTCCTTTAGTTTGCTGTGTTTCCCTCTGTGGTGCCCTGTAGGTGATGTGCCATGTCTCAGTTTGAGAATGTGGAGCCTTTACTACTCCTTTGAGTTCATCTCCACTTCTGGGTCCTCTAAACTTTGTGAAAATGCACTTGAACATGGCATTTGATTATTTTTTTTTTATATGATCACTTCTAAGAGTGATCTAATATTAGCTAGATCTTTACCTGTTTTGCCACTGTACAAGAAAATTAGTAGTATTTACTTTGAGTTGAAGTCCTGGTGGAAGTAAACCACTAAAATGTGAGATCTTATGATGAACGAGAATATGAAGTGAAAAGCGTGATCATGTATTACTGTAAACAAATTGATGCAAGAGCTTTCTGAGATCCTCAGATGTGGGTGTTTAGAAAATTAGTGTTCATATTGTCCACTCTAATTTCTCTGCAGTGGAGTCACCAATCCCTATCTTTCATTTAAAATTGCCATTATAATATTTAGCGACACATACAGGTGGTGTTGCCTGAGCAAATCTGTATCTAAAATGATTGCATCTCTGCTCAGATATGTATAGCTCATGTCTGTCTGTCTCTCTCAGTTTCTTTTCTTTTCTTTTCTCTTCTCTTCTTTTTTTTTTTTTCCAAATGCAACTGCATGCCAAATGGTATAAATTATCCAACCATCTGTCCCCCTTCTTCAAAACCCTGAGGGAAATAGATCTGAAGTGTAGCTCATTTTCACCAAAAATGCCAGTTGTAATGGATCCTCACTTTTGCATCCACTCAGCTTGTAACTGGCGGGAAATCCCATAGCCTTAAATTTTTTGGTCGCTAACTCAGACCCTTTAATTAGCAGGTGGCCAGTTTTGCCTCTGCTCAGGGATGGCAGCAGCTCCTGGACCTTCTGGATTTCCTCTCACCTCTGACCAGTAGAGGAGCTCCCCCTGCCTGTTAATTCTACAGCATTTTCAAGACGTGGCTGAACTGTTCACGTTTTCCTGATATTTTCTTTGAGATTTAAATAATTTCATCTAATTATATAACCCCTCTTAATTTTCTGTCTTGTAAAATAATAATAAGGAAACTGATTTTGCTGCGTGCGTTAATTTGCAAATCAAACAGCCTTTACTTTATTTCCCTGTCTGCTGAGTTTCTGTGCCGAGTATCGCTGTCTCGCGTAGATGTTTCCCCTACTTTGTCTTTCTGACTTGTCAGCTGAAGCTGAAATGCTAATTGAAATCGAATCGGCTTGTCAGTGTGTTGCCACTGTGCTGCTCTCCCTCTGGTACGCTTAACTGGTGTGCTCGCTAACTGGGAGTTGGGAGCCCTTATGCTGAAGGATCAAAGGTGCAGGTGAGAGATCCCTCTTTCTCACCACTGCTCTCAGGTTGTGCCATGCGCCAGCCTTGTTGAATCTTCTGGTCCTGTGTAAACGTACTGTACTGGCGGCATCCTCCAAAGTCATGTCTATAAATCAGTCTTCCACTTAGCTGCTTCCAAATGTGGAGGGTGAGCATGAGCAAAGGCAGCTGACCCTGGGACAGTTCTAAAGTCTTGGAAATTTCTTCTTTGTAGCTTGAGTTGTTATTAAATGAGGAACTCATCAGCTATGCTTCCACATTCCTCTCTAGCATATTGTGTGCTCTTCTGATTTGAAGAGATAAAGAGAATCAGATCTGAGATTAGGAAAGCTTCAAATACAAAGATCCTTCAAAGATACCTAGCCCTGGTGGCATGATATATTATCACTAGAGCTCTATGGCTGAGGTGAAATGAAGTACACAGTCTTCCATATCTTATATGTATACAAACCTTTTAACTTTCAAAGGAATCCATATGACTCTTACACCAGTCTTCAAAATCTATAGAAGATTGAAAAGTGTCCATTTTATATTTGGGAACTCACATTATACCTCTATCAATTCAGGATGAAGGTAAAGCAAATAATTTACTTCCACCCATTCAAAATAGCACTCATATTAGGTGAGAGCTTTTTTACTGGGATTGTAGCCAATATTTTCTCATTGTTCTGTTAATTCTGTGTAGCAGTACACGAATAATACACCAAAGCCAGTACACTCCTAAAGCTTGCTGTGGTCGGTAAGATCTGTCCTGGCTGAACCCAAGGGTTTTCATAAACCACGTAATTCTGAGTTGTCCCCAGGATGTGCATCCCAGCCAGAGTTTTACCAGTTTGAATCTCACCTATTCACATTCCTGCGTGACTACATTTATGCCTACAGTTATCAAGTGAAGTATTATTGCAGTTGTGCACAGGAATGCATACTGAGATGTTTTTTTTTAATTTCACTTCTGTTAAATTGACACTGTGATAGGAGCGCAGTCATGATAAACACAAGTCTATAAGCAGGCATAGAGAAATTCATATGCGTTTTGGTATGTGAACCTCTGGTATCCTTTGAAAATATTTCCTTTGACTCTGTAGAAAGTAGGTTAGTTGGAACTGTTTACCTTGCTACAGAAAGAATTTCCAGATAGCAATTTTTAGTAAAACTGTGGTCTTCGAGCTTATCTCAGTGTGACAGCTCTTCCATTTCAGACAGATTAAGATCTTTTCCAAAGTATGCTGGATTGGTGGCTATCCAAGCATATGTCATTAGGCAAAAATGAAAGCTAGATATTGAAAGATGTATTTTAGCACTCAGGTATTTGATGTTCTTTTCTGAAGGGACTGGTTCTGAAATAAATTTTATATATTAACTAAGCACATATGCTTATTCTGTCAGCAGAACTATTTAACCCCGGCATCCTGTAGAACTGGATCCTGTGCCCGCTAACCCCACCATGATAACCCCAGTTCTTCCCCTCTCCCCAAAACATGCTCTGTGAGACCCCCTGGGCAGAAGAAAATGAACTCTGGCTTGTCTTGAGTTTGTTGTTCATGATGACTATCAGACATTGCTGCCAAACAAAAGATCTGGAAAATATAGAACTTGATGTCAGAGGGACAGTATGTTGGATCTTTGCCTTCACTAGTTTCCAGACTTCAGGAGGAAATTACCAATTATTGAGAGTTAAGTTCTTTCAAATGTCACTGACCATCAGGTTCAAAAGCAATTTCATATGATCTGGATTATACTGATGGATGAACCGATAATTTTGCCTTGGTTCCACAGAAGGCCAGCATTTCCTGCAAAGACCGTAGTTAAAGCTTTCTCCAAGTGCTAGTGTAGCAAGATGTTTGGAATCTGTTTGCCTTCAGTTTGCTATCTGTAAAACAAAGATAATGGTACACCTCAAAGGTGTATTGTCAGGCTTAATCCATTAATTTTTATAAAGTAACTTTCAGCCTCTGAGATAGAAGGCACTAAAACAATGTGAAGTATTATTCATACTATTATTATTTTATGAGTCATGCCAAGACGTTGCTTCCTCTTCATAAGAATTCCAATAAGATCTCATTTCTTTATTGCACAGAGATGATGTTTCCAGTTTCCATATTTCCTCAGGAGCAAACTACAATTGTTGAAGTGGCCAGTAATACATTTGTAAGAAACTGGTTCAATGTCCAATTCCCTTTTTGTTCTCAACTATGTTGATATATAACTCTAATCTGACAGACATCCAAAGATTGATACCTTCCAATTACCTGTGGTTTGTAATGCCAGCTGGATAATTTTGCATTTCTACAAGCTCAGGTTAATAACCACTGTGCTGAAGCTGAATAATTTATGATTCTTTGGTCTTCAGACTTTGGAGAGAGCTGTAATAACACATCTCAAAAAAAAAAAAAAAAAAAAAAAAAAAAAAAGGGGGGGGGAACTGTTTACTTCCAATTGCTGTTTTATGAAATTATCCATTCTAGTAACTTCAGCGTGGGTAGGAAACAACACAAGTGGCAAGTTAAATAGACAAGCAAGGGCAGACAAGGGGTTGTATGGGCAAGACGATAATTCTAAACCAAATGCAGAAATCTTAGCTTGCTGCTTGCCTAACCAGTGCCAGATTGGAGTAACTTGTAGCTATCACTCAGAGGCAGAGGAAGGTGTTAAGAACATGTTTAAATGAGAAGACGATGGCAGCTCTACAAATTTTGACAGTCAGTTTATCTGAGGCACAAGTTCCTTGCTCTTTGTTCTTCACCAGTTCCCGAAGGGCTTGATTTTCAGAAGTGCTGAGCACTTGCAGCTTCTATTGACTTCAAGTGGAGTTTTAAGTGTTCTGCACTTGTGAAAATCATGCCCAACTGGATTAGCACAAAGAGGTTTTTCTTTCAACATCAGCCAGAAATCTCTTTTTTTCCTACCTGACTTTTCCAGCAAAACACAGTTACTGTTTTCTGACAGGGAAAATTGTATTATTCTATTATGTATTTCAGTTTCTTGGTGTCTTAGTGAATGTGTGTTGGACTTTATTATGCATTTTTACCATTTCTTATAGAGTCAAAGAAATCAGAGATGGAAAAGACCTGCTAGGTCAGCTACTCCATGTCTCCAGTAGTACAGCATTGTTCCTTTCAATGTGTTTTCTTGTGTTTTGTCCCTTCTAAATACTGGAGACATCCTTATTTGAGGTTGTAGTGACAAAGACTGCACAACAGTTTATCTTTATTTCAAAAATAATACACATATTGGGAAAGAAAAGACAGTAGAATATTTTTAATCCTCCCTCCAAATTGAGAAAAGTATTCCTTTTATTCTGCAGGCAGTTTTCCTTTTCATATCATCATCAGAGGCAGCTGCTGTCAGCATAAATAGGGGTGTAAATGCAGGATACTTTGCAGATTATATTTTGATTTTTAAAAGACCAGAAATGCATAAAAAAGGTGATCTTCATCTGTCTTTATTTCTGCTCCTTTGCTGTTTCATAGCCTCTCTCTTTCTGATGATTTCTGGATGCTTCTCTACTTTGGCAGGGTTGCAAAATACCCTAAAGAATATGACCAGGGATACAAAACACCCTAAAAATACATTCAACAATGTGTTTTAGTTCCATGTTCAAGTACATCTTTGGCCACCCTGTTCTGGAGAACTCATTGCAATAGACATAATGGGCCATAATTCTGGCATTAAATCCAGGCTGATGACAGGAAGAAGTGTAGTCATTCCAGTAATAAAACTGACTGTCCAGTACAATATAGGCTTTTTCCCTCCCCATCTGCATTAAATATAATTATTGGAAGAACAATCGCTGGATACATTTCAATAAAATACTTTCCCATAGTACTGTTTTCTAGGGCAAAATAATTTGTTGTCTGTTATAAAAGCCCTTATAAAAACAGCTGTCTTTTGAAATTTTTGTTATTTACATGATGAATCTCTCTGAAGTTTTCTCACAGGAAGATAATATTCATGTTCTTTAAATTTTCATTGTTATATCTATTTTACATATAGTACCTGAAGATTTTTGCTTTTATTATTATTAAAATGACTGACTGAAAACTGAAGGAGGAAGGTAACCTTTAATTTATAGTCCTGCTCAAGAAGAGGTCTTTTTATAGTTACGTTCAGGTCATTTTTTTTTTTCCTGTGGATCATCTATACTATTAAATGGGTTTTTATTCCAATTTAGGAGACACTTCATCTTTAAACCTGTACTTACATTAACTTTTGTACATGGTTGCCCAGGCAACAATGTAATTGCATGAAACAATGGCATTCTCCCATACACCATTTATGGCAAGTTTGCATTTGAAAAAAACTTCCTGTCTTATCATCAAAGCAGAATTTGTAACCTTCTGACAGCTGAAGGAATGTTCAGGGGCCTTGATTCATATTCATTTTCCCTTGTAATTTTAATGGGTACCATCACCGTTCATTTTCAGGTTATTTATTTCTCCCCTCCCCATGACACTTCATGTTTTACATGAAAATTCTAGAGGAGGCAGAAGAAACTGATTAAAAAATAGCTCCAAGAAAAGGCTGCAAGTACCATTCTTCTAGCTTGTAGCCTGTGAAATTGCCACTGTTTAATTGATCTTCTATAAGCTTATCTTTCCAGTGAGATGTACCATTATTGTACATTAATCAGTGCCTGCAGACATTATCACTGAGGTAACCAAGAGCTAATCAAGCAAGAATGGAGCTGGCAGACGCCAGGATGTCACGGATGCCTTGCTGTGTACGAAGTCTGTTAGAATTTCAGCTTCCAAAGGAACCTGTTTTCGCAGGGCTGCAGACTTTGTGTAACCTTGTCATAGCAATGGAAGAAGGGGCAAGCACCCTGAATGTCAAATAGGTGGGCCACGCAGGGAGCCAACGCTCCTGGGATCCTCTAGATGGCAAAACCCAAAGTGACACGGTGGTAATAATAATAGTAAATGATGCCATTTAAGAATAAACAAAATGTTGACATGTTGATTAGTTTTTTCTAAATAGCAGTTTCCAATGGAAGAGAATCAAGCAAAGCAATTTTGCAGTGGAAAATATTCAAAATATATTAATTGGTCATTGCAAAAGTGCCACTAGAAATTGCATTCCTGCTTTTTAATTGATTTTACTTTATACATGGGCATATAGAAAAAAAACCCCACATACCTCTGAATTTTCCTGAATGTTATTTCTGGCAGCTAGACACCATATCGGGAAAATAACAGCATAGAAACACGATAAAGAAGTGTACCAGCTTCATTTAATCAAATTAACTAAAACTATGGTTATTCTTGCAGAAAGATCTGTGTGACACTTTACTGTCGATTGACAGAATCCATAATTCAGGGAAGAATGGAGCCTAAATTGCAAAGGGAAGTAGCTAAATCTTTGTGCCGCAGGATCTGTCATGTGAGACAAGTTTCAGCTGCTGGCATGTCTCAGGTGCCCCCTTCTTGCTGGCATGTCGATGCCTCGATGGCACCCTCTAAATATTTCCTCCTACCATCTTGCTGGTGGTAGTAGAGGAGCAGCTCCAGCCCTGGCATCAGCAATGTGAAACTGTACTGGTGCAGGCATGTTCACCAGTCTGCTGGTGACATTCATTTGTAGGATTTACCCAAAAGACAGCTGAAGACTTGGGACCTAAAAGTGTCCTGGAATTGTACCCCTTCCTAGATGCACAAATTGTGCAACGGAGCGAGAATGTGGCTGTCCTCTTAATCAGAGGGTAAAAATCATAGCCTAAGGCTGGTTACCCTGAGCTTCAAAGCTTGGTGTTTCCCATCTCCTTTTCTGCTCCCTGAAGGAGCAGCCAGGTTTTCTCCCCACACGTTTGTAGCCCACAGATTTTCATGCAAGTCCCAGGTGCACTGGAGAAACAGAATTACTTCTAGCAGACATAGCAAACAAAGTCACTGATGTACAGTTTGACTTCTAAGGCTTTTTTCTTCACATTATGAAAAGTCACTGTATTTTGCATGCTGTATTTTGTTCCCAGTTAGCAAGAAATTGTAAATTAAAGAAATACACTATGAAGGCATTAATAAGCAGATTTCGCGTAGTTTTCACTTTGTAATTCCGCCGACTTCTGTTGATGTATTCCAAATATAAACAGGTAACAGATCAAAATTTGCCCATTGAATACATATACAGTAAATGTAAAACACTGAACCAAATTGCCTGCTGGCATACATCCATGACAAAAAGGAGTTTTGCCAGAAGGTAGTTTGGCTCATTATAGCTAGTAATTTGATTATTAATAACTGGGAAAATATTACTAATGTTGCTGAGCTTTATCGATAACATTCTCAAAACTCTCTTACTTCCATAGGGTGAATCTGTCAGTACTGCCTTACACCTCTTTTATTTCAGTGAGGACCATATATTCATGATGGTTTGCAAGACCAAGGTCATTAATGAAGATGTTTTCTGTGGGGTGGGAGGGAAGGATGGGTTTTCTTTAATTAAAAAAAACCCATGAAATAGAAATATTGCAGAGGGATAAATGTTTCCCTTTCTGAATATAAACATCTTGGCATCACCTCACTGTTTATTTTCAAAAACTGCCTAAGTTTTGCTTCCATATTTATCTAACAGCAGGGGATCATTATCCTGTGACAAAGTTCTATTCCACTGACATTATCTCTTAATTAGAATTCATCCTTTTCTAGTTCTACGTAGTCAGCCTGTAGTTCCCACAAGTCCTATAAAGCAATGTATATTTTTAGAGGCAGAGGGAAGAGGGAAGGTCTCGCAGACCATTAAGAGCTGTTTAATAAGCAGCCTGGCGTGGAAAAGGCTGCTTTTATTCTACACGGGCATATCTATGCAGAATTGCTGATGAGGGTCAGCCTCTGCCCTCCCTTACATCATGCCAACTGGCTTTAAGTGATGTGCCAGGCCAGGAAGGAGGGCACTGCTACAGTCAAGAAAATGAATTGCCTGTCTTCCTTAGGAGACAAGGAGAGACATCAGCTTAGGGCTGTAATCACACTACACTTGGAAGCTAGTGCAGCAGAGTGAGGTAAAGAGCAACCTTGTAAGGTGCTCTGCAGCGCATAGTGAATGTGCTGGGGTCGTGGTCATGAATGGCATCACTTCTACTGCCTAAGGCTGGTCATGCTGGTCTCCCACGATTCCTCTTTTAGAGATGAAGGCACTTGCAGCTACTAACATGCCTTTCCTTTCTCTCAGGAACGATGAGTAGCATGTTACCTGTTAGCCCCTTCACAACAGCAGATAAGCAGCCTTACCCCAGAAGTGCAAGTTTGGGTGTGTAAAACAAAAACCAATGAAAAAAATAATGTAGAGATGTTAAGGCCTTTGCTCCTGCATCATGACTTTTGGTAATATATTGCAGTGAGGCTTACAGCATCACTGAGAACATTTTAATGTCTGAGTAGCAAGCACTGAGAATATTAAAGTAGAAGTCTCAAATAGATATTGATAGCTTTATTTCCATGTCTTTGTTTCAGTGGGTAGAAATGTGACTAGTTCTTCCCACTGGTGTTTGGACACACTACATCTTCTGAACTAATTGGCATTTCCTACCCAAGGTCTGTCTGCGTGAGAGAGCTGCATAGCTTGGCAAAGATGGTAGAACACTCAGCATCTGCTGTAAAGCCTCTTTTCCTTTACGTAGTGCATTACAACAGATATCACAGCACACAGACATAAATCTAGGAAAAGTAATAGTTATCCACATGTTGGCAAGAATAGTGCCTGCTACTGGAATAGCACCCATGTAAAGATCCAGCTTGAGGCTGCCAGCCACTGGTGTAACGGAGACTGAAAATATAGAAAGACTCCCCACTCCCCTAAGATCAGATCCGTGAATGCATATCAAGAAAAACTAGAGTTCTAATTGGCTATCAAGTTTCAGATAATATTAAAGCATATGCTTCAGCATTACATTATTTCATTTTAGGGATTCAGAAGAGACCAAGGGGAGTAACCTTACCTGAACAGCTGTGTAAAGTAAGGCTTTGGGGCTTTTTCGCCTTTTCTTCCCAAATACAAGCCATTAGACATTGTTAAGGAAAGAACAATAAAAAAGATTGGTCCATGAGATTAATTAATTGTGGCAATTCCTATGCTGGCATGATTTTTTGAAATGGTTTCTTGATAATGTTTTGCTATGAAGTAGCACATGAGGATAAAAGAAAATTCCCCTAAAAGTCCCTAGTCTATAAATTAGCCCATGTATAATTTCACTTAATGTTTTAAAGTGATGTTCCCAGTTCTGCTTTTCACATTATCAACTTCACTTACATCCTGTAAATTTGTTCAGATGTTCAAACCCTTTCTCTGTGTCCAGACATGCAAAGAAGAAAAACCACAAAAGATACAAAAGCAAACTATTAGCAAGTTTATTAAATCCAGGAAGTGGCGTCTAATTGAAAAGTTTGCTAAATTTATTTAATGATGTGGTGCTACTGAGAGTTGTTATAACTTTATTGTATTGAATTATGCAAGATCTTACTCCACTGTCAAATGTTTCCTTGATTCTCATTAAGGCTATGATTCATGCTAATATTACATCATTTAGACAGGTTCCTCAAGCAGTGTTTTATTATTATTTGTTAATTTAATTTATGAAGCACAGTTTCGATGTATTGTCGTACTTTATAATATTAGGGAAGGATAGAATATTAAACAACCAAATGCATCCAGGTACTCAGGGATGTCAGCTTCTGGGAGAAGTGCGTGCAAGGGGACAAGGGAGATGTATTACATGCTGCTCAGGAACATCTGACAGTTTTCGTAAGTGGTGTCTTTCCTTTTACATGGACTCACATGCCTTACAGTTCTAGCATGCATTTCAGCAAAATTATTGAGTGAAGCTCCTTTGTCTATCAAAACTATGTGAAACAGGCATTTTGGCAAAACTTAGGTTGCTAAGGGTGGGTTTGCCTATTTCTCAATTCCTGATACTCTTGTTCCAATCTTGAAGTTTCTGAATTGCTGGATTCAATAAATCTACGTATCTTTTTTATTTCCCTGCTATTATAAGCCATTCAGGGAACACGCATGCTATGCTACTGTGACATATTTTATGCTACATATGAAAAACATATAAGCATGCTTTTACAGTGAAAGTTCAGATGAAAACTTTAGGGGACCTGATTAAGTATAGGCATGCACACAATTTTCCATATTTCTCCAGTGTGGCATCTGGGACTTGTGTCCAGTGTTCATTTCACAGGCTGCATACCGAAACGTTTTGCTGATCCATTGGCCTCTCCTTTAGCTGCGTCCCATTCCCTACTTGTGTTTCACTATTACACAAGAACTTTTCTTCTTGCACTTCTCAGCTGGAGTGGTGGAAGGATTACATCCATCTCCAGTCTTTTCCCGGTTCATCTGACCTTCTAGAATTATAATGGTTTCTCTGCTTCCCCAAGAGGACAGGTTTTCTTTTTCCTTTGACATATGGTTGAGAGGTGGGGTGGAGATTTGGGGCTAAGTAGGTCATCAAAGCTCTGTCCGCTTCTTGAAATATAACTAGATGCTGAAAAAACATTAGTATTCAAATCCTGACATAAATATGGCATCTGCTCTCCTCTTATTCCTGCTGCTTGTTGCATTTCCAATGCATTTGCTGTCTTACAGAAGCATTTCTATGCTATTGTCTTCCCAAAGCCATTGGTATGTGGTTGCCAGCTGTTTAATGTGAGGGTCTGCATTTTCAGTGCAGTTCTGTGAGACCCCCGGCCCCACTGGAAGGCACCACCTTGCTTCTGAGGAGTGGGATCCTTTGATTCTGCAAACTTCAAGGGATCTTCAGCCATCCTGCGTCTTTGCTGTGGCTTCTGATCATCAAGTCAGTTTGCTGGGCTATGAATCTCTGTTGGACCATTCGAATTAACCCAGTTCTGGATCTGACTCAGTGCATTTATCTGTTTGTGAAAAGGGTGTGGAGGCGTGCAAGGGTGCAGTTTGACAGGGGAAAAGTTTGGATGCTGAGACATGTGAATAGTTAGTTTTGTGGCACAGCAATGTGCTTATCCTTTGGTGCGACTGAGATGACTAGGAAGAGCAAGACCTTCTGAGTTCTTGCTGGAGACACCCTTGGGCAGCCTAAAGCTCCTCTGCTAACTCTTTATTTCCACTGCTTTGTAGCTGAGAAAACAATTTGGAGAGTGCAACTATTTAGGGAAAGATTGATTTATTTTATGTGATTTCTGAAGAAAGGTATGAATTTCCTGATGCCAAACAGATAGGAAGTTACTTGCTCTCCTCTGCACTTGTATTTCTCTGTTTTCCCACTGAATTTAAATGAAGGTATATTTTTCAAGAAGCATAATGACAGAACAACGTGTAACTTTTTAAAAATAATATCTTATGAATTGAAAGAATCAGTTGATTTTAAACCTGACCACCTCAGTGTCATAGGAATCTGGATATCTGATTCATAAATTCAAAATGTTTATTAAAATAATATACAAAATAGTATAACACAAAAATGCCTCTCACTATAGAAACTTATTGGATCTTCCAAGAAAAGACTTGTACCAGCTTTGATCTTGTGTGATGCATTTTGCTTTCATTGAAGGAAGGGAAATCTAAGTTTCTCAGCAAGTATCTGAAATCTTTGACTGTATATTCATCACACAATGCCAAACAGTAAAGTGCTTGCAAAAAGTACTGCACTGAACACAGTGATATTTGTCTCCTTTCAAACATTGGCGGTTCCTAAATTCTTCCAATTCCATTTGTTATGAAAGAGAAGTATTAAACGCACGATTTTTTTTTTTTTTTCTGTTTTCAAGTTCCCCATTAGTGGTCATTATTTTCCTGCTTTTGTCCCTTTTTCCCCCTTTGCAATTTTGCTGTGAGTGATTCTCTCTGTCATCTTGCCGTAAATTGATTAATACTGCCCACTGATGCAGTGCACCACATGGCTAATATATCAGTTAAATGGAAACAGCAAACACCACCTGCTCCTTCAGGCAAATGGCACTTTGGAAAATGGAATGTGTAATCAATAGAATTAAACCTTAAGCAAAGCACTGCAAACAAATCCAGGGGCAAGGTCTTCTTAACTCTGTGGTATGGAAGATTTTTCCTTTTTTAAAAAAATATGTTTGGCTTTCTTTCAGTATATCAATTAGTTCCTTGTGGTATACGGTATCCTCACTATAACTGTTGTCATACAGTTCAGTAATACTTGGATCAAAGGTGATTTTTTTAACATGAAAAGTTTTACATGAGTCTGCTTCACTTTACATGGTGGAGATTTACAGGACCAATTCTTGTCAATGGTAGTGATAGGTAATAGGATAAAACCTTGCCATTGATGGGGAGATAAATGCTGCTTGAATTTAACTTTCAAATCTGCTAGAGGTACTGCTTGGCATTAAGGCATTTGCCTCATTTGTGAGTACTTTAAAGTTTAAGGATTTGAACAGCAGATACAAAAGACACACAGAACTTTTCAGCTGATGTCAGAATGATCTTCCCCTAATAAACACTTTTTAGAAATAAAAAACTCGTCAGCTTTATTTCCCTAGGAAAAGAGTAGAATTTTAAAACAGGTTTTTAAAGGGAAGGGCAATAAATAGAAAAGACCAAATAAGGGCAGGGGACTCTTGCAGTCTGCATACAAGGAAAGAAAAGGATAATTTGTGCCTGAGATCGTTTGTAGCAACGTTCAGCTCCTTCAGGAAGGCAGATCATCATCTGGGAGACTTTGGGCTGTCTAACGCAGAGTGTCTAGTAACTGTTTTGGTTCAACAAACAGTTAAGGAAAATGAACTCTGCTCTTATAGGTAGCCTCCCATGGATCAGAGGAGGCTCTCAGGATGCCTTCCGCATCCTAGTAGTGCCAATGGCTCCAGACACTTCATAAATCTGTAGATGAAAGCTCATGTAAAGCTCCTCTCATACCATATTCCATACCTGCAAATTGCTAACCTTGACAGATCTGCGAGTTCGTTAAGAGATATATTTTGTCTTGGATAAAGCTTGTTAAAAGAATGAATAAGGCCAATCATTAGCACATACCAACTGACAAACGAGTAGTCGGCTCCAGTTACATGAAAATAGCCCGGGTCTATCTCACGGCTGCTTCTAACAACTCACAGCAGACTCCATTCTCTGTTTGTGGTGTACTAGTAATTACGTTCTCGCTGGCAGGATTTAGAGTTTGGTTGCCAGGGCCCAAGCACCATGTAGCAAGTGTTTTGGTAATGAATAAAGACGGCAATCAGCAGCAACCTGAGAGCTAGCTGAATGAGACAATCTGGCGGGCACTGAGGGGGTCCTGCTGGCTTGCTCAGATGGGCAGCAGGCAGGGATGAGATAATTGATAGGAAAGGGTAATGAAAGGAAAGGAAGTGGGAGGGGGGCAGAGGAGAGAACAGATTCAGAAAATAGACAAAGATTTTGACCTTAAAGCTAATAGGCTACTTAGGATATTATTTTATAAAGACCAGGATAAAATGAGCTGGCAGCTGAATGTCAGTATAAAACAATCCTTTGTGTACGTGTGTGTGCTTGCATGCATGTGCGCACATGCACATGCGCGTGCGGTGGGCTGGGGAGGAAGGAAATCCCCATGTGCAGGTCTTAGATGATTTCTAGGAAATAATAGAAATGACACAAATGGTTATTCATAGGACCTGTAGTATTGCAGTGTTCTTTTACCTGTACAGCCTGCTAAAACACGTCGACCAGGTTTTGAAGTCAGGAGCTTGAGGGGAGAAATTCAAGGTGAGAGAGAGATATGACCTAGGCAAATTCATATATATATGGAAGGATTTCCTAAGTTGGAAAACCGAGTCCTCATTTGAGACATTGAATTAAATAAAAAAGAGTTCCACTGATTTTTAAAGACCTTGAACTATTCTGACTGAAAAACTAAGTGGCTGTTTGTCTTGTCATCATGAAAATTCTGGAAAACCCTACAAAAAGCAGCATATTTTCAATTGTAAAACTTGGAAAAGGAGAGATTTTAAGACTAACAAATGAAGATGTGTGTACTTGTCTTTGCAAATACATAATTTCTTAGACTGAACCCTTGCAACATAATTACTCTTTTAGCCTTCACAAGGTGGGTGGTGGGGTGGTGGTGGAAATAAAATCCCCAGATAAAATTCTTAGTCATAAAAGTCAAACTCTACCTAAGATGCAAGAGAGAGGTTTTGTAGAAGGAAGCTCTTTTCCTAAAATTTTGCATCCTTCTGACATTAGGCGTGCTTCCTCACAGCCTTGTTGGCATAGGAAAGATTAATGTTTTTGCATTGCTGTTTCATTGGAGATATGTTTATTTATTTATTTCTGTATTAAGAATGAGTACAGAGTTCCAGACAGACAGGTAGGAAGATGGCACTGTGAACCAAGTGGAGATATTTTATACTTGGTGATAGGGCTTTTGTTAGATCCTCTTACATACTTTTAGGATACATTTTTGCTTAATATTGACAAGCCTATAACAGCCAGGCCCTTGAAGATTTATCTTCAGCAATCTATCTTGTTTCCTTGTTTATTCTTGTTTTATTTTCAAGCACATTATGGATTTTAATAGAGATCAGCTTCCGCAGACTTTCAGGTATTAGGAAGATTTCAAGAGGGTTTTTGGTAGTTTGCTGACTCTGTTAAATACCATAGGAGTGTGTGGTTTGCTGTGTCACCAGGGCTGCAGTCTTTTCAGGTCAGATCATCTTGATCATCTGAGGTAGTACTTTGATAGGAAGCCTCAGTATAGGACATGGATTTTGAAGGGCATATTCCTGGTGATTCAGTAGCTAATGATAGTCTTCTGAACTTATTCAAAAAAACCTGTTACAATGTGCACAGCAGTACTAGATAGATGTTCTTGGCTTTGGGCAGAGGTATATCAGCACTTCAGGATGTTTGCTATTGAAAATGCACTATGCTAGTGAGAACTTAGCCACAAATGCACCTTTTTGCTGCCCAAATTTCAAACAGAAATGCTATTCTTCTCTTTCTGGGATTTTGAAAAATTTCATGCTGTGCTACTGTGTAGAGTTCATCAGTGCACTGCTTTCTCAGAAATACGGAAACGCGTTAGTGATAAAAGAAATTATTCCATGTAGAGTTTTACAAAGCACTTTGGGATCCTTTCAGATAAAAGATACTATATCAGGTGTTATGATAGGTAGTAGTTATTAATACCTGTCATATTATGACTTTCTCAATCACTTTTATTCTGCTTGGAGCAGTCTCAGGAAACCGTCTTTTACCCAATTTACCATAATTGTGATGTGACCCATATTGTGCCCTCCTTCTTTCCAAGACCTTTTGAAATATATTATAGATGCTCTCCATGACCTTTCCTAAAAGCTTTTTAATTGAAATGTTGTCATGCAGCTTCCATATTTAAGATAATTTCATATTTTGATGGCCTTCAAACACAAGCTGAAAGTGTATTACAAACAGGGAGGATGGTCATGGTGCTGGTTTTTATGTGGGCTTCACCTAGTGCTTCTCTGGACCTGACAGAATGCTGCATGGTCTAAGACATATGCCAGATTCATCTCCATCTTTCAGTTTTACCAAATAAATACCAAGGCTGCAATGACTTCCTGCAAAGGCTACTGCCCAAGTTACAGAGAAGATGACTTTTACCATATGGTATTACAAAGTGTGTTTGTACTGATTACATCTCTGATTGCTCCATCATGCTTGGATGGAGGGCTACTCTTTCCTCTCAGGAGTGTAGCAGAGGTTGTAACAGGGTTTACTGGATTACTTTTTTTCTGGGAACAGACTATTGCCTTGGTTTGCATTTCTGCAGTGCTTAGCATAGTAGAGTCCTGTCTTCTTGTTAGGATATTATGGTACTATGAATTATCGTTGTTAAAAATAATAGTACTTGTTGCTTGGAAAAATGAGTTCTATGACCTAATTAAACCTATTGTCCAAATGTTTGTATTTGGTAGAATGAATGCCTGTGTAGAGGCTTTTGACCTCTAGAAATAGTTCTGTTACAATCTCATAACCTGTAAGGCAGTTCAAACCTATTTTCTCAGGAATGTGGACCCAGAAGTATCAGTCAGGGCTCTAGACTGGGTAATTGTGATTCCAACAAGGAAAGAAAGCTGCATACTTAGCAGTGGCTTCATCTCAAAATAAACATTCAAGCTATTTCCTTAAGTAGGCAAGTTACAAATGTGATCATCCCCTTTATTTTGAACGGTAAGTAGAAGCTTGTAAGATAGTAAATTACAACATTGCTCCACCAGAAAAAATCCAAACGTTCACTAAATTCAGAAAAGATCTTATTTATTATACTAGGGCAAAAGCCTGTGTTATAATCCAGAACTGAATTTATTAATGCTACTGCTCTCTGTTGTATATTGTTCGCACAGGGTTTGCACCAGTTTTATCTTTTGACCTTCCATACATGAAGAAGCACAGAATATGCAGCAAAGATCAGTCACTGCAGATAAAAAAAAAATCTGCAGTGTTGATTAGATAAGAGAATTATTCATTGGGCCAGATTCTCTGTGGTGTAATTTTACTTAGCTCTATTGAGTTCATTGACTGATTTTTATTGACCTTATTTCTTTGACTTCATCATGGGTATTCTGATTTACATCAGCTGAGGATCTGGCTCTCAGTATTTAATTTGCACAATAAATGGCAGAAAGTCTTTTGAAATGGAATCTGCAGTGTAATTAATGAGAACTGATGCTTAACATTGGATCCTTTCCCAATAGCCTGTTATGCGGCACTAAACATTATGGGCCAAGTACTGATTTCACATTTTTACGCCAAATTCCTATTGACCTCAACAGGAGTTTCATGTGAGAAATGATAGCAGGATATATCCTATTATTTCTTGAAAAGGTCAGTGTTCTGATAAAAGTGGATGAAGCTGTCTTTTTCATAGCTGTCAAGCAACTTGGCTTAATGTAGTCATGGAATCTCACCATGATAATAGAAATCTGGCATGCTTGCCTTGGTACACCACATTGTAGCTAACCGTGAGTCCTTGTCCTTGCTTTATGTGATGGCTGAAATTCAGACTTTCTGAATTAGATATTAGTTACTGGAAGTGTGAGCAGCCCCAGTTGGAGGGAATTGTATGCCTCTTTCACCAACATGCGTTAAGTATTTATTTTTATATTAATTCTTCGCTGAGTTCTTACACCTGTATTTCATGTTCTGTGCATGAGGAACGAAATCCTTGTGCAGATTTTTGGCTCTCAGATAACAGTGGCGTAATAACTACAATTCAGATGCTGAACAGCATTAGCTTACAGAGAAACATCAATCTATTGCTGGTTGCTCAACATTACTTCTACCTCTGGCAAAGACTAATCAAAATATTCTCTGCATTTGTTATAGCTGTTATTTACCATTATTACAGTTCTGTGGCACCTCCATTTTCTGTCTGTGATTTTTGTCTGCCTCTTGATCTCTCAAATTGCTTTAAAGTGTACTCAGATAAAGCTGTTTTGCCTGTTTTCTGGTGTCATGCAAGGAGACTGCTTGTCCGTATAAACCACCAGGGGAGGGTGGAAGAGTATAAAATGAGAGCCATAAAAGATATTCTGTGCCACTTTTTTTCCCTGCAGAGTTGTTTGATGTGTCAACCAAAGCTGGAAGGGCACTAGCTTGACTTGAAGCTTGAACTCCTTGGTTCAGGCTCAGAGGCATTGGATGTCTCTACCCTCTCCTCATCCCCTGACTTTCCATTTTATCTTTCAGCTGCATGGCTCTCACCTCCTGAGCCTGTGCTTATTGCCTGTTCTCCCTGCTACTGTGGACCTG
Organism: Falco peregrinus; assembly: GCF_023634155.1. NCBI lineage: Eukaryota > Metazoa > Chordata > Aves > Falconiformes > Falconidae > Falco > Falco peregrinus. The sequence continues at coordinate 27,001,385 of NC_073730.1, read as the reverse complement.
CAGGTTCTCCTCTAGCAGCAGTTGGTAAGGGCTCAGGCATGTTTATCCCCATTTGGTGTCTTTTTGGCCCTTTATCATGGATGTATAAAAGCCTAGTTGGTTTATCAAACCACTTTTTCAGGCATGCACTTTGGATGCACTTCATATGTTCCCTCTTAAAGACGTTTGGTCCTTCTTGAAGCTGAAGTCAGTTTGTGCTTTCTCCTTTACTCTGCATATTAAGAGACAGAAGTGTTCAGTGACTTCATAGCATTCCCAGTAGGCTCCTACATCCTGTTTTGAGGAGAAGATTCAGATACTTCAGTCCTGATGGTTCTTGGTCTCCTTTAGTTTCTACTTCAGCTTCAACCACATGAGTTCTTGGGAGAATGACATACCATACATATGGGGAAAAGACTGCAAAGTACCTTACATGGCATTTAGAATCCTTGCCTTTCCCAGGCAAAACTCAAAAAAAAAATGTTGCATTATATCTTGTTACTCAGAAAGACAGGAAAGGTCAGTAACTTGGAAAAAAATATAGGGGGGGGGGGTGTAAATATGCATTTTGGGATGCAACAGATCTCTTCTAGGGGAAAATGTCATTAATCGCAGTATCTCAGTTTGAAAATTGGAGGACTGATGAATAATTTTGTAAGTTGTCTTCTGAACAGAATGGACTCTCTGCATTGTTATGGGTTTGAACTGCTGGTGTATGCTACAGGCCCAGTTTCCCTAATATAAGGGTCTGGTTGATGAGGAGCACCGTGGTGGAATTATGGACTCGTGCTCATCTTGTCCACATCACCAATGCTATACTGGGGTCATTACATTGCATAATGTATCTCCTAGTTTCCCATTCATATGTGAACGAATATAAATAGAAATGGCTACGTAGGAAGGCTTCCTGTGGTGGTATCTTTTGAGAATGATGAAGGGAGGTGAGTTTAGGTTGTTTTTCTCCTGCATCTTTACTGATGCTCTGAAGTTCTTTGCATGCTTTGGCTTTCTTTACAGAGCAATTGCTTTATTTACAGAACATTGGTGCAAAATGGGGGTACGTGTTTTTAGTGAGCTGTGATACCTACTGGCTTTCTGGTTTGGATTAAAGTATTGGTCTGCCTCTGTAAATGTCTACAGCCCTAACTGATCCTTTTTTAGCATTCTGCTGGGAGTTGCTCCAAGCTAGGAGCATGATCTGGGGCTTTCTCAGTAATCAGTAAAGAGAAAGGCACTTGCAGTGAATTTTATCTTAGATTAGCTCAAATGCTTTCTGGAGGTGTCTGTCTCTCCTCCTTAGCTGTGTAGGTTGCTTAGGGTGACTGAGCTCCTAAATAAGGTGCACCAATTCAATTACAAACAAGTGTGTCCTCCTTAACCTAATCTGGGGATGAGTGGATCTAAAGCAGTGTGAAAGAGCTGCTGGGAAAATATTTCCTGGAAGGAAGCCCTGATTTTGGAAAAGATTTCTGTCATCTGAAGTTCCCTGGAATATTTTCTCCAGCTTTTGAGATATGTGCTCTAAGACTGTAGGTGTCCCCAGCTTTCTTGGGAAGACTGGAATGGCATGGATGTTTGAGGAGTGATATTGTTTGGGTGAGATTTGATTTCTGACAAGCCGTGGTACTTAGTAAGTTTGTATTGCTTTATTATAATACAAGCAGACTGCTGTAGTGAACAGCACAGAGGCTTCTGAGTGGACTTCCTCTTTGGGAAACAATGATCCCATCAAATTGCCAGCATGACTCATGATAAGTGTTTGAATCATTTTTACTACACTGCTGATGATGGCTTGGAAAAGTCAAGTTTTGGTCATCAATTTATTCTGCATCTTTTATATTGACTGACTCTTGTATATCAGAAACATGTTCAGTTAGACATTTTTATGAGTTCAAGGAAAGATGTTCTGTGTAAATAACATCTAGACAGGAATAAAAAGCAAAATGTGCACATATGGCCTGATAATGTATAAGTATGATGGCTTTAAAGCTGTATTTGGTTTGTAGTAAACTAAATCAGGGAACTGGATAAAGAGACTGCTCAGCTGACAGAAATGCACATTATAATGTTAAGGACTTAAAAGTTTTATTTTTATGCAGAGCTAGCTAGGTCCTGAAACAGCTGGGAACTAACTGTTCAAGGCAGGGAAAAAAAGTATAGGAAAAAAAAAAAAAAAAGCAAGCAAGTAAAAGTAAACCTCCCCACTCCCTTTCTCTATTTCTTTTCCGTTATGAATTGTTTTCCAATTATTTCCAACTTGGTTATACAGAAGTTTGGGGGGTGGGGTGGGAATCAGATTATTTTAAAGTCAGTTATTAATAGCCTGGCATGGGTTATATGTATACTCCTTAGGCAGTGTAGCTGCACTGTGTTTTTTCAGCATTTATTTTTCACTTTATAGCTCATTCTTTGCCCTATATTGCAACTATTTAACACGTCTCTCTGCAACTCTCCTTCCTGATTTCTTTTATAAGTCTCAGCCTCAGCTACACTTCACTACTTAGGCTTCCTTTACCTTGAAGCCTCAGCTAAGAACGTTTGAGAATATTAGGCAAATATGGGTTTGGAAGCTGAAAAAAACCCTGGGTAGTTTCCCCCAATACTTGTTTTGCAGACACTTGCGTGACCTGCTAAGGGTACATGTCAAAGGGACCTTGGTGTGGGCTGAGCACCACTGCATGAGTGAGATGTAAGCAAAAAGACGAACTAATGAAGGACCTGATTATTTCCCTCTCCCTCCATCATCACTCTGATTTACAAATAATTCTGTTAAAAAGCAAATTGTGGCAGAATTTGTGGGTTTAGATCTGAAAGATCACACAGCTTCTTTTGCAGAAGAATGCTAAAATATATTATATTTAAACACTTTGGATACCTATTTATAAACACTAGCTTCCAAATAGCTAAAAGTGTTTGAGCCTTTTCATCTCGGCATAAGTTAAATATCATAATGTCTGCACTTTCCAATGAAGAAGAGGTGTTTTTTTCACTTCAGTTGTACTTTAATGGCTACATTAGACTGTGTTTGAAAACCTCAATAATATGCCTTAAGAAAAGCTCCAAGAAAACCATACAGTAGAGTCTGAGTACGTTTATCTTATATCACATTAGTTAAGGGTAAGACTTGCATGTAGTCCCATTATTATCAGTGGGACTACTCCCATTAGTATGGCATGCAGGATTTGGCCCTCTGTGATTACACATTCTCTGCCTGGTCTGTTAGACTGAAGGGTATAATAAAATTAAACTATTGGATTAGAATGGTAATTTCCAAACACAAATCAGCAAGGGAACATGATTACATTTGCTGTTGGAGGATGAAGTAAAACATTCCTATTTCTCTCCTGGTGTATCTAGGCTGCCTAATGGAAGTAATTGTGTGTATCTGGAACAAAAATGTGAAAAAATGCAGAAAAATGTTTTCTAAAAAGAAGGAAAAAATCCCACAGATTCTTCTGATTCTTCTTGACATTTAGATCAGCAACCATATCTAAAAAGCTACCAAAATCGTTAAGGCCTGCTCCTGAACAGATTTCATCTGTATGGGACTAGAAATAGCTTTTCTGTATAAATAGCTCTCTTTATCCAAAAAAGAATCCACCTTTTTCTTTTCTTGATGAGCTAGGATTGTGGCTGTAGCACAATGTGATCTGGAAGGGGGGAAATGACTTCCAGTTTCAGTTAGGCTATAGCCTAACTTAAAAGTTCATCCATCCTTGTTTACTTTCAGAAGATGATGAGAGCATGGTTTACAAAATAAATGTTGTTATTCAGTTTTCTGTTAAAGCTGGTGTTCAGTAGTACGAGCTAGCTTTTACAGGGCTTCAAACAAACTCTCGGAAAGTATTGAAAATTGCCCTATTGAGTTACGCACATTTTGGATCCATCTCACAGAAATTTGCATTTCAGCTTCTACAAATTTCTTTGTAACATAACAAATTAAGCTTCTGTGTTTTCTGTCAGGGTAAACAGCATAAACCTCATTGAACAGACAAGCAGAACTAAGGCACAAATGATTCATGCACTTCAATCTGCGCTTGGGTATCTACCACCCTTTCAGCCCTATGAAAACCCAGTCTTTTGCACCATCATAGACTACAGTATACTTTCTATATAACCTCTAGAAACTTGTCACATGACATTTTTTGCTCAACTTCCTTTTTTTTTCTTTTTTTTTTTTTTATAATCCTACCACGTAAAGATGCAATCTGCAGATCTTTCAGAGCATATTCGCTTTTGCAGAGCATTATAAAACCATAAAAACAGTTTCTGTCTAGATCAGTGTACCGTCTCCCACAGTGGCAGTAAGAGAAGCTGTATAAAGAGAGTGGGTGAGTCTGGCCACTACCTGCAGTCCCTTCCCTTCTCAACCCCTCAGCAGCCACAAGCACTGGATTAGGGGTATTTGAGAATACATCTCTGCCTACTCCCTTTAGGATCTGTTTATGGACCTGCTGTCCCTGAATCATCTAATCTCTTTTGGAACTTGCTGATACTATCTACCTCCGTGGCCTCCTATGGCCACAAATTCCAGAAGTCCACAGCCTGCTATTTAAAAACTATACTTTTATCTGCTTTAACCCTGTGTTCTGCTAGTTTCAGTAAGAATGATGGCACCTGGTTTTAATTATGAGATCTGCTGAGTAACAGCTCTGTTTTCTGAATTCATTGTACACCCTACCTACAAGATTTTGCAAACCTCAATCACATCTCACAGCCTTCTCCTTTCCAAGTGGAAGAGCCCCGGCATTTTCAAAATCTCCTCATTAAGCAGCTTCTCCATTATCTTAGTCATTTGCAACCCTTCTCTGTACTTTCCCTCATTATCCTGTGTCGTCCTTAGGATGCAAACATCAAACAGAGTACTCAAAACATTCATGTTCACAAGGCAGGGTGTATACATTCTGCAAAATCATTCTGGCTTGTATGCAACAGCTTTTCTGCTGGTTCCCGACGTCGTGTTGCGGGTTTTGCGGCTGCCGTTGAACAAGTACAAGTGCAAAGTGAATATTTTACAGGTCTTTTCTTAACACGAAGGGAGAGGATTGGAAAGAAGCAGTTTACTTAAGCTCCAAAGTTTTCAAGATGGAGTTAAATAATCATTTGAATACAAGCTGCAAACTGAGCCATTTCACATTTTTCTTGGCTTTTTACAGGTCAGGGATTTTGTCTGTTCACAGTCTAAGCAACAGAAGTGTAGTGCCAATGGTGATTAGGATGGTTTATGGTTAATGCCAGCAGTTTATCCTTAGGAATGAACAACAGAGTAGATTATCTTAAAGAAGTCTGCTTGAAGTGGCTTCTGTGTGGTTTATTCTTGTTGTTTTTCAAATTAACTGATACTGGAAGTGGACCTAGATTTAAGAAAGGGAACAGAAAACAGATAGAAAATGTATACTGAGTTTAAATGATACCGAGATGTTTTAAATATTCTGTCATTCTAGCAGCCTATGGAGGACATATCAAACTCCTTGCAGACCAAATAAAATTATAAATATGTTCCCTTTGTCTGATGTGCTGCAGCTGTTGCAGCCTTTTGGTGTGATCTACTCACAACGTGAGACATTTTGTTAAGGCAGACAGACACAGAAGTGACTGTGGGGTTAACCAGAGATGTGGGTGGAACGGAGGGGTCTGTGCACCAGCCCTTGCCCAGACATGAGGTTAGGATGTGGCCAGGGTACACACCTGGATCTGGGAGACGCTGCTGGGCCTTGCATGTGCCCAGAGAGGGAAGAAGAGCTCTGGGGTCCATTGCAGAGAGCGTACACTGGCCTCCCAGCAGCAACTGGAAGTCATTTGTCTCCATCCCACCAGCTGCCCGAACTGTTTGCCTCATGCTTCTTGCCTGACACAAGCAAGTGGGATTAGGTGCCGTACAAACACAGACCAAAAAGACAATCTTTGTCTCTCAGTAGTTTACAGTGCGTGTTAAATGGGGTGACAACATTTTTCAATCTCTCAAATGACTCTGAAACCAGAATTGCCCAGGGGTCCACATAATACCGTAATGGAGCTGTGTATGTACTGGAAAGGACAGGTAGCTGGGTAGAAATGGCTGGTGAGTCTCTGTTCAAAATTGAGTGAACTAAATTTTATGACAATTTTATAACTTGAAGAATACTTAAAGTATGTTTTAATAATCTAATATTTTACTAAGAAAATAAAAGAGGACCATTCAAAAATATATTTATTGTCATGGCAAAGCCTTTTAGATCATCAAGTGTCCTTAGGTGAAGCTGTATAATATGATATACAATTGTCTCCCATACTTGCTAATGACTCCCTGTGATATCCATTCTTCACTTTTTTCTGTCATTAAAAGAAGTAGGTAGTTAGTAATTAAATACTTTGGGGAAAAAAAAAAGGAAAACTAATTAAGGATTAGGTGAAGCTTGTTTAACTGAACACATGAGTAATACTGTAGGAAGGGAACATGTATTTGCTATACAGGAAACTACCTACAATGTTTGCTGTACTAAAGACAGCCTACTACAAGGAACGGCGATGAAGTAAACAGATATGGTTTATCTAACAACACAGCCTTTAGAAATCGGTGGGTTTTGTTCCCATTGGGTCTCTGGAATTTACAGTAATATCCTATTAAGCACATAGTTATGAAACCTACCTGAAAAGTTATATCGCTGTGTTCAGGAAATGGAACAGAGCGCTTGAAAGCCTTTTAAAAACGTATTGGGAAGAAATGTTGGTGTTGCACATAATAGCAATTCAAGTAAAGGCAACTGATTCAAATGAGATACAAACCGATCTTCTTACTTTGCTATGACCCACAGCATTTCTTAAGTCCTTCTGGAAAAACTGCCAGTAGTACGAGACATATTTTCTCTTTTTATGACATCTGATACAGGCAAATTTAGAAATCTCACAGAGAAAGCGTATCTGCAACATTTTCAAATTGCATGGCAGTGAAGTTTCCAGAAAGGCAATGCCCTTTGAGCCCCCTTGCTACGTGTGGGTCGTTAGCAGCATGATGAAACACTTTCTACCTTTTGCTTGCCTATAGGAAAGAGTATCTGCTCAGCTCTACCTGACAGACCTGGAAATGCAAACTGCCATGATACTTCACTCCAGCAAGGCGCCTGTGGAGTTAATGCATTTCAGCTGCATAAACTGCAAATATATATAACATGGCATGTATAGAAAGGCCACTGAATCTTTAAAGGGAAACAGGCAGAGCTAATAGGTTTCTTTGAATATAAACATCAGTATATATTTTCGTGACTCAACTCAGCATATTCTATATGGGTTGTAATTTTAAAATTAGTGGTTGGAGGGAGAGATAAGCACCATCAATAAATTAAACTGTAACCCAGCGGTTTAGTCATGAAAGGTTAAAATAAACTTGCTTGATTGATTATGAATTTTAAACAGTTTTTCTTCAATGTAATCAGTGCTCTACCAATGTCATTGCTCATTAAAGAAAAGATTTTCATTCCAACATTTGATTGAGGATGTTTTTTCTCATTTGCATTTTGCTTTCTACCGAGTAAGCATCTTGCCTTCAGAATTATTAGATTTTTTCCCCCCTTGTCTGTCCATAAAAGCCGTAAAGTGGGATGGAGCAGTGATTTAGAGGGATACTACATAAAGATTGAATGAAGATATTGACTGCCAGGCCCTAATGCAAACAGGACTGTCTGATGGACTGTCTTTGACAGAATGATGGAAGGGGGCCTTGTGGCCTACTTAGCTGCCCTTCTAATTGGCCTTTATGAATATTTAATGAAATCAAGATGAAATTCAATCAGAGCTTTTACCTGCTGAATCTTAGGAAGAAAAGCAGAATATTATTAGATTTTCCTAGCCCTTGTATACAATAACACTGTACTGAAATGTCTCTGTGTTAGTCAGGTGGCTGAGATATGCTTTTTATCCAGGGACTTGGTTTCTTCCAAAGGAATTAACCTTTTTACCACAAAAAGCAGCACGATTTTCCATTTGCATGCATCACTGGTATTTTATTACTGGCATAGTATAATGTTTAAGCCATAAACAGGCAACAGCTATTCCCTTTGAAAATATACCCTTAGCAAAGTCTTAGTCTATGCCAATTTGAAGCCTTTTAGGGAACTTTGAGGTCATATAATAGTTTCAGAACCACATAATGTTGTAGCCTAATATTTTGTGCCACATTGGTTGATGTATGAGAGAGAATTTGCACGATCTCATTTCTCAAACATAATCTAGGTTGCATCAATAACATTACATTATAGCAATGAGGTATAAAACAGTCTGACAGGCTCCTGCTGTAGTACACTCTTACACTCATTTAAATGTAGATTTTGTTTTTCTGAGTGGAATGCCAGAAAAGCTTTTCATGGAAGCACAATGGACAGATTAATCTATAAATGGTAAATTCAACAGTGAAGAAGGTTTTCCCCATTTTTAGTATTGTGAATTTTATCTTTTTCCCCCAAGATAAGCTGTTTATTCACAGTATGTTGCTTTTATGCATTTTCAATATCATTTTTTGGACAGAAGGGAGTTTCGTACTCAGAGATAAACGCAGCATGTTAATACGAAGCAATGCATGAGTAAAACCTTACAGATGTGGCTACATAGAAGAGTTCAATATCGGTGTTTAAAGGCTTGATTTCGTAAAAAAGAAATTATTTATGTGGGCATCAGTAATGCTTTCCTGGGTCTGTAATGCCGATGTCACCGTGTACATAACACATACTTGAGCAACAGACAGGTGCATGGCAGTGTTAGGTGGGGCGCAGATGAATGGACACCTAGCTTCCTCAGTTTTTGGATACATGTAACTGTCACTTCCTTAACACATATACCCATGGTAACGTTATTAGGATTATTTTTACAGGATTGTGCATGAAGACTGTGTGATAAGCTCCCAGATTCTGTGAGAAGCTTTTAGCCTGGTGCTTGTGCTCCCATGCGTCTGGGCAAATATCAGGATTAATAGTAAATGATGAAATAACATCCATTCTGGGGGAGAACACAGGTCTGTGCATTCCAGCTTCTTGCTGCAGAAGTGCCCAGTGGCACATACACAGGGGAAAGTTATTGGAGTGGAACCTTGATACTAATTAGCTTCCACCTGAAGTATGCTGGTAGCTGTTCCAGTCTCTGCTACGTAGTGGGGCTTCTTGAGGACCTCCACGGGGCTCTCTGGGTTGCCATAGGAGCTAGAAATAGTTGGAACATAAAACACACACACAAAAAAAAAAAACAAAACAAAAACAGAAAAAAAGAGTGTGATGTTACAGCAAAGCTGAACAAACTGTGGCAGCACTGGTGTTTCTGTTGGTATTTCACTGAGCTGCACCTGTATTTATTAAAGCCTGACTCTTGCTTTACTGTGAAGACCTAGGCTGAGCTGACCTTAAACATGCTTGGCCACAAAGCGCTTCAGGGCCATGAGGAAGCTGCTGCAAAAGGACAAGGTTAACAAAAAGGTGCCTGCACTTTCCTGTTCAGCTCTTACACTGATGCATACTTTATCTTCTAATTGTGTTTTTTTCTTCCTTTTGATGGCGTATGAGCTGTGAAGCTTGGGAGTTGGGAATTCATAAGCCAAATCTGAATTCACACAGAAAAAGCAGTTCTCCCCAAAGCTCTGTTCCTTCAGGTAGCTCTTTACCCAGGGGACAGTCATCTAGTGTAAACAGCAGCCTACACCCTGATGACTAAAACCATTTCAGAAGCAAACTAAATGAAGTTATATCAGCATATTTTGCTTTTTTGAGTCTTCTCAGCATATACAGAAAATTGAAGGATGGATAAGAGAGTGAATGCTTATGCATGTATCTGCATGCATGAATGCTAAGCTAAGAAAAATAAATGCTTGACAGTCTTTCAGAGGCTAAAAACTTTGTATAAAGTCAGGTACGGTACTGGCAATGAAAGTATAAGGTTCTCCACACCAACCCGAGTTTGGCTTTACATGAACTGTGCACATGGATATTTCAGCCCACTGGTAACTGTAGCGTGTTCTTTGCATCTTATTGTCCAAAGTCCTTTTAATCTATTCATATGGAAAATGCAGATAGCACATAACTTTACATATATCTGAGAAAAGAGTATGTACCAGACACAGAAACTCAAAAGTACCTTCTACAGTATTTCTCAGTAACTACTCGAATTATTTTGTGAAGCTTTGTTTAAATGAACTGTGAATATTAATGTCACAGATTTGCTTCCAGTAGATTGAACACATCAGCTTGTCTTCAGATCAAACAGATATGCAGTGGATTTCCACATAGAGATTGGATTGCTTATTTAAAACAAGTATTAGCGGTGATAATTAAAACAACAGCAAAAACAAGTTTTTTGCATAAACATGGTCAAAACAAATTTTGATGTGTGCATAGAGTAGTGCTTAGAAAGATAAGTCTACTTGCTTTCTTAGAAGCTGTATCCAAGATACCCGTAGCCTTTGGACAATGAAAGCCATGATAGTAAATCATAAGTTTTGAATGCTTAAGAATTCATTCTGTTCATCCATCTGTTAAAATCATAATTTATTTAACATCTCCCTTTAATGTCTCACTAGTCTGCACTTGCTGCCTCGGAGTTTCACTCAGCTTTCACTCTTGCCTGAACCCCTAACAGTGACCTCTGCAGTGCTAAGGATGAATATAATTTACCAAGTGAATGATATGGTAAAGGCTGATAATGAAGTTTATAGTCAAGTCAAATTCAGCTGTTCATGGGGGATGCATTCCTTCCTGATGTTGATCAGCAATGAAAGCAGATGCTTTAGATTTGGGGAGGATTGCTGACGGTACTGCAGGTGATATGAAGGTGGTAAAGTACACCAGTGACTCTTAAAATATCCCAGGTCTGAGATGAGTCAAATGTGTCTTGGTTTAGGCTTCACACATTTCAAATAGAAAATTAATTTGTGGTGCATGTCTATGTATTTCTTCTCTTATTACTTCTTGGCAGAAAATTCTGTGACTTGAGAAACCAGTGGTTACCTAGAAATCACGGATATGATCCGAATCTCTATTGACCCCAGGCAGAAGAGATCAAGTTGCTTATTATAGAAACAGAAATCAGAAGGAGTATTAGCTGGTATTCTAGGAAATTAATATTTGCTAACATTTCTGAAATCTTACACCTTTAAAAAGAAATCCATATTATTTGCTTCTTCATTTATAGATTTCGAGACTGAGTCACATCAGGGTGTTACTTTAGAGGCCTTGGCAAGGCTAGGAGTGGAGTCTGGGGCAAGAAGCTGCCATGACTGTTCTCTTTCTTTCTATTCATCACAGGGGTGGGGGCAGATGTTTTAGGGATCAGGCCAGGAAGCAAGGAGTAGTTGGAGGTCAGCAGACAAGCAAAGGGCAATTTATTTCCCAGGACAGGAATCAGCACCAGCAGGTGCAGAAGTTACAGAAGGCCAGTTTTCAGTAGCCAGTGCAAGAACCAGATGAGGGTTTAATGGCTTGTTTCACTGAACAAGACTATACCACTTCCAGGACAGCTGTCTGCAAAACTGTTCCAATACTAACTTGTGTCAATGTTTACTTCAGTATCCTGTATCTAATCATGAACTCCAACAAGCAGCATGATAAAGTAAGAGATTGTATGTGTATTCAGATAATAAATGCCTCACCCTTCTAAAGGTAATGTTCTGGGGGGGTGTGTGTGTATGTGTGTGTTAAAGAGGTCTCTGATCCTTTATTTACAGAATTCAGGAGTGACTAGTGTCAACTTAACTGTTGGACCCGAGAGACAGTCTCCTGGGATCTGCTCCCAGTTGTATAACTGGTTTTCTTTCACCGTAGATAGATCACTTCTATCTCACTCCAACCATTTGTAAAAGAGTAACCACACCAAATCAGATGAAAGCTTCACTTCATCCTGTAACTAGTAATGAGCTGTAACAAACATATCCTTGAGAGTTCCCACACCAGGCAGTTATGGGATAACATATTTGTAGCCAAATTTCTTCTTAAAAACGTCAGAAATGGTTGAAGTCTTACTTGAAGCATAAGAGCTAATTCCTCTACCTCTTTCTACCCAAAAGTAAACCTGAATTTTCTCATTAGATGTACAGAAATCAGATAGTGCTTAAATCATCCGAAGTTTTCCTTTACTAACTCGTGCTAGTGCCTTTCAGAGATTAGCTATGCATATTGTAAGAATTATTCATATGATGTTTTAAATGTTCAGCCCTTCTGTTTCATCAAATTGTCTTTGTCTCCCACCATTTAATAGTGGTCAATGGTAGTCAGCTTCATTCTTTATACCATTACTTACTGTTTGTACCCTGTTTGTATCCTTTTTCTCTGCCTAAATTAGGAGGCCCCAGTCTTTCATCTATGCTCTGTTGATATAGAACTATACGTCCACAACAAGCGTTTCATCCATTTCAAACAGTTAACCTCTTTGAGATACACTGACCAGAACTTAATGCAACAGGTGAAGAAATATTTATGTCTGGAGTCCTATTTCCTGTCTGATAATCAACTCATATCTTTATGCTTTACAGAACCACTGTGCAGTTCACTATATGTAATACTTTTTCAGATCATTTGAGAATATATACTACCTAGAAGCAAAGAACTATGATGGTATTATCTGGTGCTTTGTATGCCTAAGAAGTGAATTCCATTTCCTGGATCAGACAGAAATGAAACCGATACCCGAGCCACTGTATTATCTATATACAAATTCAGAATCCTCTGATCTCTCACCCTCAGAACATGACATGAGATCTTTTCTGAACTGATGTGGTATTAAGTCGATTAGAGATATTTTATCTAAGAGTATCTCTGGACTCCATAGCTCAGCAGTTAGAGCTTGTGCCCAATTTGGTTTAGTTTAATCCTGCTGTTCCTGTAGAACTTCATGAGAAGGTCTTCTCTTTTTCACATTTTGTAGAAAATAGAGCTGAGCTGCAAAACAACATTCGATCCCAGCAATTCAATCCCAGTCCAATTAATTTGATTCCAGTCAGAACTGTATTCAACGGTGATCAGCAAACATTTCTAAAAACAAAGCAATAAGCAGCAAATGCAACACGATGCCAATAAAGCGGGTGCTTTCACTGTGCATTGGATCAGAGATCTTTACAGAATTAATATCTGTATATAATACAGATATTAAAAATTCTGTAAAAAAATACAGAATTTATATACAGAATATACCTATCTTCAGCAAACAAGGGGGAAAAGAAAGAATATCACAGCGTCACAAATGGAACTGATTGAGTCGACTATTGCAAAAATCCGAGACCTGAAGTGAAACACAGTTTGGAATGAGATACCAGACCTTCAGCTGATAGAAATCAGCTAATGCTGTAACACCTGAAGACTTGGCCTAGCATCTTTGGGCTGGCATAGGACAAAGAATTTTGTGCAGAATTTCTAGCAAACTGGATTCTTTCACAGTAGTTATTATTAGGAAAAGGACAATTAAAGAGGAGGAGTGGCATGTTAATATTAATAATATAATATGAAACAATCAATATAAATTAATCCCTGAATATAGGGTATAAATGTTTCATTGTCATGAATCTAAGAAATAGGATGCATTTCAACTAGAATGCATAGGAAAAACAATTACACAGATGCATGTACATTATCGCATTGCAAGGAAATAAATGAGAACCTTAAATTATTACTAAATAGCTATAATTCTTTCCCCCTTTTTTTTTTTGTTTTGTCAGGAATAATGACTATGTTTATGTGCCATAGGAAGGCAAATATGTATTAGTCGGACTGCTGGTTCAGCACTGAAGTCTATGACAGTACCTTTAATAATCTACAGTCTATTTAATATCTGGTTTTTTGTGTCCTGCACGACTTACAATTATTGCCAGCAGGCAAAAAAGGAAACCATAGGGGAAAACAATACAGTGGAAAAATCTTTCCTGATCACTAACAACTGGTATCAAAAAGATAGGTAGAACATATTAGAGACAGTGTTTGGATTCGAGTGAGTGGAATGAATTGTATGAACGTTGTGAGACAGCAAAACCTTCAGAAGGACTTTACAAAACCTCCATTACATCACATGAGATGGAGGGTTTGTAAGATCTAAAAACCTAAAGCAAAACCAGTTTTAGCCTGCAGGCCCCTTTGGAGTCTGGACTGTGCAATTACAGGTACTGCAGATGGTGGAAAGCTGAAAGCACTATTTATTTTTTGGTGGCAGACCAAAAGTACTCACACGGATTTAAAAAAAAAATGCTTCTTATTTGCTTTAGTCTCTATGTGCCCTCAGCAGCTCATTCTGTGGTCGCTTAAAAATGGACAGGTTTTTAGAAAACTGACTCCAAGTTCAAGGGCCTAATTCTCTGCTGGCACAACTCCACCAACTCTGATGGTGTTAAGCCAGCAGAAAATTTGGCTCCAAATGCTGTCTGATGGGGTAGTCTGTCCATAGACTCCAAGAAGCCCAGAAATTTTCAGCACAGTTTGACTCAGGGTAACTGGAAGAGAGCTTGAGCACGAGCTGTGTTTTTCATAGTAAAATCAGGACTAGAGATGCTCTAGGGTATGGAGAGGAAACACAACATTTATCTGTGTTACTAACCATTCACTTTTGGAGGGCTTGGCTCAAATTAGTAGGAGCTCTGGAGTCAGGAGTTTAGCAGCCAAGTGTTACTTCTATTCCCTTCATATAGACACCAGAAAATCACCATACCAGGGACTCCTGATTCCACTATGGAAATCTCTTCATGTGACATCCCTATCTGGTCAAAACCCAGACATCCTGACAGTGCTGTGGAGGGTGGGCAACCTGCAGTAACAGCCTGGCTGTTCTGGCTTCTAGCGCCAGACAGATTTATTTCAGAAATAGTTTCTCTTTTTCTGGGTTTTAAGGATAACGTATGTTGGCTCTCCACACTGTTAGATGCTGCAGCAATTGATAGTTGTCACGTTTGAGTGCTTTTTTTGTTTCCTTTCAGATGGGCATAATGAGATTTGATGTCTCAATATTTTCAAGAGATTTTGGATGCTAGTTATTTGTAGGAATTTGGACTAATGTTTAAACTATGCCTGAGCTAAGAAATTGAAATCTTGCTTCAGAAAGGTTCAGATTGCTTTATAAAGCCTCAGGCCTCTACGCGAGGTCAACATTTTCAAAAGCTTGTTGGCTTTTGTTCTAATTTGGTGGTCATAAAACGTACTTCTTAAAGAACTAAAATAAAAATTGACAAAAATATTTACATCTAACTATTTATGTATTTTTAGACTGTAACTGGAACCAGTTTAACTGGCTGGCATTGCCTATTTTAGTTTGCTGGATGGAAATGGATGTGAACCTCTGACATAGAGTAAGCCAGTCCTTCAATATAATTGACACTGAATATTTACTTGGGGAGACTTTTTGTTGCCAAAATTATTCTCTACAAATACAGTTTCATCCAAACAAGGCAGGCTGCAAGTTGCCATGCATATTGTTGATTTTATTGTGCCTACAAGTCCCTCATTAAAGAATGTTGTCCTATCTAGAGTGATAATCTTGGCCCAGACCATTTAGAGAAATCCTGTTTCCTTTCCTAGTTTTAGTGCCGTATAGCTTTTCAGTTCTATCTACTATTTTTATGAAATCTCCAATCTCTGATTTCATAGAAGCAGAATAAATAGAGATATTTTTTTTTTGTTATTATTAATGTGGGTTTTTTTTCCCACTGCTACAGCCACAGCCACAGAAAATAATTTACAGAGACTTGGTAACCCTCTCTCCAGCTAAAACCAGGCACTGCTTCCCTTACAATGTTCACACCGATGCGGACATAAACTCCAAAGGCCTCTTTACTAAAGGCTGATGTGAGAAAAGAAAACAGTGGTTTTCACAAGCAAGCCAGAGCTCACTGGCATGCCCCCCCCAAAATGCTTTCACTGGCTTTGGTGCCCCATAAGCACTGAATTCGTTTTCTGATACCAGGCTATTTATGATTCTCATGTGAGGCATGATGATCATTCATCTTCCTCACAGGACAAGCAAAGAGGGCAAGAGCAGTACTAGCATCAAGCATGTTGTTACTGTTACTCAGTACTAGATTTATTGGCAGTGTATCTTTCAAAGTAACAGGAGGTAGCTCAAAGCCATCCTCTACAGCAGCTGTTTAATAAAACTTCTCTCTGCTAGTTGCTTTCATATTTTAATCCCAAATCAACCAGATTAGAGAGAAAGAGGAGAAGCAGCACTACAGGGAGTAGAGAACTGCATAGACAGCAATGAGATGGAGAGCTGATTTTATACATTTCAGCTATTGCCGATTTTGTTGACACTCTGTCTAGCGCTGCAGGGTTCCAATTCTCCATTCCCTTCCTCAGCCAAGTCTGCTCTTTATTTCTGAAACATATCTGTGACTCAAGGAGAACATGCTAATCTGTTGTTTTATTGGGAAAAGTTCTCCTCACCTAACTTTATCAATTAGACTTAGGGACCTAATTCAAGATCACTCTCTAGATTTTTCAGTGTAATATACTTCGTCTTGAGCTTGGTGTTTACAACAGATAAGACTAACTGTCCCTTGGAGGTACCTGTTTCTCTTATTTTAAAAAAATCCTAGTTGACCAGTTTAGCTTTGATATCTATCCTTTAAAGATAATTGAGATGGATGCCATATACTGTGACTTGTCAGACAGCCATTTTCAAAACATGTCTATAAAGAGAAAGTTCTCCTTCAAACTTGCTGTATGAGAGACTGTAGATGGCCCAGTAATGCTGAAATCCTACTGATGTGGGCAAAGCGCAAATTGTCAAGTTGTATGGCTTCCCTTCAGGTATTTATCTACCTATGCCTCTAGCTACACAAATTACAATTAGTTTTGTTCTGCCATTTTTATTTTACTGATATCAAGTATCTCCTAACTTATTTTCTTAGTATTTCTTCTTCTTAGTACAATGACCTGACAGAAGTTAATATCAGTTCCCACACTAAAACTGCATGATGGAGTTATAGAACTTTGGGGTGAAAATGAAGGAATGTTCTTACAAGCAATTATTTGAAACTTCTGTTGAAAACAATGAAATCATTTCATCCCTGTCATTTCTTGCAGGGGCTTCATTTACAGAGGCTTCCCCGTCCCAATATTACATGGAAAAAAAGTGCCAGTCATTTCTCACATGAACTACTTCCATGCAAAAAATTATATATAATTTTTTAAGATACATGTGTAAGTATAACATCAGGCACATCTAATTCTACTACAGTCTAGTAGTGTTTCGGTTTTTATTTGTCTCTGGAAGCTGGAGATATATATATATGTGTGTGTATATATAAATTTATTTGGTTTTGTGGTGTACTTGTCCCTCATGGGTCAATTATGACTGTTCAGTATGATGTAGCTATTTCCTTTTACCTTCTTTGTACTTGTTCTGGCGAAAGCAGAACAATCTGCGAGGAACAGATATAGTAACAAGTTGAGCATGCATGGACCTGATGACTAGAAGGTTATAGCTCATTCTGTCAGAGTTTACTTTTCTCTGTATTGTTCTCCAGTGTAGCTGAATGTTTTTCCCCCAAAGCTGCAAAAGCATCATGACAGATTTACCTGCATGCATCTTTGTCAAAAGTTTTCCTAGCTACTGAGCTTACAAAGTTTTGTAAGAGTGTTCTTAACACAGCTATATTCAAGTAGAGTAGCTTGTTTTTTTCTCTTCATCTTTTTCAGGCTTTTTTTTTTTGTTTTTTAATGACTAACTAATTGGTTGTGCAAGACCTGCTTATGCATCTCAACTTTTCTGCTTGACTGTGCAACCAGTGCAACACAAATGAGCCCCTAACCTCAACGTTAAGCAGGTTGCTACAAGACAGAGCCTCAGCAATTGTTATACACTCGCACTAACGAATACAGGTATCTGGCATAGGCAGCAGTGGTGGATTTCAAGCTGCTGGAGGTGAAGACTTTAAAGGCACAGAGAGAAGATCAGAAATTGCAAAAAAAATTCCATTCCAGACTGTTGGGAAGGACTTTTCTTTCTTTCATGCCTAATTCAAAGAATTTGCCCTGTTGGATGTGTGGCAATATTTGTATCAAGAGTTCTTCCTGTTCCTTCAGGAGTCTCGATCTCTTACCTTTCTTCAGATGTGTTCTTCAAGCTTTGTCTTCTCAAATAACTGAAGTTAATTGGATTTCAGAGAATAAGCAGAACAAAATGTGTTCAACCCTTAACCTCCTTTCTTTTGCTATCTCTCATAGAAGTTATGTCCATTAATGCTAACTGGCTTTCTGATTCAGAAAATCATCCTTCTAGAATGGTATTACTTGTGAGGTTATATTTACTACCACTTCAAGTTCATCTGGCTTCTTTTGCTTGTTATTTCTGCTTATGTAATGTGGTTTAAGTTTTTCGAAGCTCCTTTCCCTATTTTTAGATTTTTCTTATTCTATAACATCTCCCGCTAAAGAGACTTAAAATAGAAATAAAAGTTTCTGCCTCCTTTCTTTACTACTGCGTTGAGAATCTTCCTACCAAGATTAAATTTACCCAGTCCAGAAAGAAGCATCAGTAACCAGATGCTTCAAGGGAGCAGCTGTCCTTGTGTGCCTTCCAGTCTTTACAAACTTAAGGGTGAAATTCATTTCATCAGATGACAAACCATAGTTGAGACTTACTTCAAGCCACCAATTTGGGCTGGTTTTTAATGGCTGGTGTGTGCAAGGAAGCTCAAAAGGATGATTCCCTTTTTCCTAAGTTATTTATCTGAGAGAAGTAAAAAGATTCAGCCTATAGAAGTGATTTTATCCCTCCATTGATAATAAAGAGAGCCAAGATGACTAGTTTACATTAGATGACTAGTTTCTAAAAATCCAAGGTTATGAAATCAGTCAGGCCTATGAAACATGGAATACTCACATACAATCTTACAAAAATTACATACAACTTCATTCAAATCAGTGCACCAAATTACTTCTGAGCAAAAAATATAGCTGAACTTGATTTGGGCTGCCTCAATAATGCTTTAAGTTGTTAGTGACTCTAGTGTAGCAGCATCCTTTTGAGTGAGAAGTCCAAGTGGTACCTTTATCCCAAGGTTAGGAGCTTTAGCCTCCAATGAACTTGTATCACTTGTTCAGCATAACTTCCCAGCTATAGTATCATAGAAAGGTTTAGGTCGGAGGGGACCTTAAAGATCATGTAGTTCCAACAATGTGCCCATTATAAAGGTGCAGGAAAAAAAGTGTGTTGATTCCTGAATGAGGCTGAGAAATCCTGGCGCTCAAGGGGCTACCCGGTCACGCTGAAGCATGTAACTTAAGAGGCTGATCACCTTAGGATGAGTGTGTAGCGCTGGGAGTCGCCCGGGGTAGGAGCCTCACGTGTGTGTTCTGAATCGCCTGCTGGATCAGTCTTTATGCTACTAAAAAAGGAGACTAGCCAGCTAATAAAAGCTCCTAAATTGAGTACCTAAGTTTAGATGCTGTCAATATAGCAGTACAGCTGAACTCAAGTTTCAGCAGTGAATGTATTCATCATTTTGTGTTTCTGTTCTGAAATTGCTTGTAATTTACAATCCAGGCATACAAACACTGAACGTTTGTGGGCCTTGCTTCTAGTCATTTTCTGAAGATGCAGATCTAGAACCATTTACCTCGATTGAGAATTTCTCCTGCAGTCTTTAAAGAAGCATAAAGACAATTTATTAAATGTTTATTAAAGATAGGTGATTTTCTTTTTTTCCATTTTATGCCCAAGAAAATTCTTATTGTTCAATCTCTTTAAGTAAGTATTTTAAAAATAGCCTGGTGGTAATATATTCTATGTGTACCTGGGATCAAATGCAATTTCTTCATGGAGATTTATATGCAATTATTCTATCCAGGCTCCTTCCCCCTTTAGCCATCTTAACAGTGCCCAGGGTTACTTCAGACCAACATTGATAAAATTCATTCTCTGATTAAAAAATAAAGCCTGATATCAAAATTCTATGTACACTGTAGACTTCCATTGTTATAGAGTCCTTATTGTCTTGAGTTCATAGGCTGCAGTCTTTGAAATATTGAATTATTCTACAGTTTTTTATATCTCTTTTCCTCTCTGCATTTTAAAAGGTGTTCATATATGGTCATTTGATGGATACCATTAGAATACCAACAAATCTGCAAATTCTTCTGAAGGAAGCAGATACTATGAATACAACTATTGCTCAAAGTCCTGGCTATTAAAAAAAGAAAGAAAATAAAAAATCTAGTCAGTGTTTTGGAACCACCTCTACTTTAAAAGACCTAAAAATATCCTACTAACTGTTATTGTTGTTATATTTATTAAGGAAACTATAATGTCTAGAACAGGGTAGAGCACAGTGTGAGGTTGATTTCAGCAGATGAGAAAGTAGTAACTTACTGAAAGTTGCACAAGAAGTTTATGGCAAAACCAATCAAAGGTAACCGATATGATCTACCTCTGATATAATAAACCCAAAGTGTCCTGTGAAGGAAGGAGGAGTATTGTTCTACAGTGAAAAGAAAGAAACAAGGATCGTTTCTGTTATTTTATGCCACTAAATCATTAGGTTTCTCTACAGGCTGCATTGTTAGTAAATTTAAATAGAACTAATTATCAAAGCCTGCAAGACATTGTTTTCTAGGAATTTAATGAAGCATCACCTAACCAGCCCCACTCAAAAAAAATCAACTACTATTTTAATAAAGTTGAGAAGCAGACAGTCAAATAATATTACATATTTAAAGTACATGATTGAAATCACAGGTCTGGAATTTTAGCAGACTTCAGCACTGCTGATACATTTACTGGTATTTAATGTGTGAACACACTAAAGACAGAGTATACAAAAGAATAATTCTGTCCGCAATAAAAGGACCAATTAAAATTACCAAAAAGCTGTTGAATTTCTTAAATGGACAGTCCCTGCTGAGCTCTCTGTTGAACTGATGAAGTAGGTCATAAAAGATTCCCTTTCTGAGACAACACTCCTACTGAGGGAACTGAAAACTTGTGGCAAAGTGTTTTGCTGCCAGTGGACAGGTTCTGGGAGGGAGAATTAAATGGGGAATGCACTGGGAAAAGGACTGAACATTCTCACAGTAGTGCAATGCTGCCAGCTGGGCCAGGCGCAGCATGTCTGGTTGTCCCCCAAGCCCTTGGGACCAAAGCTCTTTCTAGGAAATGAGGAGGCAGGCAGGAAGAGGGGGCTGCTGGAAAAAAAACACATTAAAACCAATTTTTAACATGCAGAAGAGCTGAAGAAAGCAAGCAGCGATTGTTAGAGAAAGGAGCAGCGCCAGTCAGCAGGAGACTGAGAAGCACTAATCACTGCTAAATCACTGGAAGATGTCCCCACTAAGCAGAATTGCCACCCCTGCTAACCAGCAGCCGTTGATGTTAAATATTGCAGAGCTGAGCTTGGTTCTCTCGGAGGCATGCTGATTAAAAATGCCCTGATGAAATGGTGTGTACTGTAAGAAGTGGTACTTAGTATTTTGTCTTCATAATACTTTAAATCGCACTATATCCCTACAAGGTATTTTGCCGTTCTCCATTAAAAAAGGGGCAACCAGCACTTCCAGAGGCACAGGGAGCTGCGGTACCCAGCTGACTTCATTTTGCATTTGAGGGTGTTCAGATATTTTGAAAAAGGCTCTACATTTTCACTGTTTGCTAGGTAATAATGAATTTCCTTTACCGCACCTGTTTTCAAACCCT
The DNA here is from genome assembly GCF_023634155.1 of Falco peregrinus. Classification (NCBI taxonomy): domain Eukaryota; kingdom Metazoa; phylum Chordata; class Aves; order Falconiformes; family Falconidae; genus Falco; species Falco peregrinus. Next base: position 26,979,788 of record NC_073730.1, on the reverse strand, counting down.
GTCAGTGTCTCTAAGTAAGTCTTAAAACTTCTTGCCTAACATGGATTAAAAAGTTATATAAAAGGCCAGAAACTGTTCCTCGCTCATCAGTGTGAGATATTATGGTTCATTTTTTAGACCGTGCCGATCTATGATTTCACAGCAGTTGCTTCATTAAGGTCTAGAATTGGTTTCAACATTATAAAAGGACAATATTTTAAAAGTCTTTGTATTTTAGGACAATTTAATGTAGTACTTAAAAATTATTTCTGACTGAAAATGTTTTCTGCAATCACTGAAAAAAAAATCTGCTAAAATATAGGAAAGCAATAAACAAAAATATCAAAAGGACTCATTCCTGATCATAAAAGAAGCTTCTTAAAAAGAGGATCGCAGTGGGAGAGTTTTCCTTTTCCTTCCCTACTCTCCCAAATGCTTGTGACATGTCCTGCATTAATACCGCTTCCTTCGTACTTTGGGGGATGTTTAGGGGAAATTGAAAAATAAGTTAATATTGCTGTCTTATTCTTCTTATTGAAGAAGGTCACATTTTGATTTTTTAATGGGAATTCAATACAATCTTCCCCAATCCATTAAACTTACTACAGGAGTAGAAGGAAAATACCAAATCCTGCTCTTGCATGAGCAGAGATCCTCTCTGCTTGTTGTGTCCTACATTGCTCATGTGGAATGACCACGTCTTTCTCTGCTTCCTCTCTGCTATGGTTTCTGAGGAGAAAAAAAGTTGTAGCCCCATAGTAGGCTCGCACTTCATCCTTGGCAAAGTGAATGAAACACACAGCATTCCTTTGCCCTTAAGGAATTGTTAGAGGTGATGGGAATTCCACCCTGCTCTCCTTGCCATGTACTCCGATGTGTAGAAGGGAAAGGGTAGGCGGGTGAAAGGAAGGCGAAAGCAGTAGATGAGGAGATTCGGCAGGATTTGCCCATGGAGCAGGCTATAGAAGGGATACCTGGCCCCGCAGTGCTCTTGTGAAGTGCCCCAGGAGGCAAGTGGCTACCTGGGCTGTTTGGATGGTGACCATCTACATAGGCCTGGTGAATATTTTGCAATAGTGTGGGTCAAGGACTGTCCCTTATCCCAAACACTTCAGGGTTTTTATCGTGAAGTTAGTATCAGCAGTAATACCTGTAACTTACTTGAGGAAAATGGAAATTTTCCCTTTTAAGGAAAAAGAAGTCGGCATGGGCTAAGATGTAGGAGATGGTCTTGTTTGTTTCTTTCTTTCTTTTTTATTAATATCTTAGATTTGGGGAAGAAGGCTGTGGAATCCTCCAGATGCTGAAGTGGGCATCCACATCCTTGTACAAAATTTCTCCTTTGAACAGTCCAAGAAAAACCTCACGAACCCAAAGCAGTATTGACAGTCCTAAAAAAAAGAGCTCTCTTCAAAGCCACATGTGTTTGGCTTCTCTTGAATCTGTAGAGGGCCCCTTGAGGCTTCAAAAGAGAGACACAGTAGTGGAAAACATCCCTCATCCTCATCACTTGCCTAACTCAACATTATCTGGAGAAAGAAGGCTGTCTCGGGAAGAGGAGTGCTGGGAATCAATATTTGATCAGATCTGCTTGTGTTTATTGACATAAAAGAATTATTTCATAGAACCATTGAGGTTGGAAGGGACCTTGGGAGATCATCTAATGGACGCTTAATGGCAGTAAGTGTTTTCTAATCTGATCGGTCCTTTTCCATATACAGAAATGGTCAAAAGGGACTTCTGCCTCCAGGCAGTGATACCGGCTGCTGAGGGACTTAGGGCAGCTGCTTCAGTGGCGGCTGAGAGGGAAGCGCTGTTTGGCAAGCACAGTACCCACGCCGAGGCCAGAGCAAGTATTTTTATAGCTCAGTTTTCTGGATGTTACATGATATTCACATCCAGTACATGGCAGGATTCTTCCGCCCTAACACTGGGGTTGAATACTACGGCTGGCAATGCAGAGAATGAATGCCGTGTAATGAATGAAGGTGAAATATGATGCTATACCTGTGACAAGTGACATATTGGTAAAATGGGCACTAACCTTCAAGGTGATTATTATCACATTAGTAAGACCTTTCTCCAGCTCTGGAATTCTTGTGCAGCCAGTGTCAAAGCTCACAGGTTACAAACACCCGGTTCAATAACCGCATGTTTGAAAAACTTATTCTACTCCTGCAAAAAATCATTTGACTTTTTTATTTATTATTGCTAATTGGAGATCCTGTTCCACAAAAGACATATGGTTATGCCCACCCCCTACCATGGTCTTGCTGCTTGGAGGGCTTGTTGATTCGTACTTTGCAGCTGGCTCAGAAAGTGACTTGTGAAATGTTCCTTATATCTCAAGAAAAGGCCAGTGGTTCCTAAACTGCTTTTGGCTGCATCCCTCATAGAGTTGCTAGACCCCAATTTTGCTGCAGTGTGACCTTGAATTCTAGTGTAATCATTTTAAAATTTATTCTTGGTCTTGCAAACCCAGTCATAACTCCTGTGCTCCTACTTGGAGTAACGACCTGTATTTTAAGACATAATACTTGAGACCAGACATTTATAAGCACTGAAGATACATATTTAGATATTTTTTTCTTTTGGGGGATTTATAGTGTTTCTCATCACTGTGATATATATTTGTGTGTGATATACTTGTATGTGACTATATGTAGTAGATAGTAATAGATAGTTCTTCTGTAGTAGCTAGTCATATTCTAGGTATATTTCTCTATATTACACATTATTCTCTGAATATATCTTCTCTGCAGTCAGAGCTGCACTGCCAACTTGAGTAGAAAAACCCAGTCTAGTTTTAAACTTTCTTGAGTGTGTATCAACAGGAAAGTAACTGGAGCAGAATGGATCTCAGAATGGGCAGGAAAATTTGCTAATGTCAGTATAGCATTTCCTCCAACAGGTTATAAATTATACTGTTCTTATGCTGTTGAGAATAATACATCTCTCAGAGCTATCACTGCATGTTTTTTATCAAGTATTACTATAGATAGGTGATTTCCATAACCCTATTCACACCCCACGGAGTCGGAAAGTAGTTTATCAATGCATCTGTAATGCATATGTGAATGCTGTGGGGAGGGGTGAAACAGGACAGTGCTGAAAACAAAGGAAAAGACAAGACAAATACTCTAAGCTTTGGATGGTAAAATACCAAGTGATAACAGAATATTACATTTTTTGTTAACAGTGGGTTTTCTATGTGTTGTTTAGTATGGGAGAATAGAATAGATAAGCACATGTGAGGAAGCAAAGATGAGGAGTAAAAAAGCGGGACACCCCCCCCCGCCCCCTACACACCCTCCCCCCAGGTTTAAAGAAGCAGAAAGTTGCTTGAAAACTGATTGTATTACATATGTATAGACACCTTAAAAGATCAAAATGGCTGTTGAAAATGAAGCTATAGATAGGAACCTTTTGGGGAGGTTTTCTACATGCCCAGATTTTCATGGCTGTTTTCTCATTTCTGTGGCATTGCTCGGAAAAGACTGTTGGGTGTCTGGGCACTCAGGGCTGCTGTGCATGCACAGTAAATCCAAAATGTCTGACATGCATTGCTCTGACTGCAGGGAAATAACTGTACATTACAGGCTGGTTTGGAGGATGGGATTGCTTTTTTTCCAATTCATTGAACAAATGTGTTAAAGAACTAAAATGTGATGCTTTTGTGTTTCACCAAAACTGCAGGGAAATCACATTTTTTCCCTTTCTTGTCATCAACACATTTTCTTTATTCATGTAACAGTAGGTGTCATTTTTCTTTAATTATGCCCAGCTATCATATGTTGCTTTTATTTGTTGAGGATGTTAGTTTCAGGGAAAATAATTTAGACAGTTCCATTTTTCAGGCAACAATACACTAAATCCTGTGCTTACAAATTGCAATTAGATAAGAATTCTTCTTTCCGCAATCAAATGTGGCAGTTTCTTACTGGAAAGTAATGATGGATCAAACTTACAGTGTAAAATGGGAAGATCAAAGCATTCAACGAAAATGTAATGAAGAAAATACACTTTTATGGCTTGGCATTTTAAATGTCCTCTGCTATATATCACCGTGGCAGCATACAATAGTATAAATCTTTCTTTGGGAATGAATACAGATTAACGCAGCCTCATTTTCTGTGTCAGAATTTACTTCTTACTGTGACGATATTTATTCCCCCCACACCCCCACATACCCCTCTCTCCCCACCATCAGACCTTAAAAGTACTTTAAACATGTTTAGCCTGTCAACAAGCCTTTGCTAAAGGGTTTTGTAGCCTTTGGTAATGACTTCTAATTTACGTGACTAATTATCCCGGGATAAATAGAGATGAGGTGCTTTAGGATAAGGCTAATCTGCATGTCTGCTGGAAGCTTGAATAGTGCATTTTATAAAGATACAAAACTCAGCAATTCAATGAAATTAAGGTTGTGACAAAAGGCAGGCAAATTCAAAATGAAGGCAAATACTTCTCTTCCTAAGCTGCTGCAGTGGGATGTGAGAAAGACGCGGATGGCATGGCATGAAAAGGAGCATCAGCCCTGATTCTGGGGTTTATTTCAACCTATACTGAAGCTGGAACAGATTTTACCTATACTGTTTACACAGATATAGTTTCATACAGAATTGCACCATGATTTGCCTGTCTTCACCATCCATCTTGTTCCAATTGTGTTGCCTTATTCTTTAAAACACAGTGGTTATCCGTCTGTGACCACCTGAGCCCTGATTTATGCCACAGTATAAACAAGCAGCGATGTATGAAATTATCACAGAGTCATAGAATGGTTTGGGTTGGAAGGGACCTTAAAGATCACCTAGTTGCAGCCCCCCTGCCACGGGCAGGGACACCTTCCACCAGACCAGGTTGCTCCAAGCCCCATCCAGCCTGGCCTTGAACACTGCCAGGGATGGGGCATCCACAGCTGCTCTGGGCAGCCTGTGCCAGTGGCTCACCGTCCTCGCAGTAAAGCTTATATCTTCCTTATATCTAATCCAAATCTCCCCTCTTTCAGTTTGAAGCCGTTCCCCCTTGTCCTATGGCTACATGCCCTTGTAAAATGTCCCTCTCCAGGTTTCTTGTAGCCCCCTTTAGGTGCTGGGTGGCTGCTATAAGGTGTCCCTGGAGCCTTCTCTTCTCCAGGCTGAACAACCCCAACTCTCTCAGCCTGGCTGCACAGGAGAGCTGCTCCAGCCTCTGATCATCTTTGTGGCCCTTCTCTGGACTCGCTCCAACAGGTCCATGTCCCTCTTATGTTGGGGGCCCCAGAGCTGAATGCAGTACTCCAGGTGGGGAATCACAAGAGCAGAGTGGAGGGTATATACATACAGCAAAGAAAAATCTGAACACAAAAAACTTTGTGTAATGTCTCAATGCTGCAAGATGTTATCCCAGGTAGAACAAACTTATGCTGGTAACAGAGGAAAAGAATGAAAGAAAGGAAGAATAACACCCTTTCTGCTGAGCTGAGCAGTTCAGTTTTCAGAAGAGCTCTTGAATTTAGAACTTGACCTCCACCATACTATGCGGAGCGATGCATAAGTACTTTAAGAAATTTAGTCTCATTTTCAAAAGTGATTTAAGGTTTTCAGACTTCTTAGGATGCTTTTACAAAGTCAGTTGCAGATAGGTCTAGCATTGCTCTAAGCTAGAGGGACTCAGTTCAGCACCGTTCTGCACATTTCATAGATCTGTTAGCAGCTACTTCCCACGCTCACATTTCTGAATGATTTTACAACTGCGGTCAGTTCTCACCTGCAAGCTTAGAGGTGGGCAACACTAAACTGTATCTGATCATGTGGACATGCCTTTAATTCTTACTGTACACACTGTTAAGGTCAGCTGTTTTAACCATCTCATGTCTAATTCGGAAATGTTAAAAAAGGACGGACTTTCAGGATGTGCAAAATGGAAAAATCAGACTTAGGTGTTAGGTGTGTACCCAAACGCTGTCCTACTTGCTGGAATTGCTTTTGAAAGCATGATGTCTAACTCTTTTAGGAGCCTACACTGCAGTGTTTAAGACATCCAGAACTAACTTGCCCAGAGCAGGGAGAATGACAGATTACTCAATTCCCTTTTCAATTACTTAACCACAGGATCATCATTCTACTTCACTCAAATTGTGGTATATTGATTTCTGTTGTGACTCAAAAGATTTTAATTTTTAATAAAAAGTTAGCATGATATTCTCTTTATGTACATAAATCCAGAATAATCTGCCTTCTGCAGGCAGGGTATTTAAATGGAAAGACCCCATAATACCTATAATGTTTATAAGGAGCTCTCCCCACGTTCACTTAACCAGGATCCCCTTACTTAGTTTCCCCACAGGACAGCAGTAATGCAAAAGCCTTTGAGGCCTGGATGAGAGAATTGTAACATAATGAACTTTTAAATTTCAATAACCCTTAAGAAAAAGTGCTAAAAAGCTCCTGTGGTATTGAATCAGAGTTTCAGAATATCAGCTGGTGAAAATTACAGGGAAGTAAAAGGAAAAAAGTTAGCCAAGGCCTTTCGCTCTTTTCTGTCCAAGGCCAAATTAATATTAGTAGGTTTAGGTCTTTGGTAAAGGTAGATACTAAAGAGCTTGCCTTAAATTGCTTGTAGGTGCAGCATATTGACCCCAAACTCCATTTCACTGGGAAATGTAGTAACAATTCAGGTGAACAGATTTGCCTTGGAAATCCCAGCCGCCAGTTAAGTGAGAAGTCAGGTGTAGCGAGTTTGCTAATGCAACCCACGTTCAGCGCAGTGCTCCTTCCCAAGCGGTCAGCATCTCTTAGAAACCCTGTGTCCAGGTAAAAGCTTTTATGCCAGCAATCCCAATAGTAATAAAGAATTTCTAGATGTTTTTCCATTTGACAGCTTAACTCCAGCCCTGAGCTTCCATGGAAAAGCTACACAGTGAAAGCTGGCCTGAGTATTGAAAGCAAATGTCTTGGGGACCTTGTGTACTTTCTGGCACACTTCCCAGGAAGGGACTAATCAGTAAAAAGCCATTCTTCACACTTGTTCTTTGGCCTGTCCTCGGTGACCTATTTTTTTGACTAATCCTGATTTTTATCCCAGCCAATGCCAAATTGCCTCTGTTTCTGGCTGCTCCTGGCCAGCCCTATAACTCTTTAGCCCCCAGAAAGATCTTGGGGTGGAATGTGGAATTTTGGGTGGTTTCTCTTGCTCCAAGACCTCTGCAGATTCAAAGGACAGCATAAGTAACTCTGAAATTCAAGAGACGCACCATTCTCGGTATGGGTAAATGAAGACTTTTATGCAGATGGGGTCTTCCCTAAAAAATAACATACAGTAAGGTCAGTCTGTGTTACTGATGTGAGGTTTGTAGTCCAGACAGAGAAGAACCTCTTGTGAAAAGCTTTAGAGTGACCTGCAAAGCCTTTTTTATTATTGTTGCCAAAAGAGGGAGCCCTCACAGAATTATATGTACTCTTAGCAGCGTTTTTGCTTTTGTGATCTGTTCTTTAAAAAGCTCTGGATTATTATTATTTATTTTTTCTTTCAAAACTTGAAGCCTTTTTGGTTTAGAATAAGTTTGTGGCACAGATAACGTGAGCTGTGAGTTTTGCCCTCTTTGTGTTCATGATGACCTCAAGTCACAAAGAAAGAAAATAAGCTTTTCATTTTCAGAGTTATACAGCTGGCTATTATTAAGTACATGATGTGGTTTCATTAAATACCGTATTTTAGCATTCCAGTGTTAGAAGTAATGATCCTGCCAAACTGGAAAATACTGGTTGGGCACTGAACTTATTTTAAATAATTCATGATCTTGTGTGTTATAATCTGGGTTCCATGCTGCCTTCTGCTTCTGTAAGCTGGAATTATCAAAACTGGTACCCAATTCACCTCTTAGCCATCCCAAAATGATTCTCACTGTTTGAGAAGGGTGAGTAACATCTTTCCAGTTTGCCAGATGATATAAGGGGTAAATTAGCACTGGGTTGGTTTGTAATCACTTGTAGGAAGTCATTCAATAAATTTTGGAGGGACTTGAGAATGATGCAATTTGTTACTCATTAGGTTCAAAGCAATGAGAAACTACAGGCACTTTTATTAGTGTTTACTTTTATTAGTGTTTCTCTTTAGGGGAAAAGCTTTTGTCATGGGTTCTGCAACAGAAATTGCAACAAATAGTAAGTTTACCAGAGAGACTCTGTAAGTGTGGATTCATGGCTCGCCCTTAGCTCTTTCTGAGCTTGAACTGGTTAAAGGAAACTCTGGCCAAAAGAAATTACAAGTATTTTAGCTGATCTCTGCCATCCCTTCTGAACCTGTACGACTAGTTCCCTAGACTAGTTCCCTTTTGAAGGATTTCTTTTCAACCTAATGGCTTCTATGACTGTGGCTCCAATACCCCATTTGGTATTTTCTCTTTTTGCACAGTAGCTCTCGTTTCCATTGGGATGCAGTCTGAGTGGATATGACAGGCCAGCATTTCTTCTCTCTCCCAAGTCAAAGCCAAACTTACAAAACAGCTGAATTCCATGGGAGTTCAAAGCCAATAATGGGGCAATAAGATTTAAAACGTACTTTTATTTGATCATTTGAAATAGTTTGCCTAACAATTTTTAAATGCAAATTCAGAGGCTCAAGTGTGACCTGTTTTAGTGAGAGTTAGATGCTTGGGACCAGATTCTCAAAAATACGTTAGTGCTTAAAAGGCATTTGGGTGCCTAATTCACTCCTAGGTCAGCCGTTCTTGAAAATGTCACATTCTAGCTCTCGACAAGACTGGTGAGCTTTATATAGCAGGATTGTTGCATCAGAGTAAAATCCCATTTAGAAATGCATATTAATAATTTGTTGTTAATAGATATTGCGTGAAGATTGCTGTGTGATTATTGTACCGTAATATTAGTGAGATTCAGAATAAGTGCAAGGAGTAGCTTGGCTGAGGTAGGAAGGATCACATTTGAGCATAACTTTTCTTTCTCTTTTGCATGATGTTGTTCTTGTCTTTTTGAACATTATTAGTATTCTCAGTGCTGTACAGAAACATAGGGGAGACACAGGGCTGGAGCTGAGCTGACTGCAATCAAACTACATGATAAAACATAAAAATACACCCCAAAAAAATTTTATGCATTTTTTTTTGAAACAAGAACATGCAGAGTGAAGACTGAAATGGCCAAAATGGGTGTTTCTGACGTTTTATGGATAGATAGGTACTGCATAGGTAGTGTGCCTGCAAATATTGGATGCTCCTATATACCATATGTGCTGCAATTCCTAAGCAATACAGCAGATGTTTTAGGTGATCAATTCAGAACTCACTGGCTTTGTTTAGTTCTCCCCATCCCCAGTTTTATATGATGTGAATGTGCCTGTCATCGTAAGTAGGGGAACAGTTCCGTATTTAAAAATCTGTGCATAATTCAAAGTTGACACAGTAGCAATACTAAAACACTCCCCAGTCTAGAAAATCTCATGTTCCTTGGAGTCCAAACCACCTTGTTAGGAAAAGCTGTGGCCAGTAAAAATTAGCTTTGTGTGGCTTGAATCAAAACTTAACTATTTTTTTGAGTTTAGGTTTATTGCACGAGGTAGATGAAAGCTGCTGGTTCTGATTTCTTTGCTGATCAGAGGGCCAGGTGAGCTGGTTTGTTTGCTTATTTGTTTTTAAGAAAAGTTTTGTCTTATTTCTATGTAATCTCCTCCAAAGCCAGCTTCCTAATGGCACCTTTTTATCTTCAGTTCTCTTAACACTTTCCTCACTGATGCCCCTTGCTTTGCCAGCTCCTTGTATACAAAGTGCCTTTTCCGCTCTAAGATATTTGTTTTTGTTTTTTTCCCTTCTTTTTTTCAAAGTTTTTTTAAACAGTAATCCCCAATGGTTTTACTTAGTTTTCTGATCATTTGGGCTGGAAATCTCCCAATGGTTTTACTTAGTTTTCTGATCATTTGGGCTGGAAATCTATTAAGACTTCATTAAAAAGCTCATTTGAAAACACCAATTCTACCATATCGTCTGAACTGTTTTGTTTGTTTATTTATTTGGGGATATATATATAAAAAGACTTGAAGTCTGATATTTTTTCCAGTTGTAAATTGAGCAGAGATGTGTACCTGATGGCTAGCACAGTTAGAAAGACTCTCTTCTGGAGTGGTGTGTAGGGAAGGGACTGTCTGGCTGCTCATGCCTGCTGCCCCCATGGGGCTGGGGGGTGGGCGAGGGCAGCTGTGTTCCTGCGCCAGCCCCCGTCTCCTCTGCGTCCTGAGCCCGCAGGACCGCTGCGGAGGGAGCTATGCTTTGAAAGAAAAGATGTTCTCAGTCTTCAATGCCCAAAAGAGAAAAATTAAGCTCAATGGGAACAGGAAGGAATGTGTCACTTTTGCCACTAGAAATTGGAACATTTACATTTGTGTTGGTCGTGAACAAAAATACTAAAGAAATCCCGAAGTACAGTTTCCTGACACACTGGAGTTCAGGGTAAGAACAAGGACAAATTTTCCTCACGTGTTCACCTGGGGAAACTTTGTTCACCCTTCCTGCAACTGTGAAATTGGGCAGAAATGATGGGCTGATACTTCCTCCTGAGTTACTCTTAACATACCACAGCCCTTTTGCTAACTAAAAATATGTATTCTTTGGGGAAGCAAAATACTTTTCCAAACACAGTGTGTAAATGTGTACAACTAGATAATTTATTTTTAAGGTGAATAGTCAATAGATGTTTGGAAACTTCTTGGATTCTTCTAATAAAGAAATAATGTACATAAGGGCAATGGAAGCATTTTAAATACAGAACTGTATTCTTCTGAATTCTGGAATTTTCAGAGTGACTCACCAATCATAGGTAAACATCCACATTTCAAATTATCCAGACAAACATATTTTCTGCATAACCCAAAGAAAAACTGCTTTGCAGCAGCTTCATCACATAGTTACCACATTCTTATTTACACGTACACAAGTAAATCTCAGCTTTTTTCTTCTGGACATTGATTCTGAGAGACATGATCTGCTTTCACTGACGCTTTCAGCCAGGGGAACTGGGGAAACAGCCTTTGGTTGTACCGAACCCTGAAGCAACTGCACATGTGATGCAAAATTAGCAGTTTCATATCAAAATTGGTTAATAGGTCATTTGGTTCCCTTCTCTCTTCCACTGAAGTCCCTGTGCTTTGGGTGCTGCTCAGAACGGTCTTGTATTTGTCAGTCACGGTGCTGAATTTTCCCAAGTGTGTGTTCTGTGTTTTTTAGCTGCTATTAGATATATATCAGATAGCAGGTCCCCAATGAACTGCTTACAGAACAACTGTAAGAGAGTGATAATTTGAAACGGTTATCAACAAGGCTAATGAAAAGAGGATTTCAAACCTCTTATCTCTGTTCCGTGTATGGGACAAATGTTATTCCCTATTTTATTAGTCAGAATAACCTGACATGGACTGAAGAGAGGAACAAAATGGTAATATCTGGATGGCCTCATTTTTTTATGCAGATCTCCATTCGAGGCTGCTGTTGGGCAAGCTAACTCAGCTCAGTCATTTTGATGAACCAATGTTTTTATTTTCTCCTTTAATACAACATGACATTCTCTATGCAACATATATAGGTCTCTTCAACTGTTGTGAATAAAAATGCTTCTGGAACGGTTTTCACAGTTTAAAGCACCTGAATGAAGGGTTTGGGGCTAAAATGCTGAATTTCAAAAGTGAGATAAAACTGTTGAAATTTGGATGCATAGAGCTAAATGCTACCCTGGTTTCTGTAGGTGCCATTTTACTTTTATTAACAATTCTAGAGACACCACCTATAGGTTACACATGAATTACACTGGATAGCATACAAAGGCAGAGTGACCCTGGAAGTGGCTGTAAGGAGTCCCAGCCTTAGTCCTTGGGAGTTTTGATAGGGATTGCAGCCTGGGTGGACCTTGTTCCAAGTTCTGTGGCTCAACACTTTCAGATAAAAGGCTTTAGTAAAGGTTTTAGCATTTTCCATAGAAAACTACAGCAAAATTGCTTCAGAAACAAATGAGAAAGTGTTGGGTCTCTTTGGAAAGTAAGATTGTTCTTTTTTAATTCCGGTATAGCTCACGCTCATTGCTGCCATTTGACTTCTCCAGACAGTGCTTTCCTGGGCCATAATTAAATATGTAGTTTTTAGAAGAATAAAGATTGGGATGCTCTGAATCATTTGTTAAGTGAATATGCCAAGCACTGGTCTGGTTTGGAAAAAAAAAAAAAAAAAAAGTTGAGTTTTTTTGAGCAATAGAAAAACAAACTCACTGCCATGGATTGTGAAAGAAAACAGACTCAGAATGAAATTAGATGAAAAGCTTGAAATTAGATGATACCACAGTAGTTGGATGTATAAATTTGTATATTTGCCCATACATAATATATTCTAAATTAACTTTTTGCTATTATTTTTGCTCTTGTTGTCTTGACACGTACAGTAAACAAGGAACTTTGCACAGTATGGGGCGGGGGGGAAGATTTTCAGATAAAGTTATCCTTCTAAATTAAATGCGGAAAGATACAGTTATTGCCCCCTTCCCTCTTGCCTGTCCCTAATGAAAAACAATCTTTGGCTATAATGGTGTGTTGACAGCCAGAGCAGAACTTGGAGGGGTGGATTGAGTTACCCCCTCATTGCAAAAGAAAAAGGGCTGATTTTGTCCAGCTGTTGTGCAAGTCTTTGGAGCTGGATGTTTCCTGTCTTATTGGTTTACATTCCCAAGATACTAGCAGTCTGAAAATGCAGGTGAAACTGGGCTATAGCACTTCCACTGGATGGACAAAATGAAGAAATAGGGAAAGAGAGAGAAGAAGTGAATGTGCCAGGAGTGGAAGGCCAGTGAATTTAGAGCTGAAGATTTAAAAATGGAATCGTCCAGCCTGGTGCATTGGAAATCAGTTCCATTGACCGCCCTCACACTGATTTTCTTTGGCTCCTTAAAGAGATGCTGCATTAAATAGGAAACTTGTGTGCTGCCATGTTTCTATTGGTGACAGAATGCTAGCTTGGTCTTGGAAAGGTGTGGTAATTTTGAGTATTTCCTAGGTTTTTCTTCTGTATCCACAATACATAGCCCATATTGATTCCTTGTCTGTGCAGTGTGTGTATACAGTTTTATAAACATTCACTCCTCTCTGCACAGTGCAGAAGTCAATAAAAACACCTGCGTATACATACATGAATGTTTATATGTATCTGTGATTGTATATACTTATATGCAATATATTTATGTTTGTACATATATACAATTATAGTAATGGTAAGTGCAAAAGTAACTTTCAGAACAGGATAAGCTCTACCTTTTCCTTTTGAATGCTTGGATGTATGGAGCTGTAGGTATGAGACTGGCAGCTTTGAAACTGAATGGTGACGGTGCAAATGGAAATCACTACAGAAGGGTTTTGGAGACGATATAGCCTGTAGACCTCATGCACACCATGTTGCGGTTATAAAGTTCTCCCAACATTTACTTTGCTTTGTGTTATACAGAAAGCCCAGCTACTTGGGCTTACAGGCACAAAGTGGTTTGCTTGAAGAGCTGAAATATTCTCTGTCGAATGTTTATGTTTCTGAGATGTTTGAATGTGACATACCAGAAATACAACCTATTGTTGAGGCTGTCTTCTGTATAAAATGGCATGCGTTAACATTGTATATGAGTCACTCAGTTCCTTTAAATATTGTCATCTTTGAGTGGAAAGGGGATATATTTTGAGTGTTTGCAGAATACCTTCAACCACTGGAACTACGATCTGGAAATTGCTGTGCTGTGTTCTCACACAGCCTGCCTGCATCTCAGGCAAACTTCAACACCTTAAAAGAAAATAGCACCTGAGATAAACACAACCACGTAATTCCCACAAAATCAGAAGTAAAGGCAGGGAGCTCTTGGGGTGGGGGGTGGATGGGAATGGGATTTATGCTCTAGGGAGTCAGAGAAAATGGCAACTAGAGAAGTTGTGTTCTCTCCTGTTTATTTTCACTCTGTTGCTGAATCACAAGGATTTTTTAACACATAATTCATAAGTTTTATGCATGAAAGTGCAATCTTTTTTTGGGAAATTTTATATTTGCAAGGAATTTCCTCTTGTGTTGCATATTCTATATATGTTTTTCTTCCTTCCAGTTGTATTGCTATCCTTACGGTGTGAAACCTCAGGAGTCCTGTTTCTTAAAAGTTTATCAAAGATGTGTTTCTTTTGACTGGGCTCAGGTGTATTAGGAAGTAGATTGCGTCAGTGCTGTAATTCAGAACTTTGTTTTCCACTTAAGTGCTGTCCTGAGCAGAATTCTAATACAGAGCAGGAGCCAAACCCAGTGCAAACACATGCTGTTCCCCAAACAAGAAGGTATTTAACTTCTTACAAAGAAGGACTCTTCTAGTGAAAATTTCTTGTGTTTCAGAAAACTTCCCAGTAACCCCCTCAGAGTTCTTAAGTGTTGGGTTGTTGTTTTTTTTTTTAATTTTCATAAAATTAAATATTTTTCAAAACGGTATTTTCTTTGAACCCAAGTCAGCCTTCTCACTACTAGTGGACTGGCTATTCTGGCACGATGACAGTTTGCTAGGTTTATTATTAGTTGACATGGAGAGAGTAGGACAACTGCTACTAGCTGGTAGCTAAACTACTCTGACTGGATGCAGACATTGGAACTTAAGTCCCAGTTTCAATAAATATTTAGTTACACAGCAAAAGAATGATCTGCAGCTTGTAGCTGGATGTAAGCAGCTGAAGTTCAGTCTCAAGGTCCAGATGGGACAGAGCAGGGATGTAAATCTCTGGGTTAGTGTGGCCCTTATTGTGTGATCACAGGCTCCTACACCTGCATGTTTAGTTTTAAAATTGCATATGTTGGGGGTTAATCTGTCTTGTCTGTTATCTAAAACAGCCCATAAACAATGGCTAGTTAGTCAATATCCCATTACTGGTATAGGTAGATATGCTTTGTTTCTAATTAAACATTCATTGAATACTGTTGCTTACCCCCCAACAAATGCTGGACTTTCAAAGTTCATAATTGCTTTCACTAGTCCTGCTCCTTGCCTTTGTAAGACTTCACGTAAGACAGGAATTCACGACTAAAGAATGGCTGTGCAATGCCTAAAGCGATCTGCATCATATATGGATTTTGGTTGTTAATGGCACTGTGTGTGGTCTGTATAGTTTTTCTGCCCTTGTTTACCTTTTTTTTCCAAATAAATAAAATTTAAAGAGAAGAGTTTATTAGCTCCTGCTGCTTACTATGTACTTTAACACATAATCCTCTGTTTGTGGTGTTACAGTAATCTTTATAGGCATTAAGTAATTGATGTCACAAGCACAGGATTATAACCACGGCTCTGCAATTTACATAATAATACCACAAACTATGAAAAACCTGCATGGCAGTTTGTTACCAAAACAAACCCTTTAAAATGCTGAGTTAAATTGTGGAATGAGTAGAACCCGAGCCCTTGCTGTGTAAGTAAGTACATAAGCTTCATTTAAAACGTGCACATAGCCACAGCCACCTTTCTCTTAGTGGAACTACAAAGAAGCTTGATTCCAACCTGGATGTGGAGTCAAACCATGGAGAAATGGGCCCTGTTCTCTTCCTTCATTTCTTGCAGGCCTAAAGCTTTAGGGGAAGAGCAGAACAAAGCACAGACAAGGTATTGGCTGTATCATCCATCCTTTTCCCCCAGTCTTTACTGCGGGAGAAATACCAGTGTTTGTGTATGTATTCCATACACTTGCATACCCTGCGCAGGCTGTGGAGTGACTGGAGCACTAGCTATCTGTGCATGGATTTGTCTCAGCGTTTCAGGCTTGAATTAACAAGAAGGATAGAAGCCTCTGAAATTGGGAGCTCTGAGTCAAGTTTGCCAGTTGGGTTCAATAAAGTGATTGGATTTGCTTGCCATATTTTGGCTTGGGTTAAAAAGAGCCTGTTATTAGCTAATCAGGGTTGCCCTTTTACATGCACACCTGAGAAGATGCACTGTATATGCATAGTATGTGTCATCAAACCATAAAGTTGTCACTGATCTGCCTTTCTGTTGCTTCACTGAGGTGCATAAGGATGCTTGTTATTTTCAGATGCAGGAGCACAGAAAACTGAAGAGGCTTTCTGTCATCATAACTCTCATTGGCAAAGTTAAGGATCAGTTCATTCCAAAGCAGTTCATTCCTCCTCTCATTCTTTTCGGAGATAAGACAGTGTTAACGACTTTTTGTTGTAATTGTAAATATTTATAGTGAACTGAGGGGCTTTTTCTTTTGATTTCTAGTGGTTTAGTGAGAATCTGGATACTATCTTTATGAGCGCTCTGTATGTAAATAAGGCAACCTATAGAGGTGTCACTCAAGAACATGTGGAGCAGACGGTGAATTTGTGTGACCAGCATGAGCGTGCACGTTGCAAATGGCCTCTGGGGCACAGCCACACAGGTTACTCAGCCTCCTGTGGCTGTTGCTTTGGGCAGGGATCCACTGCTTCTGGTAGTAATCTGCTCACCAAGCCTTTGGGGCTGTGTCCTACTGCTGCTGCCGTAGGCACTGCAGCGTGCTTGCATGTTTGCATGTGTGCCTGAAGATACCTTGCATGGCTTTTCAGTCTTTTCTTAACCTTCATTGTATTAATGTTCTTTCTAAATAGCTCTTGAGCATAACAGGACTGTAAGAACATTATATGTGAGTGTTGTGTTCTTGAGAGAAATAGTTGAAGGGGGCGGGGGGCGGGGGAAGGAGGGGTCTTAGCTACTTGTTCGGCAGTGTTTCTGAAAAATAAGAAAGTCCTTGGCACTTGGGTTTTGGGAAAGATAGACATAGGTGTCAGATATTAAGTAGAAGAATATGTGAACTGGAAGGATAGGTAAAGTAGCTTAATGGTTTGGCACTGCCTTTCAGCATTTGGACTTGGTTTTGATTTTAAAACAGAATTGAGTTACCAAATACTGAAACAATCAAATGTCTGTAGAGGTCACTGTTAAAATGGTTTAAAATGCTCATTATAGCTCTTAGCATGAGCGATAACATATCCCAAACCAATTTATAAATGTTCTCCCACACCTACATCATCAATAATTGATTCCACAGTGTAGGCTACAGCAGATGCAATTTACTAAGATCCCAGTCAAGTGTCAACAAACTGACTGGTTCATTTTATCATTATACCAGGAAACTTTAGCAGCCAATCATACAGGAAGTACAGAATGTGAGATCTTGCTTCATTATATGAGCAAAAGTCTGATTTCAGGATGGAAAGAAAAGATTACTGCTTGGCATAATGTGATTCAAAAAAGAAAAAAAAAAAGAACCTCAAATCATTAAATTATCCGTTTTAACAGGATTTGAATCAGTAGCTTATTGGGGTCATTGCTTAAATGAAGAGTTTCTCTTTGGAGATAAGTCTTGCACTCTGATGGGAAGGAGGGGGCAAGTAGCGAAACTTGCATTTGAGAAACTTAGATGTGAAATGCTCACTGAGTTATATTTACTTTTTTCTAACACCTTCCTTTATCTAAGCCTTCATTAGAAAGTTAGGTTTTTTTCCAGATGTTAATTAGCCCTGAATAAACTGTCCATCAACAAACAACTAAAAGGTTTACACTCCTTCAGCACAGAAGTTTCTTTTCCACAGGAGCAGAGCACACCGAGGTGCACAGCTTGTCACCTGTCAGGCAGCAATGCGAAAGGATGGGGCACAGACTTTTGCCTCTCCCCCTCTGCTCCTTCTGCCCTCTCCCTCTCCTCCACTGTCAGTCCCTCCAGTGCAAACCACCGAGGCTTGTGGTGGTGCTTGGGGGCAGCTGTGTTGTCCCATCCACACCATGCCAAGCTGCACACTTGGGAGCGCTCTGAGATTTTTCTGAACTTTTCGGTTCTTTCATGATGTAATGTTAGACGATAGCTTTCAAAAGCATTGATGTTACATTGTGCAATAATAAAGACCTTAGAAATGTGAAAGTCACCTTTCAATATGTACTCAGCTTTATTTTGTGAGAAGATGCACTGGTTTCAGTTACTTTTATGTCAACACATTTTAAAGAAGAGAAGCGCTAATTTAGAAGTTAAAAGGAAAAGGCACAGTTAATAACAACTTGTGGCAAGGCTTCCAGGAAAAAATAATAAAAATCATGCACTTGATTTCCATTTTAAACCCTCTGCATTGCATAGTAGATTGAAGGTAGTAGGGAGAGACACTTGTTCACATTAAAATTAGATGGAAGAGATCAATAGCAGAGACCAGGCTGGGTAAAATACATTTAGGAAGAGAAAGTCCTCCTGTGGTCCCAGAGTCAATTCCAGCTTCACGTGGGTAGACTATAGCAGGAGATGTTATGAGATGGGCAGCCTGCCTTCGGGTTCATAGCTGCAGAAAATATTGCCCGCAGTCGAGGCAGTGAAATGGCACAAACACAACAAAAGCTTTCTAAAGCTGAAGTTGGTCTCGTCTCTGGGCTTTGGAGTTTCGTATGGAGACTCAGAGCAAGGCTGGTATAGATGCCCTCGGTGTCTAGAGAACCCCTGCTGGAGCACACCGTCTCCTGGGACGTGGCTGCACAAGGCTGCTGAAGGAGCCTGCAGCACAGAAGCCTCATGTGTGTGATACCCGGGTGCCTGGCTGCCACCTCCATCTCTCCTTACCAGCTCTGCTGGATACTGGGGGCTTGGAGATGATGTGCTGGGATAGAAGGCAGGGGTAAGGATATCTTTCGGATCCTGGCTGGAGGAGGCATGTAGGAGTAGGAAGATGAGTTTATAATTGCTTTTTTTTATCACTCTTTCTGAACTATATTGACTTTATACTTGACACAGCTTTGGCTGGCAAGTGAGGCCCAGATACATTCAGAATTAGATATGACTAGGCTCATTCTTACATGAGAAGAAAATCATCGGTTGCTACAGAAACAGCTCCATATCAGTCTCGTGGGGCATCTTTGCATCTGGCTTTTTTTCCTTCTCTTTTGCTAATCTGTAGATAAGAGTCAAAGCAAGTGCAGCACATCCCACATCTATATAAAAGGTTGGAGAAACTCTGCAGAGAGCAAAGTGTGAAAGAACATCTTGTAGATAAGCTAAACTTAAATGAATGAGTTAATTTACACCCCCCTACAGGTTGTTTTTTTTTCTAGTTTTGCAACTCTCGCTGAGTTAATTGAGGTGAAAATTAAATGACACCAGTCAGCAAATATTTTAAAGACCACCAACATCAAGGGAGAGAATGGAGGTACTCAGAAAGGGAGTTACTAAGCAAAATTTAGGAAATTATCTGAGGGGTGAGGTAGAATCTGTGTTGAGAGAATTGCGTATTGCAGTGGAATAATAACCCTGACTCAATTTCAGGCAAGTTGTTTAACCTGATAAATTAAGGATTTAGTTAAAAATAAGTGTATATTATGGGTGAACAGGGACCATTCTGCACACTTCAGACCAGCTTACCAGCAAGGTTTTTGAACTGGTTTTCTAAGATGTGATGAATTCTTGATAGTTAGTAGATTAATATTTATTAAATGAATCAATGCTTAATTTATGAAAAATCTGCCTTCCTTGTATTTTAATATGATTTATTACTCATCAGTGCTTATTGCATTAATTAAAGATTGTGTTAATTTTGTGGAAGTGAATGCAATCTGCTGCAGGTTTGCTGCAGAGCCCTAACGCGCGGTGGGGACGGTGCCTCTGGGTAGCACCAGCGGCGGAAAAGTGCAGGAGGTTGGAAGCTGCTGTGAATCACCAGTGGCCTCTTCCTGCCTTTGGGCTTTCAAATAGCCAAAAAGTGGAAATGAGGATGCTGCCCCTTAAGGGTAGGACAGGATTATAGCACTAGAGATGCTGTGGTGATACAGGGAATCTTTCAGTTTGCCTCTTACATATTATGGCTGATGCTGCGGAAATCATTTTAGTGTTTCTTAAGGAATGCCTTTTTGTCCACATAGGTGAAATCCAGCCTTAGTGATATGGGAAACTCTCACCTCGCTCCTGACCAGGGACTAGAGTCATTACATTTCAATGCTCAGGTTGTAAGTAATTCATGGGACGGTAGGTTGCCTGAAGATTGGGATAGTCCCAAACATCTCTGCAGGGGCAGGTGTTTGAGAAGTGGAAAATTACTAAAGGCAGAACAAAAAAAAAAAAAAAAAAAAAAGCCAGACATCTTGTGAGATGAGTCTTTCAAGAAATCTGTCAAAACAGGGAGAGGGTTATCGCGCTGGAGGGGGCCAACAGCTGCAATTTGCATCTTTCAGCACTGAAGGGAGAAGCAAATATATAAAGCCCCACAGCCGTGATACTTCTGATGAAATTATTTTATTAATCTTTGTGACACTTGTAATGTCTCTCTCTAAATTCAAATTCTGCTGCTTTTATAGCTACTCATAAGCGTGTCTGTATGTTTTTTTAAAAAAATCCATCTAGTTACTAGACTGCTTGCATCAGGCTGAGCCCTGGAAACGGCAGAGAGCTAGCCCCTGAGATCTGAGAGCAGGCTTGAATTTCTGAAAAGGGGTTGTATCCATAATTAGTGCATTTTGCATGTTTACATGCACAAATCTGGAATGCACTTTGCCGCTTCCTCCTCTCCAGGGCTGGGGTGAGTGTGCACAAACCTCCCTTGCTGAGCCAAATTAGAGAAACCTCTTCAAGGTCTGCTGAAGGTCAAAGCAGAGACATTTTTTTCCCTCTCCCGGCGCACCAGGCAGGCAGTAACCACTGTGCTCCAGCCCGGAGCGTTTGGGTGGAGCCAGTGCCAAGAACCTGGTGGCATTTCAAATCCCTTGCAGCAGTTAGGTGTTAGATGCAAAAGATCAGTGCGGCTCCACCTGAAGTCAGAGAAATAACTTGAACTTAATGTTCAACACATACACAAAGATTTCCTGGCTCTGGAGTTAATTTGGTTTTGTTTTTTGTTTTTTGTTTGTTTGGGGTTTTTTTCCAAAGCCAGCTCGAAGGCAGTGTCCAAACCAGAAAAAAAGTTACAAAATGAACTTGTAATAATTTCATTTTATTTCCCATTTTGTTTAGCCTATTCTATATGCTCTTGTTTTCCTGCAGTACTAAATTAAGCTATTTAGGGGTTTATTTAATGTTTATTTTTACCCTAGCTAATAGACTCTAGTCAGGACTGGGGGCCAGCTGGGCTACATGCTTTTCTCTCTATTCCAGATCTCTACGTTTTGCAACCTTCTTTGATGCAGGGTGTTTATATTCCACCTTTTTTCCCAGCAGAGAAGCTTTCACAGAGTGTAGGCTTTGGATATATATTTTCTGCTCTAGCTGTTCATTAGAAATACAGCATTTGGAGTTCCAGTTGTGCTGAGAAATGTAAGCAAAGCTTTTGGGCCAGTGGGTGCTAAACCTTGGCATTTTGTAGCTTTGTACGTATGAATCACGATTAAGGCACAGGATCTATATAAAATTTAGCTCATTAGAAGATGTTTCGTCTTACAGCTCCTGCTGGGAGGTGGGTCCTTTCCTTACACTATTGCTTGCTTTGCATTATTGCTCCCTGGAAAAGGAGGGTGGGGTAAGCAGCCCCCAGCAGCAGAGTATGGACAGCATTTCTGAGTGGTTCTTGTGGAGGTGACACAAGGCAGCAGCAGGGTCTTCTGCTCCATTTTACCATTACCCTGGCACGCCTGGAAAAAAGCTTGGCATAATCTGGCCTTAGTATTTCATATTAAAACAAATGTAATCAAGTCTACTGCTAAGGTCATACTCAGAATGACTTAGCAGAGTTAAAAGAACAAGGAGTGCTTATGAAAGCGGACGAGAATGAATTTTCTCATAAATATGATTTGTGTTGTACAAGAGTTAAGGTACTGAAGGCCAGGAAGGTTTCAGAACATGTGTTTTTTCAGCCTGATACCCCACTCAGCTTCCCAGCAAACCACACTCACTGTTGGCCATATAGCTCAAGTACATTTAGTGGATCATCAGCTGTGTCCATACACTTCAGCCAGTGAAGCTTTACTTATAGAGGAATGATGGGTTTGGAAAGGAGTTTCATCAGTCATAATTTCCAAGGAAGAGTGTTCACAGTAGGGAATACCAAGTCAATGTTTCCTCCTCAAGGACTTTCAGCTGTCACCCAGGGAATACAGTGAATGCAGTGATGAGAATTAGATTAGAGAAAGATCAATAGTGCTGACAATAAATGAAAGTAACACAGACATTATTGAGCAAATTAGGAGAGAGGAATTAAACTAGACAGTATAATCTTCAATGCCAGCTAAACACACTAATGTTGGACAAAGTTAGGGAGAAGACAGTAAGTTAGAAAGTGCTTTGAAGAAGAGGCAGTAACAGTATGTCTGTGAGACGGGGAAAGCCCTGCTAGTAGTGGAAAGCTCTCGCCCACAGAAAGGTGGAAGAGGATGATAATGGTCCAGGAGCATATGGATTTGAGTGGCAGGGTACAGAGAGGCAACAGTGGGGAGATCACCTAAGGCTGGGAACATGGAGTAGGCAACAACCTTGGCTACATGTTACGGGGAAAGGGAACCTCAGATGCACCCCACCGTCACAAAGGCATTAGCAGGATAGCTTGTTCCAGGCAAAAAAAAATTTCCTAACCTTCTTGTAGTACGGGTTGGTTTGCCCTGTGAAGGTTTGCAGCACTTCCAAAGAACATTCATCTGTTTAAACTTGATTATTTGCCATAATAACTCGCTGCATTTTGCTGTCTGTACACATACCCAGTGATGATCAAGTTTGGCAAGCTTTTGGGGTGAGGGATATCTGGTGGCAATGAGATTCATGGGCTGACTGCGCTCAGCATGAAAAGAAGCTTTCCTTTTATCAGTCTTGAGTTTGTCTAGATCCCTTTACGTGTCTTTGAAAGGTTCACCCCAAGGCGATATAATTGTGTTTGATCACATACAGGCTATGAGTCAGTGATTGATATGAATAAAGAACTTAGAATTTCTTGTCTTGGTTCCTTGTCTTCTTCCCTGTGGAACCAGAAATCACTTTTATAAATATATCGGTCCATCCCTGCTTCTAGCTATCCATTTCAAGTATATGTTCCAAAAAAAAAAAAAAAAAAAAAAGAAGTAACACTTTGTAAGTGCAAATAAAAACATATTAAAAGGACTGAGCAAGGGTTTTTTTTCTTGCACAGGAAGTACATGTGGATTCCATCCAAAAGAGTTACTGTGAGCCATGTAACTTGTAATTAATTCTGCTATAAATGTCACAACACTTACTTTGCAGGTCTAAGCTGACCCGCTAAAATTAGTCCCCTTTTAACAATTCCTTTTATAATTTGTTTTTCAGCAGAAACGGCAGCTTGACCTCCTGACAATAACCAGCCCTGGTAAGTGAGCTCTGCTGCACGGCTCTCTTCTCTTTTCTTAAAGAGATGGTTGTCTAAATGTGTTTTTTCCCCTGTCTCTGACATGCAAAATGAAAAACACTGTTCCCCAGAAAATCTTTCACGTAATAACAAGTGACAGCTATATTGTGCTTGGCAAAGCCCCGGGCAGTTATCCATTCACAGAGCTGCCTCTTCAGACCTTTACTCTATGAATTTGAGTGCTGATATTTCTTTAAGCCTCCTGGGGTTACAGTTAGCGGTATATCTGCAGGGCAGATGCCCTCGAATTCACAACGTGTGTTCAAGTATCACAGAAATGCAAGTTTGACTTTTCTTGATGGCAAACGTGAGCGGTTCGGGGAGTAAGGAAGCGGTGGCCCTCTGTGCGTGGTGGGAGGCAGGAGGGCCAGGCTTAGGGCAGAGAACCCCCAAGTGGGTCAGAAAATATTTAGGTAAAATTCAAATGCTTCAAATGACCTGCTTCATAATGCCTTTTGTCATTTGCCTATTGAGGAGATAAACTAAAACTCATTACAGTGGGAAAGCGTCGAGCTGTTTGGTACAGTGAGTTTCAAAGGCCTCAGCACGGTGATTGAAATGCAGGTCGCTCGAATAGTGTTCTTCTTTGATGGCAGCTTTTAAGGCCGGGTGGCTTTTAATTTATTACTATTTTTCTGGCTCAGTTTCTTTCCATTAGCTGCCACAGAAGTTTGCTGCCCACCAGTTTCAGATGTACACTGTGCTTGAATGGTGCTACCTTTTGGTTAACTTTTTTAATTTTTCAGATGTATGTAGGTATTAAGCTTTCAGGTTCACTTTAACTGGGACTAATGAGTCCTGGATTTAACTGGGACTAATGAGTCCTGGCTTTAACTGGGAATAATGTGTTAGCGAAATGAACAGGTGTTATGGGAAGTGAACAAAATGTGACACACATTTGCTTAGATAACAATTTTGCATCAATAATTGTTCTGACACTCTAAATGTAGATATAATCTGTGACATGGTTTCTCCTTCGCTAACCTTGTTAAAATAATAAGAATTAAAACAAGGAGGAGGAACACTTTTTGGGACAGATGTTTGAGGCTATTGGCAATTGCATCACATTTTTGCATGTTCACTTTCCATGCAGTTTGCAATTATGTTAATGTATGCTCAGGGCACTTGCTGATAAAAGCAACAATACAGTGCGATACAGCCATTGTCACTATTCTGACTGTAACTTCAAGGACAAACATGGCACATTTTTCATTTTTCGTATCTTCAGCATTCCTTATTTCTAGAGGAAAAAGAAAAAGATCTCTGAAGGTCTTAATCATAAGAAACACTGAGATCTTGGGCAAGGGCACCAAAGTCCACAGACATTTTTTTAATAAGAGAAAAAGAGGGTTGGGGGACCAAAATAACTTACCGTGAGACTTTTCTGTAGCATGAATTTTGATACCTTCCTCATAATTTCAGATATGGAATTCACTGAGACAATGAAAGGGTTGACTAAATTGAGGTTGTGCATAGATGTAATCATAGTAAGTACCTATCGCTTCAGATCTCAGTTTAATACAGCCATCTACTAAATCAACACAGCAATTAGTTGGAAGGATCAAAATAGTTTTCAATAATTGCATAGGTAGACATAACTGCACTAAAGGGGTGGTGGGAGGGGTGTGGGTGGGGAGGAGAAGCTTTCTGCAACATGCATTTTTTCCTGAAATGCAAGTTTTACCCTTTGCTATTTAGCCAGAAATCTACAATAATTGGCTAAATAGGAAAAAAAAAAGATGTTTCTGCCATGATTATATAATTGGGTGCCTACAGTTTTGCTTTCAGAAAAGGT
Source organism: Falco peregrinus (assembly GCF_023634155.1). Taxonomy (NCBI): domain Eukaryota; kingdom Metazoa; phylum Chordata; class Aves; order Falconiformes; family Falconidae; genus Falco; species Falco peregrinus. The sequence goes on along the minus strand of NC_073730.1, from coordinate 26,954,694 downwards.
ATTTTCAAAAGAAGCCTGACGCTGGATCAGGCCAAACTTACCTAAGAACCTAAAGCTGAGATTTTTCAGAGGCTGAAAAAGTTAGGCACTTAATTCCTAGTAGGATTGGAAAATGTCAGCCTTGTGGATTAAAGGGTCTAGTTTGGGCTCTACAAATACAAAAATAAAATAAATCATAGTTGTGAGGCTTTTATCTATCTTTGGAGACTGCAACTTTAAAACATTTCATTCTTTGAGTCCTTGCTCTAAGATCTGACATCAACAGTCTGCTTTTACGAAGTTGTGATACCGTTTATGATGGCTGAGATCAGCCATAATCACTGTCATGCCTTAATTTACTGATTCAAATTAGGGACTGGGCTATTTAGTTGCAGCTGTTAATCCTGTGGGATTTATTCCTGTTCTCCACCTTGCCGCAGGCAGGCAGCCTTCGTTTGTGGAGGAGGTCGCTCTGCCTTATTTATAGTATGAAAGTCCTCCATGTCTCACAAGCAGTATCAGCCACCAAAGCCCTATTGCTTAATTGTAAGAACAGACAAAGGACTTCAAAACCAAAGGTGACCTCTGTGATGTGCACTTTTGTCATGACGAATATAATTTTCCTTTTGCGTGTCTGTGAAATCCCCAAACCAGTTTTTGTACATCTAGTCAAGAATTGATGGTGATTCCTTGCAGGTATTTACAACAGCTCTTTTGCATGTGCCACTAAAAAAATTTCCAAAAATTGAATCAGCCAGTTAATGACAGTAATTGCAAGGTAAAATAATGCTATTAATGTCAATTAAGGGGTGTTGAGACACAAGTGCCAAAACATTCAGAAGAGAGTTTCTGGGATCATAGAAACCTTAACATTACCTTATGGTAGTCGTGCTGTTCCCCAAGGCTGTGGCCATTCCACAGTTCCCCAGGAATCACTGAAGGGTAGGAGGTGGTGCCTGTTCCTCGTGTCCCGACGTTGTGCCCAGCCCATGCAGCGAGGGTGACCTGCTGCTGCCTCTTGCCTTACTCCAGGTGGCTTCCAAACACCCAGCAATGCACGCACGGAGGAACAGGTGCTTGACTTAAAAGCACATTTGTATGTTAAACTGGACAGGTATGGATCATTAATCTGTAACCTGGACCGGGGGCGCTCTGTAAAAAATGGGGGAGGAAAAAAAAAAAAGAAAAAAGAAAAGAAACGCAGAGGGTGAGAGCTGCAGCTCCAGCTGCAAGTTTTGTATGCAATGTACAGAGCTGACCTATTCCACTGCCCCTAAGAAAACAGCTATGGAAAGCTCCACAATGCACCCCAAACTGGAGGAAGCCTTTGCTTTGCTGTGGGTCTCCAGAAACAGCCAGGCACAAATGATGCATAGGCTGGGAGCAAGCCAGACTCCCTTATGCTCAAATATATTCCTTTGAAGTAAGTGACACCCATGTAAAATGTGGAGGGGAGTTCACTGCTCTGCCTTACTGCTGAGTAGCTGGAGAATGTTAAGTTAAATTTATCAATGCTTTTGCCACACTCTTTTCTTCTTGCCCCTTGACATGTGAGTTACAATTAGACTGTAACGTGCTGTACAGTTCAGGGTGCCGGAGTCAGAGCTGATGTGCGCAGTGGGGTGGGGGAAAGACGTTAAAAATTCATCAGTAGCTGGCAGGGACATGCCGGCAGGGAGTGGGACATAACGAGATTTAAGTTTTGGTAATTTAAATTTTCGTTAAAGTTAGTTTTACCTCTGAGTTTGATCCAAAACACTTCCTTAACACTTCTCGTTGACTTTGGGTTAAACCCCCAGATCTTCAGGTGTTTTAATTTGGCCTTGCTGCACAAAGCAGATGAGAATCTGCCCTTAATTTCTATGTGATCGTGTTCTAGTAACACTTTGAACATGGACATACATCACGTTTTGTGGTAACCACTCAATAGTTGCAAATAAGATATCCCTGTTTCCGTAGCTTTTCCATGGAGACAAAGCTTTTTGCATCTCCTGTGTTTACGATAATAATACAGCTTTCCAATTTCTCTTCTCAGTAAGGTAAGCTCATCTCCCTCTGAAGTATTTTTTAATTATTGATACCGTAAATGGAAGAGTGTTGGAAACTATTGGCTTTGAAAATAGCTAACATGTGATATTATCCAAGACCCATCAGGAAAATTCTTTTGAAATTCCCTTTGATTCAGCCGTCCTAAGGGCTTTAGCCTTCTCCACCAGTCTCTCTACTGCCAATTTAAAATAATACTCTCTTGAAATCAGTGCAATGTCAGGAGAAATTCATCAGCACCGTAGGTGCATGTTTCCCAGATGTATATAAACTTACTGCATTTGGCAGCAGTAAATTGATTGCATTTAAAAAACCTCGGGTAGTTGAATATTCCATAGTGCCCAGCTTAGCTACGGCATGGAATATATTTTAAGTTTCTTTCAGCTCTGTTTTAGGTGAAATAAAGTAAGAGCTGGCTCTGTAATTCCTGCCTTTTGATTTAGGCAAATTTTCCTCTGACCACATTAGAGGTTTCCATGCAGGGACAACGTCAGGTATTCCTAATCTCGGTGGAGTGGCATTGAGATTTGATCAGAAATGTTAATGACTTTTTTTGTGCTTCCCCCTAATATTCAAGCTCTTATGCTTTGAAACAGGGGAAAAAAAAGCTTGATTTTAAAAGTATTTATCAGACTGATCTATGTGGTGAAATATTCTCCCCCCTTTAATATCAACAGGGCAGCATGCTCTAAAAATGTCTCCATTTCATTAATTTGTGATACACTGCTACCCTGAATTCTTTTAAGGTGGCTTTAGTTTCTGCCATACATATTTTACAGCTTTAAATTATAGATATAGGACTGTTGCCTAGTTAATTTCCTCTGGTTAGGAAAATATATTTCTACTCTCCTGGCATTGCATAAAGTGATATGTGGGATTTGCTGTATTTTTTAGCTGATTAAGTTTTGCATTTCTACATATTACTGCTTATGAGACCTCAAGTAAAACTATATAAAGGAAGGAGAAGTTTTATAGTATATTCAAAAGTTTCATTTAACTATAAATTCCACCACTAAGCCCAGCTACAAGACTTTTCCATTACCTTCCTGGATAGTCTGGCTATCTACTTCTTTCTAATTGAAGCATGAAAATAATATGAACTCAAAGTCATGAAGCTATAAGACAGGTATTAGTAAAAATGATACAGAGTAATAAAATGTGACAGAAAGTTGTTTGCTGCTAAAACTCAGGTACTATTTTTGCTAGTCCTTATTAATTAATAGTACATCGATTTTGGTCTAAGTATGCGTCAAGGGATAGCGTCTTGCACTTTTAAACAGCCTAACATAATTACTGTTCATGTTTGTTAGTGAAGCTTCACATGCTATTTTATTTGGAAAGGTGGTAGAGAAAAGAAGTTACTTATCTTTCCATTAATAATTGAGTCTTTTAATGTTCAGTGATGGATAGTGAAACTACTTCTCATGTCACTTATAGACTGGGTGTTAATCCACTCATTTGCCCACAATAATGTAAAATAACTTGGGGGACAGTACCTCATTGCTCAGCAAGACAACGGACCCCAGATGGTTGGTTTGAACCGACAGTACAAGAATTTCTCTACCATACAAGTAAAATATATATTTTAGTGTCAACTCAAGGTGAAATTCCTGTGTTGTCAGTCTTCACTGAACATTAAAACTACAGGAAAAAGTTTGTTCGACTTAGTGAAACTTTAGCCAGATGATGTACTAACAGAAAGCAGAGAGAAAACGTGGAATTTTTTTAATATTTTTTTTGTGTGTGTGAGTGCCATTAAGTTGGTTTCAGCTGTCCTGAGGCTAATCAGGAAATTTGACTGTATCCTATTCCTCATCTTTACTGTATTCGAAGAGCTGTAAGAACTCCCATTTGCTGTGATAAGAAGTAATATTGCTGCTTGTAATTACTTATTTGTGCACATCAGTACCTTCCTAGTTCTTACTTAAACCTCTCCATTTGCTGGAATAACAACGGCAGAGATGCTACATACTCACTGAACAGTGTTGCTGTTCCCACCATCTTTTCCCTGCACAGGCAGTCTTCACTCACATCACATCCCAAGAGAATAAATCCACCCTGATCTTTCTGCCTGTCCCCTGACCTATCCCCATCTGTCTCCCCAAACACCATCTACATCCTTCTCAAATATCACAGTTTTGCGATGTATTGAAATGACACTTTCTTGATCCAGTAATGAAACCAGAAGTTGTTTTCCATTTAGCTGCAAAACATTTACTTTTAGTAAGGCTGCTTCATCCCCACCTTTGCATTTTAAGAAAATGACCTTTTTTTTGGATACATGTAGAATAAGTGATATTTGCAAAGTCAAAATAAGACTGCAGAGAAGATATTCTAAAGGCTAATCCATTACTTTTGAAGAAAAATATCAAGCTTTTCCACAATACCTTATTATTATTATGGGTCACCATGATGTTTCCATGCACCTTGGCATGTCCCTTTAATTGGATCCTTACATAGGAAGGTCCAGCACAGTTGCATTGAAAGCTGACATTTCTAACTAACTGACCTTTTCAGGCCCAGTGATACTCCTATAATGATTATCCTCTAGCATTGTTTGGGCACAATACCACATACTTCACAGCACATAAAGAATATGTTCTTTGAGAACTATTCAAAATGCCCAATCTCAAGTTAGCAAAATGAGAAAATTGGGTGCAAACATTCATCAGAGTGTTATTGTGCAGGTATCGATTTGAATGCCCTTTCATTTCTCTGGGAAAAAGTGTTGTATTATAGAGCTGTAAATTAACTTCTGTTCTGTTTTTTTTCCCAGTAAGTATAAAAAGGTCAAATTCATTCATATGGCTGAATAGATTTGCAGGATATAAGCAATAAGATAGCAATCAACCTTCAAATAACCTTTAAAGAGACAGTATCTTTTCTTATGAACAGTAATTGATCTTCTCATTAAGTCACTGCATACCTTTTGGGGCTCACCTAGGCAAAAATGTGTAAGACCCGTGACGAAGGGATGTCAGCTAGAAAAAAACCAGGAATAAATCCTCACGTGGAAATATAAATATTTTACAGGTTTTGAGGGGTGTAAAGTTGATGAAAGGATTGACACCGAGATGTGAATTCTTTGACTTGACTAAGGCTGAGCAAAAAAGACATGGGAAAGACCTCGAAGCATGAATTTGGTATTAGTGGGGATGATGATGATAGCATGTTCGTACATGCCTGAAACCTGAATACATCTTCAACTTCCTTTTTGAATTTAGTGGCTAATGTTGGAGGGTGATCATTGCAGTTTCCCACCAGCTGCTGTACATACAGGGGGGTGTACGTATAGGGGAAATGCTATGCATCACGTCTGGCTTGCCACCATGTATTGCAGTCCCTCTTTTAAAAAAGAGCCAGATTGCCAAGTAATGGCTTTCTTTGCACCACGAGTGCTTTTTGGATGCATGGGGGAGTTAATCATCCCTGCCTACGCAGAAATAAAACCTGTGTCCAGCTTGTTGTAGTGCTGATTCCCCAACTGCAGCCTGCTGTAACCTTCACACAGTCCTGGGCTGTGTCTGCAGCTCCTCTTGTGTAAGCGAGGGTGGTTAAAGGGCTGCTGGAAATTTTTTCAAGGAAGTGCTATTTAGCCAGAGACTCGTTTATACAACAGGGATTGTCGATATAAGATACCAATCAGAAGATTAGTGTTTTGTCCATGTCCATATTTCATTTCTGCATGTAAATCCACGTTAAGTTTTTAGTGTTATTTTTATGAATTGCCCATACGCTGAGGACTATCTGTGCATAATTGATTACAATGAGTTGTCTTGGTTTTTATCTTTGACCGGAATTTTCAAAAGCAGCAAGTATCCCAGGTGACGAGGCTTTTTATACTGTAAATGTTTGCACATAATGCTTTCTGTTTTACTTCACAATGTGCAGAATGAGCGTCTGGCTCATTTAGAGAGAGTGAAAATGAGCAATTCTGTGCACAGGTGTATTGTGTTCCTTCTCTTTTTGTGTAAGCTTGAGGAAAATGTAAAATAGTATCTTTTTCTTTTCCCCTTCAAAAAAATCCCTTCCTTGAGTATCAGATGTTTTTAGAAAGAATGGAAAGCTTTCTTCCTTTTTAATGAAATTTTAATTGCAAGGGCATCTGTATGGAAACAGTCTCTTCACTTAGGAATATTTTTGGTTTGTTTGTTTAATTATCTGCTAAGTGATCTGAACAGGACTTAGTGAAAATCAGTGTAGTAAATGTCTGGAAGACAGCAGAGGATTATATTGACACTACAAAATGGAGTACAATGCAGAAATGCATGAGCTAGCAGAGACCTGAATAGCAGAGCCGTGCCGCTCGCAGCAGACTCGCCAGTGTCGGTCCAGATGCCGACAAGCCATATTATCTGGGTGCTATGCCCGAGATAAATAAGCCCTGACTCTGTTTTTTTGTTGTTGCTGTTTATTTGTTTGTTTTAAGTGGCTTTAGGGCACTGTCATTCCAGTGCTGCTGAATTGCACCTGGATCTGAACCTTTGCTTGTGACCTTTTTTTTTTTTTTTTTTAACCTAGCATGGCACATACAGCTGACTGAGTTTCATTTCTATTTTAGTAGCACCCATGTATCCCAGTCCATAAGGATGTTATTGTATGGGATGCAGAGTGTGATACCAGGCAGCCCCTGAATAGTTGGTGACTTAAATAGATAAAGCAAGGGGCAGTGGGCAGGAAACCTGGGAAGAGAATGTCAAAAATAAAAGATTATTTTAGTAGAACTGCATTTCATTTTTGAGAAGCTGCCCGCTACTTGTGTTTGTCACACTTCTAGACTCTGTAGCCTCTTTGTTACCCCTTTCCTCCAATCTCTGCTGTGACAGAAAATGGCAAAACAGTGATGATTACACAGCTACAACAGATGGAAATGAGGAAGAAGGGAGCTGGAACTGCACAAAGGACTTTTTCTTAGCTCATTTGTTTCTAAGAATTGTCCATGGGCTCATTTTTTGGTATGCAGAACATTTTCTGTTAAAGCAGTCAGTCAAGGTCACTGGGAAACCCACAAGAAAGGATAACCTAGAGCTTTTATTATTATTTTGAGCTTGTAACTTGAAAGGCACAAAGGAGTTGTTAGTAGAGATTTGAATGGAGAAGGTGTGATGGTTTTGTGAATTCAGACTGAAAGCGCAGGATAACCCATGGTGGAAAAGTGACTTGTTCATCACACAGCTCAGTGCAGGATTGGAGGGAGTTATCCGAGATGCTGCTAAATGAGATAACGTGAGCACTGTTAGGGAGTAGTATCACTGCAGTGTCCTTAAAAAGCAGGTTAAAGGAAGGTGAAATGCTGTTTTAACACCATGGTTTGCTTCTGACGTTGCAGATAGCTGTGATATCTATACAAGACGCTGCACTGGACCGCATCAATGCTGCGAGTGCCAGGACAGAGAGAGCTGGCAGAGGAGCCAGGGGGCGCGGGGAGGGGGAAGGGGCACCAGGCAGTGTGGGACAAGGTCTGCAGTGGGGCCTGGGGAGGGCAACATAAACTGTAGAGTTGTATTTGCTGGGCTGTGCAAATCAAAATGAAAGCAAGTGTGTTTGAAGACAGCAAGGGATCATATTATTCTTGATGGTTTTATTCTATTACCTGCCCTGTTACACAGCTGCCTCTATTGTCCTTATCCTCTGGGGACTACCGGAAGGAAGGAAGGAAAAATTATCTGTAAAGACCTTGATTTTCCTGCCCATCCTCCAGGTAGCCTCGGAGCGGTGCGAAATCCTGCCTTGTTTCTGCCATCCCCTGCACTAAACCCTCCTATCTGCGGTTTGTCCCAGTGGTTGTGAGGGTGTAGGGCCCATGGCTGGGTGTAAAAGGCATCCATCCAGTTACTGAGACCTGCTGCAAATTTGCTTTGGGATCTGATCCAGAGCACTTAAGTGGCCTCTTACTTGGACCAAACCTCCAGTCGTTGTCAAAGTTTTGACAAACCTGACACTGAGAGCAACTTCATGCACTGTTAGCATGTGATCCTGAACCGAACCGCCCCACTCCAGGGGATGACTTGATTTTTGTTATTCAAGCACTAAAATAGCTTTCTATATACTAGAAAAATTTCCTAAATGTTGCAGTTTGAGTACCTGGGACAGCTGCTTTAGGCTCTGTGCTGGATCACCAGCAGCGGGGCTGGACCACCAGCAGTGGCATGGCCAAGCGAGATGTTCCCACCCCTCTGTCCCCCTGCACCCAGGCGCAAGTGGTCACCTCTGTCACAGCGCTGGCTTTCACGCTGGCCATGTGGACACTTGTGGCATCTTCAACAAATGCCTCTCGAAGCAGGAGCCATGGTGCCGTGTGTGTTTGTACCTAGCACAAATAGAGATGCTATATAATAGTGCTGCTACTAATAAATATAAACCGTATAGATGTCAGGTTGCCTTGAGAATGTATTCTCCCCACAAACCAGGCGGCTCTGCTACGGTGTTCCGGAATTAACTGCAGGAGTATTACTCTCTTAAGGCTTTGTGTTATAGTTCTGTTTTCTTCACCTTTAACCCCACAATGGATTATGACCATACTTTCTCTTATAACTAAATGCTCTTCTGTCCTTTGACAAAACAGATTTGTGTCTTTTCATAGCTTTCGGTAGAGGGCTAATAATACATGGGAAAGCTTTACTGCCCACAGGAGACTTTGCCTGGCTGTAATAATAAGAAATGCTGTTGAAAAGTCATGATCAATGTTAATTCAGTTATTTTTCATTTTCTTTTTTTATAATGAAATCTTCTACTTTGTGCATTTTATCCAGTGCTACCCCATGAATTGCTTGTTGGAGAGAGGGGTCATTGGTTATAAAAATGAATTCTTGTTGTTTGTCCTCATACAAAAATACCTACAATATTTTGAAATGATGAATTTAAGGGGGGAAAAAATGTGGAATCTTGGATGTAGAAAAGACGTAAATGTTGTTTTCCAGGTTTTATGATTCCCAGATGCCTCCTCTAATTGCATAGCTAACCCTGAGTTTATTAAGTTATTTTCCAGAGTCAAACTCATTTGTAAACATGTCAGAATAAAAACTAAATGTAAAAAACCAAAACCTTTGGATTAGAATTCTGGAGTGATAAACAAACTAATTTAGAATGTATTTGCATGTAATTTACATGTGCCAAAATAGGCTTGCATGTGGTTTGTAAATACAGGTCTTGAATCTATTTAACATTACAGAATAACACAGAAGAAATTAATTGTAGCTTAAAAAAAAAAGGTTAAAATAATAAAAAAATGGCTTAAAACGACCCATGTTTGAATGGGATTCAATGTGCAGAAACTGGTGAGGAGAGATAAGCACACAGAGAAAGCTGTAAATTCTAGCAGCAACATCTGTAGTAGTTGGAATACTATATTTTATAGCAATCCCTTACCTCCCCCCACGGACATTACTATGGCATGCAGTGTATTTATTATTCACTTTCTGCAAGGGATGTTTTCCTAGCACAGCCTTAAAAATAAGGTCTGTTTCCTTTCTTTTAATGTTCAGACTCGGAACAAGTCTGCCAAATCAGCTTCCATTGGAAGCATCTTGGCTAGTTTGGCTCATACACTTTGGCACAAGATAACAATTTATAGTTATTCCAGCTTATTACAGTGGTACCAAAGGATCGATCAGCAGGTAAATCCTCTACATTGCCTGGTACAGTCTCCATCTGGAGAAGACACGTTGGTCACTGGTGCCTGTGAGTCTTCCAGCCTGAGTAGACAGGGCAACTTCAGAGAGGGAGAAGAAGCCAGTGAGCGGCGTTGGTGATGGGACTTATAGAGTGATGCTGAAGGGAGGGGACACTGAGGGAGGGAGAGGCTTGGACTGATGACCACAAGGAGGTGGCAAGGTCTTGTCAGGAGTATCTCAGGTGCTCAGGGTGCCAGATTCACGTACTGGTTATTTCTGTTGTTGCACCTGTCAGAAGGAGGTTCTGGCTGAATCCTCCACATTTTTTCCACACAAAATGCTGTGTGTCAGGTGGCAGGATGAAGGATACCATCTATGCCTGCTGCTTCAGAAATACACAGGACAGAGGGAAACCATCTGTGGAGATTTGAGGTACAAAGAGTGACATCAGCCATGGCAAGTAGTGGGTCTTGTCTTGGCTACTCGGCTTCTGCTCCTACTGTCAATGCTGAAGTATATTCTGGGCCTTGGGATTAAAGCAGCCATGGTTTTGAGGGAAGAGGAAATGCTCTTTGGATAGACAGGGATTGAGTAAATCCAAATGTAAGGACTGAACTTAGTAGTACTGAAATGCATTGCTGAAGTTATGGGGGAAAGGATGCTTTATTAACTTTAAACAAACAAACAAACAAACAAACAAAATGTAATGCATGTTTTCAGGTTTGTCTTCAAATACCAGGGAATATCCTTTTCTATATTCATAGCTCAGCAGCCTAGAGTTTAAAAGCAGCAGCAAAGTGGCCCTGCAACACTTGATCTAACGGGGTCTGTAGAGCTCATTGGTTTTGAATCCCACTTGTTTTCAGACTTTGCTGAGAGTAAGTAAAGATGTAAGGATTTGCCCTCTGAATCCTGTGGGTTTTTTTTTCCCACACTGCCTTGATTTCATACATTTTCTTTACTTTTTAGACAAAGGGGAGGGGAAAAAAAATATGAAGGGTGCGGGAGCATACTTCTTGGGGTAGGAGGCAGAGCTTTGTTGTGTAGTTGCTACTCAGTGTTTTGCTTGAGTACAATGGAAGAATTTTGTTTTCAAGGAAGACCAGATGTCAGGAACCTTTCCATAATTTTTTCAGGTCATAATACTTCTATTTCAATATGCAGATAAATGTCTCTAAATATCCTCTTGTACTTCTTATCATTTCATCGCTAGAAGAAATTAATTGTAGCTTTAAAAAAAGGTTTTATTTCCCATTTGGCTATGAGCCATTTTGTATATCTGCTTTAAATGTTAATTATTAATTAGGATATAATCTATTTAAGTCTCTTTAGCTGTCCATTTCTTCCAAAGAAGGCAGCTGGATGAAACAAGAAAGATGCATCATAATATAGATGATAAATTATCCTCATATCCCAGGAGAAGACAGTTTCTTAACACCAAGGTTGAGATATACCAGGGAGGGGCTGGAGTGGAGGAGCCTCCCGGCTTCTGTCTACTTGGTGTTTGATACATAGCGTGAGTCTACTAAGATGGCTTTTATTATTAAATCATTGGTAATAGTGGAGCATCATTCCCGTAACTTCCATTCTACCAGAGTGGACTTGATGGGAGGTTCGTGGTAGGTTAAGTCTTTTTAAGTTGCCTTTGAAAGTGAGGAGTTACAAAAACAGTAGCAGGTGATATTAAAAAAAAAAAAAAAGTAAAATCCAACAAGCAATAAAAAGCTTTTGCACATGTCCCAAGTGAAGCAAATCCCTTATATGAAGATCAGTGAAGCTGCAGCACTAGTATGTCTTGCAAAGTCTGCTGACTGAATTTTCTTGTGGGGGATGGGAGCAACGGGTATGTATCCTTCTACAAATGAATGGCTTCTTTAACAGAAAATATGTCATGGCTACCTTTATCAACTGATTCCTGAAGATGAAATGTGAGGCTGGCAGTTAGCACCAATGACCAGCTGTGAAAACAGGAATTTCTCTCATTTATTTGAATTATATTTTTGTTCAAAGATTTGCATATTTTGTCTCTTATTTATTGCAAACTTTATTATCATTTTCAACAGCAAAGGAGATGCTTTGGATTAAAGTTTTGTATATTTGTGTATTTAGCTATTTCTTTATTTGCCAAGTTAAATGCCAAAAAGAGCCTTGTTTAAATGAACAGTATCTATATGGACTTATCTATACAGACAGTCAAAAAGCTGGGCGTTGGATTGCATAGCTCATCAGTGTAGCTTCAAACCTTACCCAGCAAACAGCTGAGTGACTTTGGAAATGTGCAGTGTGTTCCTGAAACTTTAAAGGATACCGTTGTATTGCTTGATGCAGCTTAGTGGTTCACAGATCAATGGCTGGTGAAGCTGGAACATTTTCTCCTGTATCTTATCGGTACCCATTGTTCATAGATGATCGATTCCAGAAAGAAACACTGCATCCAGGCTGATAGTACCTCCAGAAGTTCCCTCACTGCAGCACAGACACCTGGCCCAGTTCAGATGCACGTGCAAATGCTGTAGAGTTAAATTACAAATATGTTTGTACTATGGCAAATAATATGGTCTGATTTCTTTTACTGTAACTCAGACTGTCCCATGCTGTTGTGACATTGCTGAGAAACACGGAGAAGAGAGACGCAACTGAACTTTTGTTCTCTCCAGGACTTGGGCAGGCAACTCAGGCAGATGGTCCATTTGGGATCCAGAGCCAGAATATGTGCATGTTCCTGCTTTTCTTAAAACGTGGCTGGCAAGAGTGATGTTCATCTGTGATGGACTTACCATGGATGATGAAATCCAGAAAGCAAGTCACTGCTCCCAGGACTATATTTCATTATACAGAAGCTAAAAGCTCCTTAAGATAAATGGATGCACTGCCCCAAATTTCTGTGCAGTAGTATTGACCTAGCTTTTCCTCCTCAGGAGTGACATCTTGGAGTCATTGCAAATGTCTGCTCAGAGCACAAAAGCAGTCAAAAATGCAGAGTATTTGAGAATATCAGGAAAGCTAAAAACCAAATTAGAGTAACAATACACGGCTCTCAAAATAGGTGGTAGAGCTAGCAGAAGTACTGCAAAAGACAATGAGGATGATCAGTAAAATGGCTTCCATCTGAAAAGAAATCAGGTAGAAATGCGATTTTTTTGTAGGATCTGTCACTAGTGTAAATAGAGCTTGAACTGAGTTTCTAAAGTTCATGGGGTTTTTTCACAGTTAAAAAATGCGGCAGCCACTGCTACATAACTGTGTTTTGAATGACACAATGATGGATAAATACAGCAATAATACGAGTTACTACTGGCCCAGGGATCATAAGTTTATTATATTCATTAAGGGTGAAGAGAAGGCGATCGCAACCTCTACTATGGTTTGCTTGAGAAGGACTAAATTCCCACAGCTGTAGAAATTTCTTAGCAAATATTTGAACAGAAAATGTTCTTTCTTCTTTTTTTTTCTTTAAAGAAAATATATTAATTGTATATCTCCAAAGCCACATCCCTTGACATGAGACAAAACAACTTTAGCTAAAACTCCGTTCTGGTTCAGTTACACAATGAAGAGAGCATTAAAAAGTAAAACTCTAGTATTTAGCTCTAATGGGAATAGGGGCCATAAATAGCTATCAAGTATAAATAGAAGGCGGAATAAAGAAGGAAAAAAAAAATGGAAACAAAACATGAAGGAAAATCCATGTGGGCAAAACTAAAAGTTCTAGTTTTAGTATATTTGCTGGGATCTCTTCTGTTCTAAATAGACAAAAACTCTACAGTTTTTAGTTCGTAATAGTGATACAAAAAAAAAAAAGCAGATGTCCTCATAAAAATTTTCATTTGGTTTCTTTTACCTTGGGACGACGTGCTTTCAAGTCCAGTAATAACTGAAAATGGTGATGCCTGTTGGGATAACCTCTCTTAAATCAGCAAGCTGAGACCTCTGTTCCTTGTACAGGGGTCCTAGTGGAGTTGGGATCACCTCAGACCCTATGCTATAGTAAATGAATATTACCTTGGAACACAGGGGTGTGCCATTTTATTGTGCAAATACTCAGAAAGGCAACTTGTGTGAGGCAGGTTAGCACAGACTGGTATTTTGACAACAACCCCCAGGAAACTAGGTAAAAGAGTGATGGAGGTTTAGTTAGCAGAAGTTAAACACTAATGAAAGGTAGTCTGTTTCAAGAGAAAGAGGATTGGTCAAACAATTTATCTCAGTCTTTGAATATGTTATAAATTTAGTTGATGTAGTTAGCTGAATAATCTTTTTTTAGGTGTTTGATTTAGTACCTTAGAACTTTTAAAAAATATAAAATGTATTAAATAGGTTAAAGATCAGTCATCTGACACATCTCACAAATCAGTCATCGTGGGGGAATCTCACTTGAATAGGGCTCTTTTTAATGGGTTTCTTTTCACGGTAGTGGGCCCAGTGCTATTTCTAATGATGATTTGTCCACGATTAAAACATCACTGTTGAATGGTAAAGAAAGGTGTAGAGTGGTTAGTCATTCAATGCGACCTTGATTTCTTGACGGGCTGGATCTATTCACACAATGCTCATTTCACTATAGCAAAAGACAAATTTCTGCTTCCTATAGCCAGGAATGCAGCCGAAGCCTGCTTAATGGAGCAGTACTGACTGAAAGAATTTGGGATTGTGTTTGTCAAGTAATTGAACTGGATATAGCCTGGAAAGGTATATACCAAACCAGTATGTTTTTTTTTTCTGAATATACAGAATATGCACAGGGAAGGAGAATGGATCAGAACGTCAAAAGTATGTCTCAAAAGATTTTATACCTCAACATGTGCTATTCTGGTATCTACTTACAAAGAAAATGCACTGAAGTATGGGGAGTTGAGAAAGCTTTTTAAAATATTAGACTTCAAACGCTCGTCAAAAGTGAGAAAAGGGAGGTGATAAGCGTTTGAATGTAAGCTGTAAGTCTACCGATGGCATGTGTGTATTTGTTTTTTTAATACAGACAACTGATCCAAATTATGTTTTTACTTGTATGTGATTTACCTTTCGTATAGCAGCCTTTTGTGCATCTGCACGTTCATGTCGGCATAAATGAGAGAGCTACACTCAAAGGCTTTAATGGAAGGTATGTCCCTGTGTACATACGAAATAAGAGGTCAATTTACAAGCAAGACCATATTTACAGCAAAGAACTGTCAAAAAATATGTTTTGTCCTCGTAATGAGGACAAAAATCCCACAGCAACAGGTAAAGGTCTTTTGTACAGCATGATATGGACTTTAAAGTGCAGTATTTACAGTAACAATAACTACACTGGATGGTGCGTGAGCTGGACTGGTGTTCTCCAAGGCTGGCTGAAATTATATATACTTGCTTACTATGGAGGGATGAAATCATTGCTTGCCTGGGTTTAAATTCAAGTAGGTAAATAATTTACAGCTTTGGTTTGCTCTGAACCTCTGTATAATGCTTAGACACCGTCGAACTAGGTAGAGTATCAGAGAGAAATTTCAGGGAAGATCTGCTCTTTAGTCAAAGGAGATAAACATATTTGAGTGTTACCAGGGTGTGATCAAAGGGGAGAATTATTATACTAGTGGAGAGCAATATAGTTAGAAAAGCTACCAAGGAGAAGTGATAACACTTGGAGTTTAATGGAATATGTGAAGTTCTACTGTAGTTTCAACACAAAAGCAGAGCTCTGAAGTAAGCTCTCAAATACACAGTATATTTTTTCCTGACTTCTAGGTGAGCAGCTACACCATGTAAACTAGTAAAAATATTTCATGCTGTGTAAAGCAAGGAAGACATAAACAAGAGAGCAACATGGGAGTAAAGCATAGTAATTTGTCTGCTGAAGTACTGTGAAGTTAATAGCACTATATGGATAAATGAGAAGATGCATAGAAAACCAAAAATGGCTGGATCAGACATAGCATTGAGCAGTGTACCAAAAATGATATTTCTGTTATACTGCCTTCCTTTTCCACTGTTTCCATTCAACAAAGTGTCCAATGTGATGAACTACAGCTGGAAATCTTTGGGTTACGTTGCTACACCCCAGAAAAGAAAAAGCTGTTGGAATCATGCAGAATAAGGAGCGAGCAGAGCAGGAATACTTCTGAAACAAACCCACATTACTCTTATTTCAGATGTGGAGCTCTGACAGCATCTCACAAAAGTTAAAGATCAAACCCAAAGTGGGCAGCTCACATTGCTAAAGTAATAACACGGAAGAAAAATAGCTTGCATGACATTGAACGTTACTCTGCTGCTTTACAGGACCTTTTTATTTGGGTGATTGGAAGTTTGTGTTTCCCCTTAACAAGGCAAAAGCATTTAATGGCTTTATATTGTTTGGAGATGAGTGAGTGCCTGCAGGCTTGCTTGATGAGCAAAGTGACATCCTGAGGAAACGTACAGCAAATTACAAACAAAATCCTTATTAGTAATGGCAGTTACCTCCTGGAGTAGGATTGATTTGGAATCCCTGTAAGGATAGTGCTTTCCTCGCTCAGCCAACTTGACAAATAAGAGCATTTCTTAGGAGTTCATTTTCAAGTTGTGTGGGCGGTAATAGAATTTAACTTTCAGATTCAAAACAATTAAAGCAAGGTACTGAATGTCACTGTGCCTGAGAGATTAATTTTAAAAGTTACACATACACCCCTTTTCTATTGCAAATGCAATAAAAAAAAAGCTGCTGCTTCTGCTCATCCTTAGAGCAATTAAAGATTCAGGATGCTCCCAAAGAACAACAGCATTCACTGTGGGGACTCGGGGACCCGTGTTTTGTCTCACCTCAGAAAGCCTGAAGTTCATTTTGATCTGTCCTCTGCCATACTCTGGAATGTGAAAAGGAGGACATAGAGACAGTCTGGACTATTTGACAACAGCAATATGAAGCACCAGACATGTTATTTTGGTGACTGGTGGTTTGTTTTTTTTTTGGGGGGGGGTGGTGGTGGAAATCATATGTAAGCAGTGTAACAACAGCCTTGACAGGAATCAAAACAATCTGCAGTATTTGCTTCATTTCCCATCAGCCGCGACTTATGTCGCTGCTACAAGAAGTGAAAAGTACCAAAATGTTCCTCTTTGCCCCATACAATTAAAATATCTGAAAACATTTACTGTGAGCATGCAAAAAGGCTCTGGAGTGGAGACAGTTGAGAAAAATACTCTGATCTAATCCCAGCTCATGTTGCTCATGCTGTGTTTACATTAGCAAACTGGACTGACGGAAGTGGATTTTTGGAGCAGAAGAGTTGGCACTGAACACATCATACTCATTCTATACATTTCTGAGGTTTTTATGTTGGACAAGCTCTAGTCTGCTCCTATGACTTGAATGCCTGTTGGTGGCTGGAGCATATCTTCTGATTTAATTTCATCTGACAGGAATCCATTTTGTGTGTCCAGGATTGCTCTGTGACAGGAACCAAAGCACGAGACCTACAGATAGCCAGACGATTGGCTGCAAAACTTAAAATGTTTAGGATGTCATATGGAGGAAGTAAGTATCTTGTTAACTTACTAGTTGTCAAACACATTTCTCCCAAATTCCTTTTTAACTCAGGGCACTATCAAAATGCTCTCAGGCTGAATTGGCTTTAGTATTGTTTAATTTAGTGAGAGAAAAATCACTGTTAACAAAGTAAAATAACAGCTGTTATTGTAACGCCTCATGTAGAAAGGCAAGCATCTAAGTATTTGGTATTTTATGTTTTGAACACTAGCAGTTAATATCTATTGCTGGAAGGCTGGACTTCTGCACTTGATAAACAAAATGGTGTTGATCTTCACATGTGAAACCATTCAAAAATGATATTAATACATCTGTTAATTAAATACGTGCTCATGTCCTGATTTTTTTACCTTAAAGTCTATTTTACCATTTTAAAAGGGACATTAGTAATCAGAAAGGACCAATGATACCAGAATTATGAGCTCACTAGCCTTCTAAGGATTCACATATTGCTACCTTGCAATTTGGCTGCAAGCCTTGGAAGTTGCATGCAATATTTAAGGCATCAGCCTGCCACGAGATCTGTTAGGGCTGCAAGCAGGTATTCTGCAGTGTCTGCTTACGTTGCATCTCATGGGTGGTAATAGCCTGTTGTGGGTGAGTTCTTGAGAATCTAAAACAGTCTCCCCTCTTAAAACTGGCAAAACAAGTTTCTAAGTCTTTTTTCAGTGTTCTGATTTGAATTAATATTGCACTTGTATATGCTGTATTTCCTATAGCCCAGGAGGAAAACCATGAAGTTTGTCACGTTTCATGCATCAGGGTATCCCAGCACACTGTAGTACTCCATTGCCAGATGCATTTTTCTTCTCAGGAAATGATTGACATCGACTGGTGCTGGAAATGAGGCAGTAGGTTAGCTGGTCACCAGTTGTTCCTATAATGATCATGCTTTGGTGTTTTGAGGAACTCACAGTAATCTGTTGATCTCACTTCAAGAAGGATTTGACAGGTATCATTGATACTATCTTCCATGGATTTTTTTTTGTTGTTGTTTCTTCTGTGTGAACTAATTTTAGAGATTTCACTTTTATGAAGCACTTTTTTCTATTCTCCCCTTGAACTTCTATGACTTCTTACTGAACGCTATGAAGGTATTTTAGATTTACATGCAGTGGGGGGAACAGTCAAAAATTTGATCAGGGAGTGAATTGAATACAGTGGAAAGGGAGTTTTTTTATGCTGTGTTATTCATTCATCTGTTTAGTTTTGGTTCCTTAAATGGTCTCTAAGGAGATAATCTATTTGATAGAAGTCTGAAGTAAAGCCAACTGAGAGACTGATTTACCCTAGAAATAATACTCTGTTTAGCAGATCTGTTTGTACAACTTCTCACTTGGTAGTAGTTGTTTCCTAGTTAGTATAAACATGGTCCACCTTCCAGGGTTACTGTTCATTTATGTAAGGGCTCTAGTCTTTTATGCACTAGGTATCGGCTGTTGGAGTGTGAAGACCCTGTTCGATGACACACCAAAGTCACTACCTTCTGAAAAAACTGGTAGATTAAAAATGTCTGAGAACATTTCTTCAGTTTCATCACAGCACTGGTCTTTTCTTCTCAGTGGCAGACTTGAAAAATTTGACAGGGCAACCTAACACATCCAGAACGGCGTTAGAAGAAAGATGCTCCTGTGCATAAGAAGTAGAAATAACTTTACATAAACCGTACTTCTTATCCATAACCTTTTCTGGGGTCTGGGTTATTTTTTGAATTTTAATGGAGAGTATGCTGAATGCTGACAAACAATTATTGCTAGCTTTGTAATGTCTTCTCTAGGCTCGATTTGTAAATCGTGCCTTCTATTTCTTTTCTTATTTGTGAATGAATTTGCGGAAAGCCAGGTAGACCAAAAATTTCCAGCAGAGCAGTTTAGTGGGTTCATGCCCAGAACAGACCCAAGGAGGCCCTGGCAGGCCAAGCTGTGTCCCAGTGTGCCTCAGCTCCTGCCCTGAAGTAGAAAAGTTGGAGGAGGAAGAGGGCAATCCGGTCTTTATGCCCATCCAGCCCCTGGCCTTTTCCCCCAGGGCTGTCAGCAAGGGTGTTAATTAGTGTCAGTTGTGACGGCCAGGAATGGGACTGGTGCCACAAATGCATTTGCTAAGCTAGACTGCCAGCAAACAGTCCGCAGATGAACATGACTTCCACTCACCACCAACTTGGGCTGTGATGTAATGGCAGACTAATGTATTGCTGTTCCCTGTGGATGCTGCACTCCTCCCATATCCCTTTGTTTTAGAAGAAATACTGGAAGGCTGCAGTTCAAATGTTTCATTTTCCAGTTTTAGTTCTTTCCCTCCCTTTGGTAACTGCTCTGTAAGTACTTCGATATTGATGAGCGTATTTCCTCAAAGGCATCTGAGGCTTCTATTTTTCAGGAATCAAAGGAAGGAATAATCTGGATTTTTGCAAATGGATACATGACAACATTGATGTCGTAACTTCAGTGAATTGCAGAGTTAATGTGCTTCATCTGCTCCAGAGGCTATTCTATTACTAATGTGCTTTTACACCTTGAAAAAGCCCATGACCTAAATACAAATAGGAAATACAGTATGATTTTATCATTTAGCTGTTGAGCGATGCAAGGTTTTCTGGCCTACCTTGGATGTTCATGTCCTAGTTTAGCTTCGGTCTTGTCCAGTTTTTGCTTTTCACGGTTTTCTGCAGTCTCTGGCATTATCATTTCAATCCATTGATTCTTTGGCTCTGGGATCACCAGATACTAAGGTCTCATTTGTACTCCTCTCCACCTGTTTGAATGGCAATCAGAGACCCCAGCTGCCAAGCTCTGCAATATTTTGCTCAGTGGAGGATTGTGGTTGGCATCAATGCAGATTTCATTTAGTTATGCTGGCAGCTTTCACACTACCACTGGGCTTGCTATAGGTGCAGACACAAGTGTTTTGGTCACTTACTCCTTTTACACAGTCTAAAAACATGTAAAAAATGTGCCTAGGCAAGTTGTTCCTTCATCCAAATTTACTTCATTAGAAAGGCATGCCATTTTCAAGGTGGGGGCATGCAATCGCACTCTTTGCTTGGCATCACGTTCTTGTGCTGGTGGAGATGTTTGTGCTGCCCTTGGCATTCCTCCTTTATGTTTTTCTCTCTCACTCTTGGGGTGGCTTTGGCAGCTGCACTGGCCAGATGCAAAGCTCTCGCCTCTTTTCCAGCAGAGGCATTTGAGGTCTGTGTAAAAAGCTTTCTGGCAGAGACTTTGCATTTTGCCTGGCTCTGCTTTGCTTCTTCAAGATTTGCTCTTCATCCTATAGATGTACTATTTTCTGACCCACAAACAAGCACGAGGAATTCAGTTGCACGGGGTGGGTGTTTGGAAAGAAAGCAGCTTACCTAATGCACACAAAAAGCCCTATTAGTGTCTGTGTCTGCTCCATTTTTTATGTATAAACAGTTACTTTGACGTTTAATGAATTTGTCATCTTATATCCTGGAAGCACAGCAATACCATGCACCCCTTTAGAATAAGCGGTTCTATTAGGAGAAAGATTAATAATGCCTGCTTGCAAGTACGGATTTTCTGATCTTTAATAAGTAGTGAGCTTATACTACAAATTTTCCCCTGATGAAGACATTTTAATAGTCTCTCTTGCCTTGAATGGTCTGCCTGTTTTCATAAAAAGTGAGGGAACTTCTTATTTTACAGGCTACTACCCTTTGTTTAATAGCTTGAAATCATTCAACAGGTTCAAGAGTTACTGTAAGCATAAGGAGATGCATTTTTTCCTTAACCTATTGAAACAGTCAGGACAAATTCAAGTAGGAATGTTATTCCTGACCTCTGCCAAGCTGACATTGTCCTGAAGCATTTGTGCTGGCAACAAGCAATATGCTTCAATAATTTCTCACCAGCGTTAAATATCATTAAGTGTTCCTTTTGTTAACAAATAAGAAAGATCCACCTTTGGATTTGGAAGATTTTGACCAAGTTAGTGAATTCGGTAGCCTGACACTTTAGGATATTTTAGTTAAATAACCAGGAAAAATTCTGTCTTGTTCGTTGTACCTGAGGATAGAATCATGAAACCTTATGCTCTCACTAGAATTCATGATTTAAAACATTCATACATAGAGCCACACAACAGTGGCAAAGGAGATAAAACCGACCAGCAGGTCCCCTAGCCTCACATGAGGAGAGCATTTAGAAAAGTGGGGAATACTCTGCAAGCCTGATGGTTATTATTGAGCATGAGAAAGCCTTGATGATTTTTCTCTTCAATCTGTAAAATGACTTGCTGTTTTGACACTTGGGATTTGAGTTGTTGGAAACCTTTTCATGTTAAAGTTGGTTATTCACGAATGCTAATGCTAATATTAGCAGTATACTTTGTAACTTGTCACTTTATAATTTCAGTCTTTATGTAAGAATCAGGGTTTTTTCATCTCTTACGCTTAACAGGCAGAGATAGATGACTCGTATGATGTGATTCAGTGTCAGACTTGGGAACAGGCTGTGGGAATCACAGCCTCTGTCCTGAGTCTCTACCCAGTAAACTGTGCCATGGAAATACGTTTCTGCTCTTTCCAGTTCCATTTTTTCTAAATATTTTTGCTCCACCTTACCCACTGCATTTTTGTAGTTGCAGACATTTATTAAGGTGCCCATCACAGAAGCATTCAAATGTCACAGCATTAAATGAAAACCTTAACTCTAAATAAATAGTGCATACTCAACACCGTCTGTTTTACCTGTAGAAACTGTTGCTCATGCTGAAGTTTTGATGAAAAATTGTTTGATTTTTCTGAAGAGTCCTGAGGGAATCGCTACTGCTGTCATAGAAAAGTCAGATCCAAGATGCCTCATCTAATGAAACTCACAGAGGATGTTCACGTTCGGATGGACCATTAGGTGGAGCACTGTGTCCAGAGTCCTTCACCAGTCACGTGAAACCAGAAGGCTGCCACTGAGGATGCTAGGCACTTGGGATGGTGATCAAGGAATGTTTCAGATAGGTCAATAGTTTTACTGTATATAAAAATCACAAGACAATCGAGCATTGTGTTTGATGTTATGAGGTCGTTGAGTTGCTAGATCACCAAGGACTTCATAGTAAATAACCAGCAATTCAGTTTGCACCTGGAACGAGACTGGCAGTCAGCAGGAGGCCAAGAGCAGGTGCAATATGCTCTTGTCCATTTACTCATCCTCTGTGGCAGGCAGCCACGTCCTGCACCAGCTGAAGCTGCCAGATGTCCTTCGGGTCAGTCCCACATCACACA
Organism: Falco peregrinus; assembly: GCF_023634155.1. NCBI lineage: Eukaryota > Metazoa > Chordata > Aves > Falconiformes > Falconidae > Falco > Falco peregrinus. The sequence goes on along the minus strand of NC_073730.1, from coordinate 26,932,313 downwards.
CATTGCAGTAGTCAAGAGTTTTACTTGCCACTTGCCTTTATTGACTGTTCCTGCCAGTGTTGCTACCTTAGCCTGTCAGTATAAAACTCTCAGCATAATTCCACGTGCCTCCTGGGGAATACCCTTGGGATGAGAGGGCCTGTTTTGAGGTGGTTGAAATATCCCATTGCATGTTAAATTTTTAGTTTTCTCCACCTGAAGAGACAGGACATTAGCTATCATTGTTGTCTTTTTAGATTATTATCCTCAGTGAATCACTTGCTCGTCCTGTATTTCATCCATGGGGACAGTAAATTGCTCTTTATCAAGAAATTCCTTTAAGTCCCTTCAAAATGATATGTTACGTTCTGTAATTATTAACTTCTTATCTTCTTTCTCCTTAAACACCGAACTCAGTAGTGCTCCCTTTCACGCTGAATTGGCAGAAATGGCTGTACGATACACTATTGTCATGCAGTTCAGGCTTCCCCTCTAATGGCAGCAGTTAGCTGAAGTAACACTGCAGCCCCAGCTGACTGTACGCGCAGGTTATAATTTTCTGAGACGGCTTCTGATTGTGGCGTTTGCCTGCTTCATGAGACACAGCAGAACATCAAACGTCTTCATAAACATCATAAATTTTTATTTACCATTCTAATTGAGGTATGGGTTTAAAAGTTTTGTGGGTAGGAGAGAGTATTGATCACTGGTTGATATTTTTAGGAAAAACTCCTACTGCAAAACGGAATCATTCACTATCCTTAGACCAAGCAAATTGGAATACTGTTTATTTATAAGAAACAAAGGAAAGACTGGAGATTATTGGGTGACTAATTTTATATTCATATGTTTGGAGGTCTGCATTTTTTGTCACAGTAATCCTGCATTTCCTGATTTCTAACAATTTGCCTTTTTTATTTTGACTACTTTTCAAATCATTACTGAAAGTGCAGAGTTAAGGTTGCTTCCCCTGCTTTATCATGTTTCTGTGTAATTCTCTTTTAGCCACAGCCTTAATTTGTTTTTTTCTGGGCTTTTATTGCTTACTGTTGAGGTGGGGTTTTGGTTTTGTAATATTGTGTTTTTATTTTTTTATTGTTTGGGACTTTGGTTTGGGTTGGGTGGTTTTTTTTAATAGCTCTGCAAATTCTTGCGGGGTTTCTTTGTTTGCCCTTAATTTGCTGATATATACTCTGAAAGTCTGCTGTTGGGTTTTTTTTTCTGTGAGAATATGAAGTGTTTGCTCTGATGGCAATGATGCCCCTTTACCTGTAGTTTCAGGTTTAAAGTGTAACAAGCCTGAGTGTATTTGTTTGTAGTTTAATAATACACACATCTCCATGTGCCTATGCTTCCCTGGCAGTAACCAGGAGTGTGGTGAATCCTCATTCACCATTCCTTCTCTTCTCTTAAATGTCATAGCTGTCAGCAAAGGAGTGATGTAAAAAATATTAGAACAACGTTTTCTAGATTCTTCTGTGATCTGCTGCTGCTTTCTCTCATGCAGCAAGTGATAGGAATCATTCAGCAGGGACAGCTTAGAAAATGATAGCAGCTGAGTAAATCTGACTCATAGAATTAAATATCATGGATTGAATGGGCTTGTGCCAAACTTTCCCACTGGATTTAATGTAAGACTCTGACCCTTGTGGTATTACAAAAGTGGGTCAAATTTTCTGTGCTTGTACAGTAGGTCTTTTGACATTTTGCCAACGCCAGTATGCACTATCAAAGGTTTTATCATCAGCTGCCAAAGACATAACTACAAGCTTTGAATTCCAATAAAGAGTGTAATTGAATGGACCGTGTCTCAAGAAAATAACAGGGGGGTTGGGTGTGGGGGTGTGTGTGTGGATAACAGTGCGTGTTACACCTCTGTGTTGCCATGAGGAAATTGGGCACGGAGGCTCAGCTGGAGACTAGGTGGCAAAGATGACACCATCAGGAAGGAGACAGTTTTATCCTTGTACATTGGAAGACGTTTTAGTGCCCCTCTCAGACCCCTGCAGGCACCAGTTCTAGCCCGTTCCGTTGTGTCCAGGAGCTGCAGGTGAGCTACACTGGAAACACAGCACGTGGCTCAAAAGGGAGCTTTTCTTCTTTGTCTTCTCCCCTTCAGTACTAGCGGCCTAGTCCCAATCTTGACCATTCACCTCTCACTCTTACTCTCTTAATTTTAATACAAAGATTTTTTGATCCTTGTTGTTTGCAGCCCTCAGCCCCAAAAATCCAATGCCTGTTTTTCTTGAAGTAATATTGGTTCTCTTCTCCACAACCCCTCTTGCGAGGCAGAGCTGATGACATTTTTATTGCTGCAGTCTATATTTCATCTGCCTGTAAGTCTATAGCTTTGCGATTTTCCCACCTTGTCCGCTTTGTCATGGAGGTTCCACAGGCTGGTGAACCCGGAGTTCTCAGTTGAAGTCACTTTTTCCCCTTCCTGTATCATCAGCATGACAGTTTGTCATCACAGAAGTATTTATAGGATTGGTAACTGCTTCACAGCCTCAGGTGGGGAATAGGAGAACAGAGAGCTAAGGATAAACCACTGTTGGATGTCCATCATCCACAGCAGGTCTCAGTTCATCCAAGGCAATGGTGAAGCAATGCCAGAGGTACAGGGCAGCTTAGTAGTGCGACAGCCAACGTTGCAATTGTAGAAGCTTGAATGTTGTCCAAAATGAAATAAAATCAAATCTTCTAAAATGGCGATAATCCTCCTTATATTACTGGGTTGATACTGGAGGGGATCTTTTATCTGTGAGTGTGCTGTATAACCTCAGGCTGGTTGTGCACCAGACCCAGCCTCCCTTGCAGCTCTTATAACTCTTAATTCTGGCAGCACAGAAGTTAATAGTTTAGGAAAATTTTGCTTTTCTTTATAATTAAGTCTGTAGAAGGTAGAAATCAACAGTACAGTGCGTTTTCCCAGCAGAGACCGTAAATTAATTAGGAGCAATTTGCTGTCAGAAACAATTTCCATAATTTTAAGTAAAAAAGCAGAAAACCCGTTTTTATCCTGAAGTGATTTAACTCCTGTGAAGATGAATTATGTGAAATTGTGATTTACCTGCTCCTGGCTCCTGGTACCCAGAATGATGTGGATGATGATTCAGGTGGTGGTTACTACTGCTGGGGCAGAATTTCTGAGAGTGATGCCCTCTCCCTCCGCCGCTCAGATCTTGACCTTTACATAACAGAATTGTCTTTGACACTTGCAAATTCCTGTCAGGAGATAATGAACAAATTGCAGTGCTAATCGAACACAGGCCTTTTCTAGGCTTTTGCCTGATAGTCACGCAGCAAAGGTCACAGTCTAACTAATGAGGGCTTTGGGTGATACCTACACAATATGTGGGCTTTTCTGAAAGGCCAAAATTTATGGGTGCCACTTGGGGACAATTCAGCAATCACAAGCATCTTAGAAGTACAGGAAGGAATGATCCATCCATCACCAAAGCCCCATTATTGGACTTAAACACTCAGCCTCATATGCATAATTGCCAGACCTTGGGCTCCTCAAAAAGGCCTCAGTGTCATTATGATAGATCCTCCTCCCTGTTTACCAGGAAGAATGAACATGAGATGGTCCATTGTGGCATTTAGTATTTCAGCCCATCAGGGTTTTAGGGTGATTTGCAGATATCAAGTCACTGGGGTGCTGATTTAAATGAAGGGAGCATTTGCAGAATCATAAATTTGTCCTATGAAGTCTATTATGTGGATACCTTTCTGCAGCTGATAAGCTTTAAAAAATTTACTGCTTCACACTTGCGTTTTCTCCTTTTTTTTGTGGCCTTTTCAGGTGTGAATATATTTATTAGTCCTTTCTTTCTTTGCTGATGTACAATTAAAGCAGTCTGACCTCTAGCTGCCAAAGGCTTCACCAAAATACATTTTAGAAACTGTGCCTTCCAGAGGATAAAATCTGCTGTATCATTAGTTCTTGCTTTAAAGTGACATGTACACTTTATTAAAACTGTTTCCAAATACATAGGAATTATAGGCTAGAGATGAAAAGGCACTGGAAGATAAATTAGGGTACTATCCTCAAAATCTGCAAGTTACCTGCAGAATATTAAACCAGCCTGGAGAACAGTAATGCGGCAATGCTGCTCAGCTACTTTCTCAGTGTGCTAGCACCAGATCGCAATCTAAGCAATTGCATTTGGGCTGGTCTCAATCCGTTTCCACTGCATACAGTCTGATGCTGCTTCCTCTCATAAAAAGGTCTGTAGCATTGCCATGTGCATTTCAACAGCTGCTGCATTTCAGTGGTGGGTGAAGCAGTCCCTACATATAGTTGATGTATCAGTTTGGCTCACACTCTTGGATTCTGTGGGATGTAAGGTGTGACATAAATGGATGTTATATAAATATTTTTGGGGTTTAGAAATACAGGCTATAGCAAAAGCTTGAATTAGAATTGACAGCATAATCAGAATCTACATTTCACACCACAGGGATGGTGCCTTGTGCGATGCAGTCTGCTAAGTACCACCCAGCATTACTGTACGCTTCCAGATCTTCGAAGGAATTATGAGATGTGAGTTTTGTTCATCTGTGTACTTTTTCTTTCGTATTTACTTAAAAGTACCTGTTGGGTTGTTTGGTTTTTTCCCCATTAAATGATCTTGCAACTGTTTACTTACTGACAGATTCAAACCCACTGCCAGCCGAGGATTTCTTTTTCAGCAGCGCAATACTTGCTGAGTGTCCGGGTACCTCTTAGCTCATAGAACTGCTGAAAGGCAATGAAGACACCCTCTCCTGGTCATCCACTGAATGCATTAATTTATTTTTAAATGAGCTTGCAAGGCCTATTTGTGTGTGTGTGCTCATTTAAGAATGTGTTTGGAAATTAGTACCCATTTGAACTCTGACTCTGAGACAGTGACATGAGACATCTCTTTCAAACTGGCATCACCAGGTACATCAAACGCCAGGTCCAGGTGAGCTGTGCTGGCTGTGATAAGATTGGACACACTGGTCCATGCAGGGAGAAGCATCTTGTGTAACAGAGTTTGAACACTGCCGTCGAGATCAAAAGCTGAATGACTCCAGGGTGTATCTGTCCTTGAAGTTTTGTTTTGGGTTGGTTTTTTTGTCATTCGGCATAAAGTGCCTTAAGTCAGTGAGTTTTTGTTTTGAGTCACTTTGTAATCTCCCCTCCAAGTAAATCCTATGGCCATTGCTCTTCCCACTCACAGTGACAGCACCTGAAAGACCAGGTGTAACATTTGTTGAATGATGGCCCTGTCTGGGTTGTATCAGCAGGTATGAGAAAAAGATCAAAGCTGGTTTTGTGCTTTGTGTCACTTGTATCTTCTACTTTGTGGAACCTTGCACTTTTGAGGGAAATTGCCTGCCATGGACTATCCAGCCCATTTCAAAACACACAGTCAGCTCTTTCCCATACAGCATCCAGCATAAACCCCCAGAATCCCTGCTGTGTGTAAAACTTCTGAGTCAGGCAGAATCAGCTGCTATTTTGACAAGGTGTACGCTGGCCATCACATGATCTTGTGTGTAAATACATATATATAAAAATAGTATAAAAGCATGATCAATCTCTGCATATGTCATACATAGCATGGGTGCATTAGCTATGACAAAACCGCTCCAAGAATATATATTTTCAAAAAATGTATGTACACAGTGTTGGGCTTGTAATACATTGAGGATTATACTTTGGACCACTTTGGCATTGCTTAGATATAATCTCTCTAGCTCTTCAAAACATTCAGCTAGCCTGCCTTCTTACAAGATCTTTGCTCTTGCAAGTCATGTAAAAAGAGTTTATAGGAAAATATCCCTCATGTGCATCTAGCCTCCACTTTAAGGTCTTCCTTTTGGTCTTCCAAGTATATGTACTACTACTCTAGTGCTGCTGTTAGATTAACAACTTTTGGTTTTAATCTAAATTTCCAGTTAGAGAGAGGTCTCTTCAGCCAGAATGGGTTAACTACAAAATACGAGATCAGTAGGGGACCTAGGATAAAAAGCTTGATTACCTTTAGCCATAACTAGGCCAGGATTTGGAAAGTTCCTTGCAGTCCAGACCTGCCCTCTGAAAACGGCCGTTTTCTCATCCTTGTCATGCTCCTCATCCTGGGTGTAAGGATGGCTGCACCCTCTGGGGTTTGCTGGGCTGCTTATGGCTTTCTTCTTAGTGGACACAACAGTCTTGCTACTAATCCCAAATGCTTCTCTTACGTGTAAGCACAGACTCCTATATTTATTCCATAGGAACAGTGATGTCTTTGTGTGGGATGTTTCTGTACATCCTAATGTGGATATACTCGACATCATGTTCCTGCAGCCTTTTAGTAAACTTCTGCTAAAGTGCTTCAGGGAAAACTTTTAGGAGGTTTGTCAGGGCACAGCCCCAGGCACACCGAGGAACAGCCTAGGTAAATCAGTGCTAAAACTCCTCATTGACAGGCAATTCTATGACCAAGATAGTCATGAAGCTGTTGTCTCCACAGCTGTTCATTCTTTTTCTGGAAGGTTGGGGGGTTTTGTTGGTTTTTGTTTCCTCCTACGTAAGTTTTACTTGCTATTAAGCAATTGAAAACATTTTTGCCATGGGATAGGAGAAAGCTTCACACCTCAGGCCACTAGAAACACACCGATCTCTTGGTGCAGATGTATGGGAGGAAATGTGTGAACTCTCGCTACATGGTGTTAAACTTTATCAAATGGATTCTCCTGTAACCTCTTGGAGACCCGCTGCTATCCATTATAACAGAAATAATTTCCATCTGATTTTTCAAGTGGTTGCCGCTGGTGGGATTTAAGCAGAAGGGGCCTCTGATGGTTCCACCTGAATTTGATTCAAAACACCAGGTGGGTATTGGATTCTTATACGGACTGTGCCTTTGTGTATAATAATGTTAAATATAGTTTTTTCTTATAATTAAGAATGGTATTTAGTTAAATCAATTCCCAAACTGGGAAGATCATTGTAACTGACAACACAGGTGGCTGGGAGGGAGTCTCAGTGAGGGCAAATCATGAACTTAGCAGTGTCCTATATATTAAATGTTTGGTAAACGACTGGAGCTAAGGGGAACAAATAATCCAAGTAAATGAGTAAAATTCCTTGTGTTGTTTAGGGGGAGGAGAGATTATTTGGCTTGGATCCAAGACAGTGCTTAAAAGCATGTTAAACTTTAATGAGGTAAATAGTCTCATCTCTGTGGTGCAGAACGTTTAGGCTTAATTTTAGGCACATGCTTAAGTTTTGCCAAATTGGGGTCTAAAAAAGAGTTATGCTTTTGCATTTGAGAAGCAGGAATGATATCACATGACTTCTATATTTAATCACAACTACTGAAGGCAGCTGGGATTTTGAATACAGAATACTTAAAGCAAACTGTTCTTGATCAATCCATAGAGAAATACTCAGAGGGAGAAAAAATATATACAGTAAATTTGAATAATGAACAATTTTGAGGAAATTGCAATCTGCTTGCAGACATTTGGAGAGCAGAAAGGAAGCTAAATTTGTTGAGTAAGTTACTTGCTGTGATCTATTCTCTTGGTTTTAATTAGAGGGAAGTGAGCAGTAAGGGAACCCAGAAAATGGGACTGCTGTGGACCAAAGTGCCCAAAGAGAAGACTTTAAGTTGGAAGGGTTTTTTTAAAGTGGATTATTTTTCTCCAAGTATTCTTTAAATAGGAGAGGGAATAAACGGTGCTTTGAAATGTTCATTTGAAAGATATGCTAACTGTATAAACAAACAGAGTGGATGCTTGACAAATTTGACAGAAAACATTTGTGTTTTCTTTGGAATTAAAATCTAAAAGTTTGCTGTAAGAGTTAACTGCATCCACTAACAGCTGAAAACTTTGTAATTTTTCAACATCAAGGTTTATTACTGTATTACCTAAGTATTTTCATCTCAGACTTGCTCATTATTTGCATTTAGTTCAGGATACAGTGAATCGTTCTGTCTTTGAACACCTTACATGACTGACAGCTGCTGTGTAAGATACTAAAATATAACAACTGTTCCTATTGTTTCTTCTAAATAAAAGTTCTGGCCATCACATGCAGGGTCATACCCAGAAACTATTAAATTCCAACACTTCCTTGATCAGGCCACCCTTTACTTCATTAGAGGTCCACAGTGACAGTGTCTCTGCACAACAGAACTTGCTCTTCATAGTAACAGGACATTTGTGGAGGGCACAACTTTCTCAGACTGGTGGTGAAAAGAAAAATCTGGAGGAACTCAGAGCTATCACATATCCGTCTGCTCCAAGCTCAAGGCATATTTATTTAGCCTTATTTTCTTCACTGCAAAATACAGAGCAGCAGTGTATGTTTACAAAAAAAACCCCAAACCACACTACCAACTAATTAAGAGAGGAAATCAAACCTCTTTTTCGCATCATCAGTATTAGCAACCCAGTGTAACCCATGGCAAGACAGCTTCTGCATTCATTTTGTCATGTCTGTTGTACTAGGCAGGAGTGTTAGGAGCTCCTACTTTGAACTTTGATGGACTTATAGTCCTAAGTTATTTTACATTTCTTAAAAAACAAATTATTTTAATTATTTTTTTATTCATTTCTATGCCCTTGAAGTCCAAGTCTACGTGGTGGGTGGTCTGAGTACTTTTTAATTGTTTCCATATCTCCTTTTAAATATAACTTCCATTCCACATTTCCATAGTTTGTAGGGCTGCTTTTTGTGATTACTGCATCACCACTTTGAATTCTTTTACAGAAGCTTTTCTTGTACAGAGTAAATTGGACATGATTGCAGTACCTGTGTATTAATCCTACAGCTGGGCAAAAATACAACTGAAACAGTTTCTCCCCCATGCATTTCTAAATCAAAAATAAGCTGTCTGGAACTACTAGAGTTAGTTCCGTTTTTTCACAAGCAAAACTGATAAGACTTTAGTCCAACAGTTTTGTTAGTCAGCTTCTAACAGAGGAAGTGGTGCCCGTTCTAGCTTGCACAGTCTTAGGCAGTGAATGTCAGGACCTTGTGCCTTCCTATTTTCTCTCTCTACCAATGACATTCGTGTTCGTGTCACTCATATCCATGTTTTTTCCCCTTGATTTCATTCATTGTATTATAGCTTTGCAGGATTGTTCTCAGGGTAGAACAGCTTGTTGAAAGGTGTTTATAATAACAATTACACCTACTCCAATCACTAAAGTGTAATCTTTATCTTAATCAAAAATAAAAAGGGGGGGGGGGGGCACAAAAGAAAAAATATACATCACAAACTACTCCAAAGTTCTGCTTGAGTTATTTTTCAATTACAGCAGGTGAAGCAGAACGAAATTGTTACAACCATTTATTGATTGTGTTACTATCCATTAAGGTACAACAGAAGAAGTCCATCATATTGTGTAACAACTTAACTATTTAAAATAACAACGGCTTCCTATTGTTTCCCTTTTTGCCATTATCCTGACAAATATATTCTACTTATGTGCTGGAAATCAAATTCAGGAATCATAATGAAGAAATTCTGTATTCAAGTTGATGTTACTTCTTTCCCTAGCTATTGAAATTCTTCGGCTTTTTTTGTCGAAAAATAACTGAGGCAGAACAATGGTAATGAAATATATTAATTATATTAATGATGTTTTACTGAAACTGGCTGCTTCCTAAAGAGAGTGCATATATAACTGTAGGAAGACATTCTATCAGCGGGTAGATGATTAACAGGTAATACTGCCCCAGTAGTAATTTCAGCTGCTATGAACTATTCAGCCATCTGACCGACAAACCCTTTGAAGTTTTATGAAGAGCAAAATTCTAAGGTGGATGGATGCTCTTTGCTGGGGAGGAAGCCAGTGGAGTTGTTTAATGAATGGCAGATTTAGTATAGTGAGTGATCCTGTAGCCTATAGATGTTGGTGACAGCATGCTAGAGGATGGCTCTCAATCCAGCAGCAAAAAGGTTCATAAACTAGGTGTTTAACTGGAGCTTGTAGGTGGTGTTCCTGATGACTGGATGCCAGCACCCAGAAGCAATAAATAATGATATATCGTTGCAACTAAAACGCAGTAGTTGTGGTCTAGTCTGCCCTAAGTCCAGTGAAGAACCACAAGGTCTTGAGCTGGCTACTAAAACTTTCCTGTAAACACTATGTTTGTTGTACATGTGTGTGTGTGTGTGTTTAACAAGCACCTCTGCATCTTCTTGGCAGCCCAGTGGGAAAGACTTTCTGGACCTGTTTGGGACTGTGGTAAAAATGGGTCTCTGCCGCAGAGGGGAAATGTTTCTCATATCGCAAAAAAAAGTCCTGCTCCTAGCGATGCCAATTGCTGCTGCTTAGGTGGGGGGGGGGGGAGAACATGGTTGTGCATAGTGTTGCTTCTTGTAGGCTATAGCAGGTTTTACTGCATAGGTTCAAACCACAGTATATCAGACCTCTGTGTTATTCCATTTGTTTATTTTCATGAGTTCTTACTTTCACCCACATACCGGCTTAAATTTCCTACTCGTAAGAAAAAAAGAAAGATCCCCAAACCTTAGGAAAATATAGATGACAAATAAGATCCCTATTCTACTTCCACCAATGCTAGTACAGAAATTATTAGGACAGGAGCCAGCATCCTTTTCTCCGTAGTATCGACCATGTCTTCATCTTGTTGCCACCTCTCTTCCCATTTTCACTTGTCGGACCATTCTTTCCTAGCACTGAAAATCTTGAGGTGCTGTGACAACTCCTAACATAAAATATCATTGCCTGATGCTGTAGCCACAACTTCTCTGTTTGAACCTACTCACTACACATAAGCTTCAAGTTTCTTGTACCTACCTTCAAGTACATTAGGTTTTCTATTTTAAATGTCCATTTAAAGACAAAGCAACGTTGGCATTTAGACTAGAGCGTGGCTTTGTTGTGCAGTTATTTCTGTCCTAAAATCCCTAGTGATTGTTTCTGGTTTTGAAATCATCGGGAAGTTTTGCTGCCAATTCCTGCGCCCTGTCCTGCTGTCACTGCGTGTTTGTGCTCTTGCAGCTCTCGGATGTCTTTTATTTGACTCGTACAGTAAATACCTGTCAAACCCCTGAAGTTGTTTCATCAAAAACCCCCTTGATCTCCATAATTGATGCTGAAATGCTCAATATGAATACCAGTTGTGTATGTCAGTGTTCTTTGGGATCAGCTTGAGAAACGTTTTTGTAGGGGAATGCCTCCTGCGCCTGTGCAGTTTGGCTGAGGACACACCGAACAAAAATGAGCTGCACATCGGGACTGGGTAAGCATTCGCTGCCCTTTGCGCTTTCAGATCTCTGGGCTAATCTTCCTGAGCATATTAAGAGGTCGGAAAATAAATATAAACCCCCTTAAAACATTATTGTGCACATATATGTTTTTTCTTAATATACCTGTACAGTTGTTATGCAAAACCTAGGCAACCGTCTTTGAGCCCAGTTTGGGTCTTGCTTGGTGCGGTTCCACTGACGGCCATGCAAGTAGTACTGATCTCCTTGGTGATGAAGTAACAGGTCACAGATAACTTTATTTCTCTGAACTAGCAGATACCATGCAAATGTGTTGTGTGATTGCCTGTCAGGGGTTAATTTTGTTCTCAAAGCACATTTGGGAGTGTGTTCAGGCAGCACACAAAATGAAGGCTTAGAATCAAAGCAAGCAGGCTATCTCTTCCCACAGATCTCGCAGCAAAATTTAGGAGCTGAACGATGCAACATGTGCATAAAAGCTTGATAATGTTTTTAAAACATATCACTTGAAATATGTTAACGCATATGTTCCTTCATTTAGAACTCTTTCATAACACATAATTTGGCCCTTTAGTTTTACACCCATCTCATTACGGCTCATATGCAAAGAGAAACCTTTCCAAAATTTTCTCCTGGTCTTTCCCCAACACCGGCCTGACCTTTCCTTCCCACTTAAGTCTTGTAAAGTCCCTTCTCTCTCTTCACTTCTCACCCTCCAGCTCTTTCAGTGCCATTTCCAGTCTGGTAGCAGTTTATCCCACAGGCGTTTGTAAGGGTGGCAGCTAGCTGCAGTCTGCCTGGAGCAGCATTCAGCTCGCTCTCATTTCAAAAGTTTAAAGGTTTCCCATGGTTCAAATTTGCCTGATTGTCTGTCTGTGAAGAATTGGTTCTTTTTAAGCATCAGGTTAGGTGGGTTTTGGTGTTTTGGTTTTTTTAACTATTTGTATCAAGATTAGGTAAACAGGGTTTACCTGTCACAGAAATTGTTGGTCAAATAGGTAAATCAAAGTTCCATGTTGGTTTTACAGAAAAGTTTAAATTCCGGTAAGAGTGTGCATGCACACAAGCTGTCTATGAAGACCAGTCTAATTTCTCAGTCCCAGTAAGATAATGAGCCAGTAGGTAGAATGACATTTTCATTTGGATACTGCGGGAGAAGTGGATAAATCATTGCTCAGTTCCTTGGATAAGGCAAAGGTAACTCTTTTTGTACCATATTTTCAGTTAAATAAAATATGACCTTTACACAGTGCTGTGAATTGGCCTTGAGCGCACCTCTAGGTGGAATTACCTCAGCTTCCCAACTATCACATGCTGCGGGCTTCCACTGAGCCCTTTTTGTACGCGTACGTATTACAATGCTGATTTGGTTAAGTCTCCAGTTACTCAGATGTATGGCTTAATCAAATCAGGCTCTTTCCTGATTTCTAAATTTTATATGATTTTGCTCTCAGTAATTCCCTTTCAAGGTCAAAAGCAATCTCTGTGCTTCTAGGAAGATTCTACTTTGCAGAAATTTTTGATGCTCTTACAATTCATGATTTTTACTAGAAATTCCTTTGCCTCAGCAGATATGGGGTGACCAGGTGATGCTGAACAGTACCTGCAGGGAGCAGCGTTCTTGATCTATCCCATTTTGTGTAAAGCAGGGTAGAAACTTCTGCTTTAATTATCGCTGATAGATGACTTCCCTGTGCACTAGGGTCAGGAAGTCTGAGTCATGAGATTTTGAAATGCCAGATGCTGGTCATGGTGAGAGGAACCAAGGTGACTCTCGAACATCTGAGTGTGCCTATCAACATGACCTGGTAGAGAAAAGTGGGAATTCAGGGAAGAAAGAACAAAACTGTTACTGCACTTTTGCACCAAAGTCTAGCTTTGAAAAGTTGAAAATTGGGTTGAAACAGGAAAGAGGCTTCCACATGAAATCCTTTTTTGTGATTAGCAATCTGTTTTCAGAGTTTGAACCTTTCTGGGTTTGCTTGTCATTTTGTTTCCAAATCAACAACGCTGACAGATTGGATTTTTTATATTTATTTACATCATTTCCTCCCTTGCCTTTCTTGCTCCTCACCTTTGCTTTGCTGCATATTCTAACATGAATGTGAACAGCTAGAAAATACAAATAAATATTTTAGTGTGAACTACAGCTCCATTTCTAATGCCTGGTAAACTTACCATTTTTCAGAAGCAAAAGTTTTATGCTGAAATAGTTCCAAAATCTGCCTAACAGTACTTGCTGTATGCTGTTTAAACTAAATACAGAAAATACCTCAACTCTTGAAGTAAATTAAGTCTATATTTTGATAAGCCAGTAAGCACAACAGCTTATTCTTTGTTTCCCCCACAACATATGGGGCATTCTGCTTATTGTCTTTCACTCATTTTCAGGATTCTCCTTTGAGCTTCTGTCAGCAAAGACATACACTTCCCTCGGCGGTTTGTTTCTTCAGAAAAACACTAGGTGAATTTGAGTAATTTCCTCTTGCAAGAATGTATTTGGCTTGAGAGTTTAGGTGAATTATACTCTGCTGATTAGTGAAGCAAGTGCTGTGCTCCATCTGCTAGAGAATGGGAATGGGATATTTATAACATGATGGATGTTACTGTTGGGTGGGTTTGTAGTGCTTCAGTATGACTAAGCGGTTCACTAGGGTTGTAGGTTGCTTCGTTTGGTTTGTTTTAAAGAGAACATGCTGGCTTGGCGTTAGGGAGTATTACTGCAGAATTGTGGCTTTGTGCAAGAACTACAATTAATATATTCAGCAACAGGGACAAAGTCAAGGCAATTACTCTGTTAAGAAGAAATCTGGGAAAAGAAATGCAGAGAAATAGGGATTGATACACACGGAATATGATTTCTCTGTTATACGTGAATTTCCAGTGCTAGATTTTTGTTTCCCCTCAGAGCAATTAGAGAAGGTAAAGATGAAATTTCTTCTGCACTCATTGTGCGGTGTCTATAAGAAAGTTCCTGTTGTCCTCGTTTGCTCAGATTTACCCATCTACATTTTTAGAAGTTGTCTTAAAATTCACACATTTACCCATCCCAGGAATGGAAAGGTATTTCAGTGCTGCAGAAATGCTCTGTGGTGTTGTTAGGGTGGGTCTAGCAAATGCATTCATTTGTTTTGATAAGTGGAATGAACCCTTGAAAACGCTCCCATTCATTTCTTAACAGGCTTTTCCTTCAATATGACCAGAGTGACTATTCATTTTCCAGCTTATCGAGATGACATAGTTATAATAAACTAAGAAGTCTCAAAAAGACTCCCAAACCCAGGAAAACTAATTGTGGTGGAATTGCACAAGGATGTCTCCGTAATGAACCATATTGAAATTGCTGCTCTTTAAAAGTCAAAGGGATGTATTCTGCTCTGAAGTAAGGCACTTGTTTTTCTTAAGGTCATACAAAACAAAGCACATTATTTGAACAAATGTCAGAATAATACGTCTGTAATGAAATATAGTATTTACTCGCTTTCAGCATATGAACTGTGACAAATCTGGAAAGGGAATCAACAGTCACTGCTCTTGTTAAATGTCCTTTTAATATTACATGTTTACATTGCCGGACCCATGTGTACCTTAATGATTCTTGGAAGTACTATGACTTGGCCCAAAGGAAAGTACAAACCTAATACTTCGTTCTGTGTGAATTAAATGCAGCTAATTAAAGTGAAGGAAAATTAAAAGGAATTAGGTGAAATAAAAGTGCTACTGTAAGGCTTTTATTAAATGCTTACATAGTGAACAAAGAATGTGAGGGGAAAAAATGAACCACTGATGCATTTATCTAAAAGCTGTTTACTGCAGCCTCCTGGTCGGTGAGCGAGGCACAGTCTTCAGTGCCTTACATATCCTGAGTCCCAGCTTGCAAAGGTTTGGTCCCTTTGTCATCCAGGAAGGTATCTCCTATGAAATTATCAAATCTAAAATGAGATGCCACTTGCCACATAGCACAATGGCGTCCTGCATGGATGAACAAGTTACCCATGGAAAATGTTACGGATAACGCACACATTCCACCAGTTTAGTTGAGGCTAAATAAACATTTGCTTTCTTCTCAAAGGAAGTCAAGGTCTTATAACCCACCCAGCTCCCACTGAGGTAAGTGGAAACACGAACAGATCCTGCGTGGGTGTCCTGGTTTCGCCCAGGGTGAGGGGAGTAAGTGTGGTACTTCGTTGCCAGCTGGGGTTAAACCTCCACAATGGGAATAATAAAGACAGACCCTGCCAGGGAACACACAATGCCACGGAACTTGATGATGGTTACATCTCCAAGCAGAAGAGGTTAAACTTCATACTCTGAATTTTTAAAAATGTTTGTCTCCGTCATTTATTTTTGGGGGCTAATGCTGATGTACGTTCTTAGAAACGTAATTTTAAGAAGCTATTTGCATGAAGAGCCTGTGGGTAGAGATTCATGCTCAGATTAAGGGCAGGCAAGAAGCTGACAGACAGGCATGCATGTGGTCTAACAGACCAGGAAGACAGCTGACCTGCTGGGTAAGACCAACCTACAGGGTACTGTTGTTGGGATTCAAACATCCCAGTTTGATTCTGATGTCAAGAAACTTCATTCAGAAGCCAGATGTTACTTAATAACCAGGTGAGGCTTTTTATTTTCATGGAAGTGTGAGAGTAAAAGCCAAGAGGAGACAGTAAGTAGGCAAAATTGGGGGCAAGTACATCAATTTTGAAAGCTTTGTGGCACTTGAGATGGACAGTTGCTTTCATGGTAGTTACTAGGAGAGACAGAAGGGAAAATTTTATTAAAACTCACTAACATCTGTTCCTCTGAGGAACAGAAAAAGGCTGAGGGAACAGTAAGAGAGGAAGTGGCAGAGTCTAGGGGCAACTGTACAAAAGGCCAAGCACATGGGTAGGGGAGGAGGATTTAAAGTAGATGAAACAGAAGTTGGCTTGATGAAGTTGAGACAAAACATGGAATTACACAAAATTTGAAATTATTTTTTACGATATAAACCCTAAATATTTCGGTTGTTGAAACCAAAGTCTGGTATTATTGTCCTCAGGACACCTCGACTTCTTTTTTTTTTTTTTTCCTTTTTTTTCCTTTTTTTTTTCCCCCTTATTTGTTTGTTCTGACTTGGAAATAAAATACTTGCGGTGCCAACATTTCAAATGCTATGGGAATCCTGGATGCTATCCAGCTTTTGCTGCTTTTATTGTACCTTAGGTCCCACAGAACGACTATATTGCTCTTCTAACAAATTACAGTTTGTTTTTTCTGAGCAAAGCTTACCTCTCCTGGCTTTGTTAGTGAGTCAGGATTTTTACCGTAAGTGAGTGGCCATTCTGCATATACCCAGCAGAACTCTGCATTGCTTGTGATGAGGGTGACTGCACCAAAGAGGGCTAATGGGAGGGATAACAATCTCTGACAGTGGGCTTGGTGCTCACAGTGAAACATACACTGGCAAATATCACTGAACGCGCTAGTTCTATATATTTAGGTTCATTTTCTGTTCTTACTTATGCCTTCATATCTCTTACTTTCAGGTCATTTAAATAAGAGACATGTGGTGGGACTCTATCATTTAAGCAAAATTGGTATTCTGCCATCCATGAAATTGCATGGACACCTTCAACTTATCCCAAAGTGCAAATTATGTGTATTTCTCTCCTTTAAAAAGTCAATGTGAATAAATGCTTAAAAATATGGGTCACAAAAAACATTAAAAAGGATCTTTTTTTTTTTTCCCTCCATGGTTCATTTTGTTATTTCCAGCTTTCCTATCCCTCCTTTACAGCAAATATATTGAGTTGGATTGTCATTGACTAAATAACGGGAGATTTGACACACCTGCCATCAATTTATTGTTTCAGTAAAGATGCTTATATATTCCTCATGTTTGCTCCTGCTGGAGTAGCTTCTTTCATATAAGCTATGCCTGTACTTCCTAGTCTGTCCACGGGAGCAAGCCCAGGAAGATGACTTGATGCATTCCCAGCCCATGACCTGTGTGACCGCATTGCTACACAGTCTTTAACCCCGCTGCCTGTAAACCCCAGCAGTGTCCGAAGCAGCCTGTTTGACTTCTCTGCCTGATGGTCTAATGACAATATTCCCCCATGCTGCAAGGTGTGCATGTTCACGCAGCACAGGGATGCATTTGGGTTTGCTGCAGGCCAAGTACAGGAAGAAACATCTCACTATCATACTTCTGGTCTCCCCTAAAATGCCAGGTGTCTGGGTTCAAGTGCACTCTGGAATATACAATGTAATTCTGGGGTTTAGCAGGACCAGAAAAGTGTGACTGCTTACTGTAAATTGCTTCTTTCTGTTAACACCCTTATATTAGCACCTAACCAGTGATCAAGCCACAGAGTCTTTGACAGCCATCCCAGGAGATTCCTGGAGTCATCATCTGGTCCAATACCCAACCCAAGCCAGGGAAACCTGTACTGTGCTTGAAGGATGTTTCTCTAACCTTAGGGACAGAGATTCCCCATCCTTTGTAGCCAGTAGCCACGGTACCTTATAGTCCAAGGTCAGTGTGGTTTACTGATGTCTAAACTAAATTGACCTTGCTGAAATAAGAAGTCCATCGCTTCCACCCTCTCCACTACTGAGAATAAATCATTCCTTTCCATTTTTGCAACAGACTTTTAAACGTCTGAAGTTTGCTTTTCTTGAGACCAAACAACTTCACACCTTCCAGCCATCCACTGTGCATCATCTCTGTAAACTTTCCTGCTCTCCCCTGGACTCCCTGCGTAATACTGCCTTCGCAACTAAGGCCTTGTAAAAGCTGAACAGAGTGAGCAGATTAAGTCCCTCATTTGTAAAGTCTGATGCTGTTGACTTGTGTTGAGTTTCTGATTTAAAATAAGCCACAGTTTTTCTTACAAAAGCTCCCTCTCAAGTTGTCTTCTAGCCTGTATTCATTCAGTTAGTTATTCCTCATGTATAACCTTGTCCTTATTGATCTGTCACCATTTTTTCATCAGGCTCTTTCTCCAATTTGTCATGCTCATTCTGAATTTTAATTCTGTCCTACAATATTTTTGTGGTCTTTTCAGCTTGATACCAATGACAGAGTCCGTGAAAATGATGAAGGGGGAGGAACAGGATACTCAGTCTGGATAACTTATTTCCTAATTCTGTCATTTATTATGAATTGTTTGGCCTCTATGAAATGCTGTTAGTAAGCTGATGCCCATATTATCAGTAAGATGTATGTATACCTATTATTTCCTAAGGTACATTGTTTATGAAATATTGAACTGTTATGAAAAATTATGAAATGTTGAAGCTGAAGGTGAAAAGAATGGTAAAATACCAGTATGGATAGATATTTTGGGTTCAGCAATCAGAGTAATACCAGCTGTTTGCAAGCCTGGAGAGCGGAAAGAGCAGTTAAAGCCTACAGAAAGGATAGTCCCCAATTTCAAATTTACTGTTTCAAAGATGGTGAACATTTGCAATTTAATCTGGAATAACAGCAGTTTGGCTCCTCAAGATGAGACGATAGCAATTCAATTAGTTAATGTTTGTGCCTACACTTAGAAACACTAGCCTAGCTTTTAATGATGTAACACCTTCCTCCAGTTCTTCATGTAAGGTGACTTGCAGACTTGTTTCTGCCTTCAGGGTTAAGAGATAAAGTGGGATCTTTTAATAATCCCAAATGGCAGGACCTGTCTGCTCTGTGCCATCTAGGAAGTCTTGATTTGCTTTTCTGGGCCTGCTCCATGTCTTGAAGATGGTGCAAGTTGCATTAGATTTTAACAAGGTAGAATAAGATGAATACGTGACGAGACCTGATCCCATCCTTATGGCGTTCGAATGTGCTGCAGTTGTTCCAAGCCTACTTGCTTCACCGGCTTTTCAAACTGCTGTTCGTATACCATTGGCTAAAAATGAATGAGGAGAAGTACATTTCCTTACTGGTTGTGCCTGAATTTACGGCTATTGAGCCTCCACCTTTCAGTTGTGATCTCTCTCATATATGTAATAACACATTTTCTGTAGGTGATGAGGTTTCTGTAACTTGTGATGAACTGCAGGCAGCAGTTTGGTTTATGTTGTAATGCTTCTTTGTGTGTACCTGAAAATGGGTAATTTTTCTCCTGCAAGAATCACAACAGGTATCTCTGCAGGGGGACAGCCATCGGTTGTACTGCACAGGGAAGGAGAGATGCTGCCATTAGGTTTACTCCGATTAAACTATTGCTGTAGCTGCAACTAACCTACCCAGATGCAGGCTCTAAGCTTGCTAGGTTAAAATTGTTCCCAGGAATAAATAAAAACGATGATGATGAGGATTGCCTCTTTAACAGACATGGGAATGGAAATTTGCAACTCGTGGGTTCTGGTTTGGGGACTGCAGAGATTGTTTCCTCGCATGACCTTTATAACAAGAGTGTCAGACTTCATCCTGTATGTATCAGACTAGTGTGGCATTGGATATTAATCCTGATAGAAAAGGATTATGTGATTTTCACAGACACTGAGACAGATTATCCTTTTTGGCCTGGCTGGAAGGCAGTGAGAGTCTCTTTCCGCAAATGCTGGCGGATAGCAGTGTTCCTGGGAGAGCAGTACCAGAATAATGGAGCATGAACAGCAGCTCTGGCTTGAACTTTGTTTTAACTTTCTATTGTTTTTGTTGTTCAAATGTGTTGCCTTTGAGGAGCTGCTTCCTTGAGCGAGGGTGGTTGCATGGATGGCAATGGTATGGACTTTGAGAAGTCTGTTTATAAGCTCTTTGAAACACCTGATTAAAAATACTTGAAGAAACTTTTAGGATAACATCACATTAAAAAGAAGTCCTTTCACCTTGTTCCTAGCTGCCCATTCTAACATTAAAGCTTTTGCCCAATATTTTGATAAATAGTATTTTTTCCTTAGGTCTGGACACAACTGGTAATTTTGATATTTGACATGTTAAGCCCTAGTATCTCTGCTGGTTTCACACTGGATAATAAGAGAACCAGTCATGTTTTTTCTGGTTT
Source organism: Falco peregrinus (assembly GCF_023634155.1). Classification (NCBI taxonomy): domain Eukaryota; kingdom Metazoa; phylum Chordata; class Aves; order Falconiformes; family Falconidae; genus Falco; species Falco peregrinus. Next base: position 26,912,119 of record NC_073730.1, on the reverse strand, counting down.
GATACTCGCTTCTCACCACCATCTATCCTAGGGACCACATCCCATTCTCTCACCCCCTCACTAAGTTGCCTCCCTGAGCTTCCCTGGTCTGTCCCACAGAAAAATGCTGTTTCCAGGAGCAGGCAGGAATGGCTGCTTTTTCTTGCAAGAAAAAAAATCAGGTTGCTGCTGCTATAAGCTATTTTGGCACCATTGCTTCAGGGGCTGAGGGGTCCTGATTACCTGTGTGAAAGGTTTTTGTTGTATAAGGGCTGTTCCCCACCTTCTCCAGGGAAGAGCAGTGGTCTGGGTAGAGGGTTTGGTGCTGCCCAGTGCTCACCAGCTGCACCGTGCTGTACTAGAGTAATGATATAGGACAGATCTGCACAGGGTAAACTGGTGTTGCTTCAGCCACTGCCTGGTGTATCAATTTACGATAACTGAGTCATGTGAAATACAAATATGTTAGGTTTTGATGTTTTGTTTTGGTGCAAATTACAAAGGAAATTTCAGTCATACATAAAACCTTCTGGCTAACTGGCTAAAGCCATCGGCTTGCACCAGGATGCTGCAACCTGGGGCCCCTTGCTGAAGTCCATATAATTTTTTTTTATTAAAAAGTCCATATAAACTTTTTTCCTTTATTTTTTATAGAAACAAGCATTAAAAAATACATGAGCAAATATGGAAGTTTAAAAATATATATTTTAAGGTCTTCTATATTTGCCTTCTGACTTCTGAGAAATTTAATACAGAGAGTATTTTCTCAGACCTTTCGGAGAGCAACCTACTCTTTCCTAAAGTAGGTAAGACCAGTTTCTCCCCAGAAATGTACGTTTTTCCCTGGTGCCTTGGCAGGAGTCTCATGGAATGCACACCTAGCTTTCAGACAGCCAAAGTACAGAAAAATGAAGGGGAAAAGGAAAAAGTCCCTCTCGCCCTGATGTGAAAGCAGAAATGTTTGCACGCTATGTCAGTACCTTCTGCTCATTAGACCTGCAAACTGCCCAGTGAAAAATGGTCTGAAAATAAATGTGCAGTGAGTCTTTCCCTTTTTTTTCTTTCCCTGAGTTATACCTTTAATTAATCTCAATCAGTTTACAAAATCCATTTTTACTCAGATTCAAAAACCACGTACTTTGACAAATAAATCTAGTAGCCTGTGTACAGTGTTTGTGATTGTTGCTGCTTAAGACCTGTCAGCAAATGTATCATTACTAATTGCCCAAGTTTCAGCAAATCAAAACACTATAGGTTTATGTTAAAGAGGGAGTTCAGCCCTTAAATTACTGCATTAGCTTTAAACTGCTTTAGTGCATCACATGGAGGCATGTCAGTTTAAATTCAAAAGTAATAATTCAAACAGTTGTCAATAATTGAAGACAGCATACATAGGTTATTTGTTTTAATCCAGTTAGGCTTGCTCTTTTGATTTGGTTTGGTTTTATTTTTTCCCCTGTATCCCCAAATCCCTAATGGACCTAAGAGACAAGTATATAAGCAGCAGGTGAAGGTCATTTAAAAACTTGGTCTACTTACTTCAGTAAAACCCAGGCTCAACTCAGGAGATCACGTGCAAATTGCAAACAAATACAAAAACCAGTCCAGTGACAGAAATGTGACCAAAGTATGGATTTTATTACAATAAGTGCAACCATTCCACCTCCCTTGTCTCTGCAGTAGCATGTTACATTTCATGTTACAAGCTTGCTGTGAACATTCCACATTTGTTGCCTAGTTGTTTTTTGATACTGCCTTTCCTGGGTTTGTACCCATCCTCCCCGCATCTATGCAAGTTTGTGTTGCTGCAAAGAAATGAACTGTAAAAACACTTTAGCTTGCATTGTTGCAACTATCTTGAACCAACTTAAGATCTCATTTAATCCCTTCCCTTTTCATTTAGTTTATTCTTTAAAAAAAATATGAACACAAGTGTACACTTCTTCTCATAACAAGGACATCTTTATGACTTCAAGTTGTATTTTGCAGTAATTTTAAAAGATTTTTCTCTCCTCTTTCTTTTTACATCTTTGCTGGCCATACTTCTGCCTGGTGTTTCATCTACAAGTTGCTGTGCCGTAGACCCTGTAACCCCAAAGACCTGCATCTCTCAGCAATGTACTAGCAGCCTTTAAAAAAAGCAAATCACTTTGGGAAATGCCAGATTTTCAGAATAATATAGTTATTATTTACATTGCATGCTATTGAAAGTATATCTTTAATGTTCAACAGGCAGTCATTTATTCTGGATAACTAAGGTAAAGGCAGCTCAGTGTGGTGTAGGGCTGCTGGGAAGGCTCTCGTTCACCCTGGGCATACCAAGAGTCTTAAAACAAACCTTAGAATAGTCAGCAGCCCCTTTCTCAGTTACACTGTGCTGTAAAAATAGTCACCCAGACTAGCAACCAGAAATTTGACCTTATAATGCTCTACACTAAAGCTACTCATTGTTACAATAATCTTGTTTTCCTGCTTTATTCTGTCCCCTGGATTGTTGCCTGATAGTGATGACTTTTTAGGGAGATTTTTATTGCATGTGGAAGAATATGGGTCAGATAATACTTGGAGACTGTAGCAAGAACTCTCCCTAAAGTCAGGTCTTTGCTAATACAGGGGCATAGGTGGAGAGAGAATTGCTTTGGTTTGGGTGGGAATGAAAAGAGATTGATTTTAACACTGTGGATGTTTATCACTGGAAATGATTTTTTAATGTGTCTTAGAATTCTTACCTGTCCATGAAATAGAATTGATATAATGTAAATAAAAGACAATAAATATTCAGGCCATGCTATTCCTGAATGACAGTTGATACTTTCAGTTGATTTTATGTATCCACCAGTGATAACCTGCAGATAATTTATTACAGCATGCCTTCTGAAACTATGAGGTTTTGTTAAGAAGCATTCAATTAATGAAACAGCACACCTTAGGCAAAATACCTAAAACATGTGCCACTCATCGCTCCCAAAAACTAAAATCAGTCTCTAAAAATGAGACAAGTGAAAGGCCATTACTTGTTGTACCAGGGAATAGCATATTCCTTTTAATTCAAGGGCATTCCATCTCCGGGTGCTCACTACACAAGTTACTTAAATATGGTATTTGTGAGGTTGCTTCATTGCATGACTTACACCACGTACTCACTTGCTGAAATAGGCACACAGATCAGAAACAAGTCTAGCAGGCTGTCTTCTCCACAATCAGGGAGTTTTATGAGACCTTTTTGTGGACATTACCTTCTCTATCCTGGCTTGGGACCAACAGCTACTACCAAAGTGCAACAGATTGGCTAAGAATCACTTCTCCTGCTGCTCACAACTAAACCTCCTGATCTTTGAATCCTTTTATTGCTTACCCATCTTTTCTATATTAGTGCTGAGCCTTCTGTCCCTGCTAAATCCCACATAATCCAAATCTTGTCTTTGGTACATCTCTTCTATTATCTCCTGTATCCCTTCTACTTCGTATACTCCTCCCATTTCAGCTTTGTCATCATCATCATCTTAACGTGACTACCCAATGCTTTCCTGATACAGCTTTCCAAATTTTGTTTTCCTTCTTTAAGCTTGTTTCTGAGGAGAACCACTACCTGTTCTTGCACTTCTCACCTGCGTCATCTCACAGCCAGCCTGCCGTCCTGGGCTATTTCTCAAGTCTGAAAGTGTCAACCCTCTAAATCTCAGCCTGCAAAAGCATAGTCAGATGGAAAATGTTGTGGTCTGAATATCTTTGTTAGTCATATATGTGAATCATTGCTTTTTGTCCCAGCCATGTGAGTTTCTGGTAGCTTCAGTGGGCTTACTCATGATAGCAAATGCTACATTCAATAGTAGGCATTTGCAGGATCATCCTCTATGATTGTAATCCCTTTTAGATGGGGAATGTGTCAGCATTTTATAAAGGGATGTAAAGATGTGTGCGGCCCATACAAAGTCTCTGTAATTAATGTTGCTCCATCAGTTGATTACAGGAATTTATAGATTGCACTGTGATGATAAACAGTCTGGGTAAGTTTAGTATTTATGAAGGCAGGATAGGAAGAAAAAAGGGGGAAAGCTGTGTCAAGTGTTCCTTGATGTGGTAGCTCTTTCTGTGGATACAATGTCCACCTGTTTAGAAATACTCTTGACAATAAAGAGTAGTCCCCGTGGCTTCTTTCCCAAATTCTAACTGCTACTTGTGTCTCAGACTTGTATCTCCCCCAGTCTGTGTATGTGATGTTTTGGATTTATAAGCATAGAGAACCTTCACCTGCAAATTCCACCAGGTGTTTCTCTGTGAACTTTGTGTGAGCATCAAATTGTTGAACTGTTTGACAGATTGAAAAAAACAGAGAGCGAAGCCTAAAGGATAACAATTCTCCCTTACACAATCTAGAAAACAATACTATAAAATATTACATCAGCTGCTGGTAGCTGTAGGTTTGCCTGCCTGCTAATTTACTATTGCAAGTGTTCCAGAATCCTTTGTAATCCAGCCATTGCTATTTATATTTGTAATGATTTATTTAAGCACTCTGTACACATCAGCAAAGAGTCACCAAAAAAAGCAGAATGAAGATTCGTTGGCTGAAAGTGCATGGAATAGGGAAAAATGACTCAACGATGGAACTGAGATAAAGTTTATACACAGTAAATAACTGGGGGGAAAAGGGGGGGAAAGAGCTTTATTTTCACCTCATCATACAGGAGCCAGAGCCTCTGATTTTGGCACCAGGCAGTTCCCATCAGAGGCTATTAAGAGCAGGGAAACAGGTGTCTGGTGGCCAGGGAAGGAAATGAGAAGCTGTGACACCTGAATTAAGATCATAGACCTGCTCCTGCCTTTGTGTCTGGAGAAAAGGTATTAATCGCTTGATGCCTCCATTCCTCTGCTGGCTGTGGCGGCACTCAGCTCTCAGCTGTAAAAATTTTTTTGCTTATTTATAAGATGTTTTTTCTATGGAGAACTGTAATGACGCAAGGGAACTTTATTATGTGCTGTGGAAAATGCCAAGTTAAGAAAAAACGATGAAGGATTGTGTAGTGGAGCGCAACACTTTTTAGCGTTGATTCTCTAGGTCATTCTGAAGCAGGGGTTTGAGTGGTGTCCCTTAGGATTTGCTGTTATACATGCTGAAATGATCAATCAAGGATAAAAAATGGACTGTTCTCATCTCATAGATCATTTCACAGTGAAACAGTTAAACTCCTGGCTGCTTTCTGAAAAACAGAGATCTGCATTAATAAGGTGACCTTATCAGAGCCACCCCTGGGGGGAAGGGAGGGAGAGAAAAGGTTGTGGAAAGAAAGTGAATCCTATTGTTAATCTTTTTTCAGGGAGAGTTGGATTCCTGAATGCAAATTACTTTATATTTAAATTGTGTGAAAGCACAAAAGGTTCGTGTCTGCAATTGACAGTTATTTCATTAGCTGACTCATGGAGCCTTGCAAATGGTTTCTAGTGTTAACTTTCCTCAGATTTGTTTTCTTTGTTCTGAGCAGATCTTGCAACAGTGATCATTTTGATTAATGTATTCAATGCTCTGTTTTACTTCCCGATTCATGTTTTTTGCAGCAGTCAGCACTCTGGCCTGGGTAAGGTGAGGCTAGAAGGTGGCTTCAGTGTTTCTCTAGTAGTGTCGATCTGATGGGCTGGCTTCCAGCTGGAGATGAGAGAAGCATGGAGGCCGCTGTAATGCATTTTGCATGGTAGCAACCCCAAACACAAGTTAAAACAGACTTTCATCATCAGATGTAGGATTGTCTCAGCCACATCCCTCTGTGACAGCAGGCAGGGGCTGCATGGGCTCTGTGCTGCTAGAATATCGCCGTTGTATCACTGTGAGCATCCCAGGGCTAGGTACGCTGGTGGTGTGCCCCCATTCAGATAGGTTTGTGGTTCAGTGGTTCACTACATCCCAAAACTAGAGTTTGCGCACTTGTCTGTTTAAAAAGCTAACATATTAATTGAGGTATTAATTCTGGGGGGAAGGAGAATGGGCAGGTTAAAGGTTAAAATCCTATCTTGCTTCAGGCACACCAATACCAGGTGTCCAGTCTGTGCTACATATTGAGGAACCGATAACCAGTTCAGAAGAGAACAATTCCTCCTGTCCCTAAACTGATGGGCCACCTCCCCTCCAGAGGTGCTGGCCCTCCATTCGCCTCCATTCAAGGTGAGCTTCAATGAGTTGCTCAAGTTTTAGTACGTTGAACTATAGGGCAGATCCTGTCAGCCCCACCTACTGAACTAGACTGAATAGCATCATCAAAATTTACACATCAATGTAAAAAAGTTATGAAAATTGCTTGATTAATTGCTGCAGATACACATCAATAGGTAGACAAGTTGCCGGAGGCCTGCAAGCTCTTGGTATCCTCTTCCCTCTTTTCTTCTTTATTTCTTTTACTCAGCACTACATTTTTGTTCTTTTCAGAACTTTTTTGGTATTTGTTGTTGCAATCAATCTGCCATTCCCTGCTGACGCCTCTTATTGCATTGGTTTTTCAAAATCTTTCATCGGTGCCTCAAGCATTACATTGTTCCTCAATCTGCGTCAAGCTCCTAGTCCTAAAACACAAAGACCTCGGGGCTGGGCCTTAGTTTCTTCACAAGTCACTTGTCTCCATTACCCTCCCAGAGTCACAGTTTCAGGAATCTTATCATGGCAAGATCCCAGGACAAAACGCTTGAGATACAAAGGCAGAGCCTCAGCAATAAAATCAGAAAACGTTCAGGCCTAACCACCTCTACAGAACATCGCTTTGAAACTGCTCTTCATATGCAGGGGTTGTGAACTCATCAGAAGACTTTTTACTCTCTCGTCAATATTTTCAAGCTATTTTCCATTTTTATAGGAGATTCAACATACAAAGGGTTTTCTGAGAAACGGTTGTGAAGATAGGAAACTTGGTTTTTTTTTTATTTCAGGTTCAGATCCTTGAATCTTTTTATCGTGATTTTACATGGTCAGCTACAAAAAAAAAAAAAAAAAGAAAGAAAAAAAAGGTTTTGAGGGTGACTATAAGGGGAGGGCTGTGAGAGAAAGCAATGGAAAGGTAGATTATTTCTTGTTTCATAAGCTGAAGTATTTTTCCTCTTCTCTCTTCTGCTTCACAACAACTATAATAGGATTTTTTTCAGCCTTTTTTCTTGGACTTTCTTACTTCTTAGCAGTAGATGTTTAATTTTAAAAAGTGAAAGACAAAAGCAGGGATAGATGGGAATGAGTATCAAAGAAGTATAACACTTGACGGACACTTGAAGCTCAAGGGAAAGGGAGTACCAGAATGACTCAAGCTATGTCAACTGAAATGAAACAGTGCTGTTCATTTTCTTTTAAAGTGTATTTTGAAGTAAAAAATCTTTAAACAAATATTTGTAGATAAAATTCCATGTAACTGCTTTTTCACACAAAATTTTCACAAATCGTTGATTTGGTACATAACTGTACAGTTTGACCAGCTGATCCGGAAAAAATTAGTCTTATCTCTTTGTCCAAATTAATCAATAACACTGAAATCATACAGATGTTCAACATGCAAAATATTACAGAGAGAAAAAAAATACTTTTTTCTGCTTATTTTTTGCTTTAAATATTTTCATGCCAAATGGTAGACTTTCAGAACACTGTGACAGAGCTGTTACTTGTGAACAACAATTTCAATGTTTTGGGTTGAGTTTTAGCTTAATGTATGAATCCCACGTTCTTGCTGTCACGAAATCTCCATTTTACCACTTTTGCAATATTGCTGGCATATGTCTCCAGCTGTCTGTTGCTGACATAGAATTGCTTGTGATTATCTGATGCTGAGCTGTTCTGCTCTGTTTTTGTGTTTTTAATCTCTCCAACAATACCTGAACATGCTGTGCAGATCATGATTATTGGGGCAGAATACAGTCGTCTTTGAAATTTACTGCCCCACACAGAAAATTGGAAATCCTTATGATCTTTATATCTGGGTTGAATATGAACTAGATTTCTTTCTAATTTTGTAATCTAACATTGCAGACTGTTGACTTATTGACTACAACATTAGCATTTTCCAGATTGGCAGACAAATTGCTTTGTAGGAGTGTCTATGTGTATTTATACATCATCCAAAGGTTAAACCACAGAATATATTTTAATTGCCTTAGAGATAACTTGGTAAATTATATCACTAGTACCAAAACTTCTAAACCTAAAAGATAAAAATTAGGTACTGAAACCCACATTACTTGCCAAGTAAATAAACCACTTAGCAATACGGATTACTGACAGCCTTCTACTGATGTTCATCAAATAGCATCCCAAAGACATGGCTGTCATTTCAAAGGAATTTTTAAGACAGAGGCAATTCTTTTTTTCTTAGCCTTCCTAAGCATGGAGTTTATATTGATCTTGCTATTTCAGCAAGGACCACACTTATGTAAAACCCAAGACATAAAACAAAGTTAGGCATTCATATGTAAACAATCTTTTTTTCACTTCCTATTGTCTTAGAAACTGAAGATGTAAAAAACAAACCCCTGAACAAGTTAAAACATGTAACGTGCTGTAAGAGCAGCAAGTATGCTCACTGAGAGTGTTCTGTCAGAGGAAATATAACCTTGGAGCTATTTGAGGCATCTAAGAGTGAGTCTAATCGTTACTTACATTTCTTACTTCCCACTTCAGCAATACTTGTCTCTCTACAATACAGACCCCTAAATAAATTACTGAGGAATAACAAGTATCCCACAAACCAGCTGATTTACAGTAACCACCCATGTTTGTGCTCTTATAATTGGTAAACATGGGTTAATTCAAAGTAGTTTGCTTTCAGTGAAAGACATATGTTACCCTGCAGTAGCCTGGTCACCTCATGTGCTTCTGCCTTTACAAGTGATCCGTGAGAAGTCAACTCAAGTATAATACATTGAGCCTGAGATGGGGGGACACATGCATTCCTTTCCTGGGCATTTTGAGTCGGGGAAATGATGTGTCTAGATGAAGAAAAGGATCTTTACAACGGGAGATGCAGAGAGGGTGTCTGAACCCTTTCAGTCAGACGGAGAACCAAAGGCAGGCATCTCGCTTGCCAGAAAAAGGCCCCAGAGAGGCGTTTATCAATTAAAGGTGGGAAACTTCGCTGTGGTGTCCTTCTGGTCTTGCTGGTTGATTTTTAAAGAAATGTCTGTCGGCCTGTGTTTTAAAAGAAGGTTTACATATACCTACCTTCAAATGAGAATTTCAGGCTGTTAAAGTAAGAAGATGGAGGTATCCTCTTTCAATCTTTGCTCCAGAGAAAGATGGGCGTTACAACACTCCTTGTTCCACAGTTTCTGTGGATGGGGTTTTGGCAGCTTCCACACTGAGCCCAGATGGTATTTAAGATCTTGTTCTGAGACATCCCTGGAGGGTAAGCAATAACTCTGTGGGAATTCCTGGGTTATAAAGCTGCATTACAGGTATCTGAGGTCCACCAGAGTCCTTTCTGGGTCCAACACCTCTTTGAGTCCATTTTACAACATGAGTTGTGAACAAGAATGGTTACTGTCCTTGTTCTTTTTGATTAACAGGGGTTTTTTAAAAAAATACTTTGATGGTCAGGAGTGATTTCAGTGAGTTTTGGAGAAACCATGGAAAATCAAAATATTTGTGCCACATATAGTGTCTAAAATCAGTGAAAAGTCTCTGTGGGCAGTAGCTGATGATTAAGGTACATATAGAAGCCTCAGTATAATGAAATCACTCTCTCCCCTTTTTGTTAAATTATAATTGGTGTCCTTGTTAGTAATCACACAATGGGATTAAAGACTGCCTTACCCTTGGAGACTGACTATGCCTTTCATTGTAGAGATAGTCCCTCCAGGTCAGAGGCAAGGCAGATAATGGTGTCTACTGAACTGTCCTTACTTGTTAAGAAATGAGTCAATTCATCACTTTCCATAGGTGAAAATTTATCTAAACCATTATTAGCTTACTTCCCAACCAGTTAACTATTTAAAGGAGTATCTTGAGCTACGGCGCTGTGCTGCTTCTGTTTTAGCCCTTAAACAAAATTCAGCCTTTCTTTGCTCTCTGTGTTTCTCTCATGTGTTTTTGGATAAAAACTGTAGGTATGGTTTATATTTATGTTCATTAAATACTGTGATATATTCTCAGTAGTGCCACCTTTTGCTTGTAATATAATCCCTGTTGTCTTCCCACCTATCTTATCTTTTCTGTTTTATTACCTCTTATATGTACTACTACATAAAAAGGGAGCGAATTTGGAAAATATAGGCCATTCAGAAGAAATTCTGTGTGTATCATATCAGAGAATTTGAAAGATTGTGGAAATATTTACAATTCCCAAAGAGTCAATCTATACACCAAGATTGAATTTAGGGATGGACACAAGCCCTGCTTACTGTAGCTGTTATGGAAAGACTGGTTTTGCAATATTTTCTGTCCTCAGAATAGTAAAACTAGTTGTGATGAATTTAGCAAAGTCTGTACGCTGCAGTGCCCCAGACAGTTTCTTATTTTCATTGACATTATTTTTTTATCAGTTTGGACTGTACAGTATCTTCAGTTGGGGTATGTTCAAAATATTGGATTGCTGTTTTTTTGCATACAAACCTTATAAAGGAAAAGAAATACCAGACTGTGTGTACAAGCATCAAAATTTGATTATACGCAGGATCTAATCTTAATATCACACCATCCTCACTGAAAAGTGCTGCAAGAATATTCCAATTCATATTCTGAATGGTGTGTTTCTCTGCAGACATTCTGCAGAATTCTTATTCTTACTAGGAGAATATCAGTATACTGAACTGAATAAAAATGTATACATTAAATTGCTTATTCAAATGTCCAGCTTTGATGTTTGTAGAGAATTTAAGCAGGAGGCAATATAACCTGAGCTTTGTTTTATTGATACGAGAGGCTAATGTGAGTTACAAAACAGGAAAGAATGAGAAGTTGTATAATATGCTGGCAATGTGAAAAAAATGCAGATTTCAGTTATTAGCTTTCACAGCTGTATTTGCATAGAAATATACTAACGGCTGGATGACATTTCATGCATGAACTTGATAGAGCATCCTTAAACATATTCGTGTTAGAAGAGCACTTAAAGGGAACCTCGAACTCAAAAATTCCCGTCTTTGTTTAAAAAAACCCAAAACTATAGTTTCCCGAGGGTATTCTAGTACAAGATATTTCTTTATGAAACAAAGCTTTCTTTGTTATGAGGAATACTCTGACAGCCTATAAAGGGACCTCCTTTCTGATCATACTTTAAAAAAGATCCCGATTCCCCTGAATGTTAAATATTATTGCACAACAGATGTTGCTCAGGCTTTTGTGGAAAATACTGGCAAAGCTTGAAGCCCCTCGAGGTTTCAAACACCTCTTGGGTTATCAGTTTCCTATGCCATTTTCTATTTTGAGGGAACACCTTCCTTGTAAGTGGGGCAAAGATGAATGCTGATTTTCTGTGCTGTAAGAGATGAAAGGAGTTACTCTTCCTTAAAGAAATGGAAGAATTCCTGGTGGGGTCTATTGCGGTTATCCCATGGTATGAATTTTTGGGAGCTGGGTGACAGCAACCCCTTCCAGTTAACATTTGGTTGCTGTGTGTTGTTGTTTTTTTAAATTTACCTACCAGCACAGACCAGATGCAACTTCATTTGTAAGTCATAAATGACAAAAGTGTCTGGTTTTAGTAAAAGTGGAGAGGTTCACAGAGTATAGTGGAGGTTTTTATATCTGTGAGCACTTGCACTTTTAGTTTCCAGCAGTTTTAGCATTCAGTTTGCCAACTGTGAAGAATTATGTTCTTTTAATTTAAATGTGATTATTAACAAGACACAGCTCAGGAAGGCACTTTTCTGAAATACTCTGAGGATTATTCCTGCTCTGTTATCTCCCACTCACCCTTCACAACAGGATTTTAAGTGCCCACATTAGTTGATGTTCTTCAGAAGAGCTGCTGGTCCATCTCTGATTGTGACTTTCATTAGAAGTAGAAAACTCTACCTTCTAAAGTGGTGAGACGCGAGCACTAATTCCTGGGAATATTTTCTAAAAACTCACTTTATACTGAAATACGGCCAGCCCCGAAAGGCATTAGGAGTATGACAAGAGCATGAATTAAAACGCACTGAGGTGTGAAAACATCTCTTTAAGCAGTTTTGACTCTGCCCTCACACAGTCCTATTCCTGATGATGATGATTGTCAAGAACCTTCCAAAACAGCAAGAACCATCTCTAGAGCATGTCTATTCTCCCGCTAAAATCAGGCTTCTGAAGGAAAGTGGACGTGTGAGCCTGTGGAGGTAGCAATCTGGAAAAAAGTGCAGTCAGTATAGTAGTTGACCTCTTTTTCTTCTGTGCATATCCCATACTACTTGTGTGAACCTCTCATGCAGAATAGGTGTATGCAGAAAAGAGCTGCAGGATTGTTTTTCCTGTCAGTATGAGATATAAATACCAGTTCAAGACAGAACAGTGATGTACAGATGTGAGAATAGAAAACCAAAATATAAATACTATGAAAAAGGGTCATTAATACTGCCTTGCTCAGAAGCTCTGTCTAAAGCATAACATAATCATGGGCATTGTCTAGTAATGATATTTTTACACTGAAGCCCAAAGGTTACGAAAAGACTTCAGTCTTTGCCAAATGAAAGTCACTTTGTCATCTAAGGTACAGAAGGAATCAAATTCTTGCAGTGGTGCAAAATCCATGTATGTACAGCAGCTTTTAGAGTCAAATTAGTAAAATGCCTGTCAAAAGCCAGGGAAAAGTCTGGTTTAAAAAAGGAAAGGGAAAATCTAAAAGAAAGTTTCCTAATAGAGTGGAAAACATATAGGCTGAAGCCATCAGTGGATGGTAGTAGCAATAAAGATTATTTGGGCTGCAACACCAGCATTGTCTTAGAGTAGTTCTTGAAGACCATGGCAGTGGTACCAGAAGGTCATGTTCTAAAGGTAAAGTCCACGCACAAGTCAGCTCAGAGAAAAAGTCTTTCCTACTTTCCTCTCAGTCAAGAAGTTTATAGCATGGAAAACAGCATACTGAGCACAGAAGATGGTATTTAGTAAGATGTTGAATGGTATACAGCAGGGCGGGAGCTGAAAGTCACAATGATTTGAGAGTCATTTGCAGCTCCCAAACAACCCAGCTTCTGGCTCCCGCTGAGCAAAGGACTGGGTGAGAGCAGGGAGAATGACTGCTCACGCCGAGGTAAGATAGCACCAACTGGCAGCATCTCCTGATTCCTGTTGACTTTCTCTGGGCACGTTTAACCTGTAATTTGGAAAAGGAAAATACAGTCTGGCACACATTCTTGAAGGGTTGCCAGTCCCAGATCTATCCATTGCATAGCCTGCCAGAATGGGAAAGATAAGCATCTTACCGACCAGTATCCACAGCAACAGACACTGGAATTTTATCTTTTCAATACATATAAAAACCCAAAGAAAATAATTACTTTTTCATTTTTCAGCAGTTAATGACTGTCTGGCTTTTTCTTTGGCCCTTGGTTTCTCCAGCCAGCCATTAACACGGAGGAAAGTGCCTTCTCCAGTGGTCACTTTGGCTTAATCATTACCTTTTCATGCTACAGAATATACCAGCTGGGAAATAAGTGTCTCCTATGTGAATGGATCCATAAAGTGTTCCTTAGGTTTCATTTCTTTGAAAGAATATTCTGCTAGGACATGAGAGTTTAATGTAAAAGATGATTGAGTATTATCCTCAGCCCCAAGGAAGGTTGGATCACTCTCAGGAATTGGGATTAAATAGCTTTGCAGTGATGCCCTTCTCCTTCTGAGGATGGTTTAATGCCATAGATTTCAAAAGATTAAATCTTAAGAATGTATCTATGTAATCTAGGTTCCCCTACTATTCTCTTGGTATT